>NW_008239553.1:1210846-1231932 GCF_000691975.1 Corvus brachyrhynchos | reverse complement strand
AGATCTCAGCCAAGCCGCGCCGAGGCCGACCCGGCTGGGTCGCGCCGAGCAGGGCCCAGCCCGGCCCCACGGGCCCCCAGTTACCTGTCCGAAAGCCAGAAGTGAGAGAGCTTTCCCGGGGTTTGTTCATTCTTAACTGTGGATCACAGAGATGTGTCAAGCTTCTTAAGTGGCTTTAAAAAGTTGCCAATATTCAAACTAGCCAGTTGATTGGTTCTGTCAGGTCTAGAAGAAGCCATAAGCACCTCTTTGCAAAGAATCACTTCTGTGGCTGATGGAGCCCTCTTTAACTAAAAACCCAAACTATGCTAAACCATGACAAAGGACAAACTCCAAGAAGTAAGAGTTTCATCCCAGGCTGACAAGAGGTGTTGTAGAGGAGAGAAAAGCACAGACTGCATCTTGGATAGGGACATGGTGAATATTCACAGGCTGAATACAGATATATGGTGCCTTGCAAAAGACTTAGTGCAACTAGCTAATACACCTTCAGGGTGAGTTGACTCTGTTGGCGCAGGGGGAAAACTCTGTTTTGTTGGGTACTAAGAATTAGTTTTGGGCTGGCAGAAGCCATGTAGATTGATCACTCTTCAGGGAAGGGGAGACACAACACAAAGCTGACAATTCAAACAAAGCTTCTTTTCTTGCCTTTTACTCTCACAAATGTTCCTCGCTTGGAGAGGAAAAAATTGGAGCTAAGTTATTTGTCTCTGCTTCCCTAGCTCCTTTCTCTGTGGATAATAACCCAGTTCAGCAGCTGTTAGGTCCTTCGGGACAGAAACCTTAGCCAGACATTTCATGCCAAGAGAAAAAGAACAGCAGGTGAGGAGAGAGCAGGTGGCTTGGGAGCTCATATCAAAGATCTGTGTACCCTGGAGAGCTGTTTATAGGAGGAGCACAGGAAAAGGAACCTGGGAATTATTCAGGGCTGGCAACTGGCAATCAGATGCAAAGTCATGAGTCATATCTCTGTGCTAGGCACCTCTTCTGTAGTTTACAAGTATTCCATCAAAAGTGAGAAAGAGAGGACTCAACATCCCTGATATTGCAAAAGCATAGGGGAAAAAAAGCATAATTACATCAGAAAAGAAAAGCCCTTAGAGGCCTTTTTTTGTCTATCAGTATGAAGCAATACGGCCACATGCCACTCCTCCACTTGTATGGTCATCAGAAAGAACCCAACTAGAGGAAGTTTCTTCACTCCAGGGAAAATGTTCACAGTTGTTGGCATAGAAAACAATGCAAACAAACCCCTGACACTGCAGGAGGTTGTTAGTTCCCCTTTATCTGAGGCTGGAAGCATGCTATTTGAATTAATAAGGTAATGGGTGCAGTCCTTCTAAACCCTGAGTGGTTGCACAACTCATTGAGCAACAACATAACACAGTGAAAAAATCTGCCATTGCTGGCCCCCGAGGTGAATGAGTGAGGTCTGTGGCCCTCCATTCGTTAATGGCTGCACGCAGCCATTGTTTTTCCCTACATCACCAAAGCCACATCAAACCTTCAGCAGCCCAAGCAAGCTAGGCAATACTTTGGGCAGTTCACACAGTTACCCAAAAGGCTTCCTAAGAAAAAACTTCCTAAGTTTTTAGCAGATCACAAACCACTTTTAGTCGTTTCTTAACTTACCTACAGCAACATACTGTCTCTGGTTTAATAGGTTAGAGAGCAGAAGGGGAAGTGAAAACTGGAGTTCCTGCAAAAGAGGGCCAGCACACTTGAAAGAAATAACTACATTTCAGGGATCATATCCATGGGTTGCAACCACAGCTTGCAGCCTTCCCTTTGAAAAGGCTAGTGTCTCTAAAAGAGCCAGGGTAGACACATGCCTCCAGAATGATCACCTGATGATGTCTCTGCAAAAAACAGGATTATTCAACATCCTTCCTGACTTCTGCTAGCTTGAAGTTGACTGCTTGCTAGGTGCCAGCAGACATTACTCATCACAAGAGAATTTGTTAATGAGTAAGGTTGTTAATTTGCCATATTTTTTGAAGATGTGCGTTCACATTGGTTTCATTTTGCCACGGGTTTGAGTTGTCGAGCTGCTTTTTTCCTTTTGGTTCACATTAAGTTTCATTTGAGCTGGTTGTCATTGCATGCATGAGGGTACTTGTCTGGGTGTGGAGGTGCAGGTATGCCATCAGAGTCTGTCCCTCTGGATGTTCTGCTAATGTTGCTTCTCACATATTTCCATTTTGCTTGTGTGCATTGCTGCAGGCCACATACCCAGTACTGACAAACATTTATTCCCAGCCCTGGAGGTGGGCTGCAATCTTAAAGCTGGTGGTAGAGCACAGAGTCAAAAAGGCCTTGGAATAATGAGCTCCTGGCATGGTTTTGAGGAGCCAAGAGCAGCAGCACTGTCTGTACAAGTATGTCAGGAGGGTGTTGAAGCCCCCCCCCTGCCAGTAAGAGGCAGGAAGACAGAGCAGAGTTACATTGGCAGTGGTTCAAGGGTTTGTTCAGGACAGGAGAGAATAGGAGAATCCTAGTCTAGACCTGTGTGTGAAGATGGGCTGATTTTCTGAAGGGAATGGAGCACTGCCATTTCATCCATACTGAGAACCTGTATTACAGCACCACTGCCTCTACCAGCACTGAAACACATCTGAGCAATGTGAAGAGAAAACAGGGGAGTGAGCTAATCAGGGCATCATTTAATCCCATAGGATATTGTGCATCTTATATAAATTACCATAGCAAGAGCATTTAGACCGTGTCTGCTAAGCCCAGGCCTCTCCATGCACATTGTGCCACTCTGGTAAAGCAACCACAGAACTGACACAGAAGAGGTTCCCATTCCAAGCACTTCTTTTTAATGCTCGACTATATATTTGCTGCTCTGGCTCCCCCTTGAAGTGAAGTTTAAAGTTGTACTCTGAGGAATAGCTGGGGCCCATGGGACAGAAAGCTTGTGTGCTCTGTTGCTGAGTTCTGAGGAGCCAGGATATCATCAGTACTTCTGCTGAGGAAGAGGAGACACAAAGCCTATAATCTGTCATGAGGCAGAAGGGAGCCATACAAGATGCCTGTTGCTCCAGGAGTCACCAGAACCAGCCTTCCTACCTAGCTTTCCATCTGTCTCATCACAGCACTATCAGGATAAATACACGCCTCACAAGAAAATCATTTGTTGCTTTATTGAACTGCCTCTAGGGATTGATGCTGCTTTTGCCTTCTCACACACCTCTGCATTATTAATCAAGATCACCCTCATCAGAGCAGTCAGGAGCCTTTAGGAGGAGGAGAAATACAGGAGAGGAACCTTTGGAAATTAACTCAGATGCTTTGGACCTGAGTTATCTGCAGCATTGCCAACTCTGGCTATTTTGCAGTCATGAAATAGGGCTTTCAGGTTGTGTATTTCCAGTTTCATAATAATGATTTAGATACCTGAGCTTTCATCCACTAGCAATAATACAGATTTATAATTCTTAGGATCAAAGAAAAAGCCTCAGAACAAGCACACCTTGTAGCCTACAGTAACCAGCAGAGTGCTGTTTTTAGGAAAAAACAAACGCATAGTATTTCAAGATGTTTAACGTTGAACTAGCGTATATTATGCTTATGGTCACTCTCTCCATCCCCCAGCCTTACTCTCCCTTGAGGAATCTGAACCTTAAAGCCACTTCTTGAATCTCCAGCCAGATTCTCACTGGGCAAATAGAACATCTCCTCCCAACCTATTTGTTCCACTACCATTGCCAAAGGGCACCAGCCCTTCTTCACCACTGAGTGACAGCTGAGCTCAGCCTTTTATTGCTCTTTCTGTATCCAACAACTTTCAATGGTCGAGCAGAACAGAGTGAATTGATATGTAATTAACCCCCTCTTGGTCATCCACAACTTATATTAGAAAATATTGGCACTCTTTGGCAATACCTGAGCTCACAGTGACATAGCAGGGCTAAAAGCCCCAAATCCAACAGGGATTTCCAAATTATCCTATGTCCTTGCAGCTTGTGTCCTGGGTGGGTGCCCCTGGGGTGCAGGTTGTGGGGTTGTCATCTAGCTGAGGATATCTAATCCCTTGCTGAAGACCGGCAGGAGGAGTGACCATTTTACCACAGAAAGCTAGGTTGCCTGAATGGACAGCTCTCCCTCTTCCCCACGGGTTTTGTTTCTGATCCAATGGAAGGCAGTACATATTACATCAAAATCTGGTGCTTCTTTTGCAGCTGTTTCTTCCTGACTCTGGCAGTCTTCATGCACAGCCATGCATTTCAGATGTGCAATGCAGCATGTCTGTATGCCCTAGAGGGTGCTGGCTCCTGCCAATACCATTCCATATGGGGTTATTCAAGTGTAAGAGAGTCCCACATTTGACCCCTAGCCTATGAACATTTCTATTTCCAGTGAAGTTTTCAGATATTTCTTTTGATTTGGGGATGACAGATGGTCTGTTTCCATGCTCTGACTCCCCAGACATCTAAGGAAACAGTAGCAGGTAGATGAGGTTCAGAATTTACCCTTGTAAACCATCTGAGTCAGCATCAATGCAATAAAACCACATTCCAAATCAGCTAGCAAGGTCCTCCCTCAGGGCTGGACTGCAGTGGCTGCCAAAGGAAAACAGAACGGCTTGAAGGTCTCCAACAGCACTGTCAAACTTCAGAGCAAGGACACAGACAGATCCGTGGACATCCTGACTTCACCCTTTGCCCGCCAACCTCTCCCCTCTTTGCTGTTCAAAGCAAATGTAGATTTATCATCAGCTGGCAAAAAAAGTGTGCAGACTATACAAGGTCAGAGATTCCTGTATTTCCCATGATCTCAAGCCTGCAGAGTTTTCTTAGGCTTCATCATTTGCTACTGGAACCACTGCCTTTAGTACCATGTTACAGATACTGACACCCCCTCTTAAGCTGGAAGTTTTCATTAATGGCAAATAGCCACAATAGGAGACAACTTTCTGGGCATCTTGGGTTGCAGCATTAGCTTCTCAGGTTATGAAGGACAACTGACTGCTCAGGTTATGAAGGACAACTGACAACTGAAAACTCTGCCTAAACAGAGAGGCACCTTACGGGGGAATCATATGCAGAGTAACGTGCATGTTTTTTCACTGCAGAGCATTCTGTATTCATACATGAGACCTGGATGGAAAGGTAGCTCCCCAGCCCCTATAAAACAACCTCAGCCTCCCAACCTGCATCATATTCTCATTTTATAACTACTACAGTCAATGACAAAATGTCTTCTCTCCCCTTTAAATATAATCACTTGCTGTGAAATAATTAATACAGTCTTAAATGGTGTTTATATAGATTAAAAATCACCTTGAAAACTCACTTCTTACACCTGACTTTGCAGGGCAGGGTCCATTTGTGTCAGTCTGAGGCTGATTCATTGCTGCAGGACCCCACTGGTGGAATTGCAAGCCCGGTACCAAAGGAATTAGACCTCTCCCTTTCCACTGCACACCAGTGTGGATTTGTACAGCTCCAGGTAGCAGCTGCAAACAAAGCCCAGGGTGTGCTGCAGGTAGAAAGAGCCCAGCTGCCACCATCAGGACTGCTGGGGCAGGATAGGTGAGCGCAGGATCTGCTCAGACCTCAATCCAAACTAGGAGCCAGGAAATCTCTCGTCAGGAACACACGACAAAGGAAATAAGTGAGTCTGCACGATTTTAAAGACTGTTAGATGGAAATGAGAGGCAGAAGGGGGAAAGATGCCAAACCGTACGTAAGAGTGGTGGCTTGCAAACTGCTGTGAAAGAAGTCTCTAGGAGGATGCGCTAAGTTTTGCTTTCCCGGAGCAGGGGAGAGACAGCGGTATTTTATCCCACAGAACCCTGGAAAGACAGGAAGGACTTGGCTACAAACAGAAAAGGAAGGATAAGGCAGGAGAGGGCGCCACTGGTTTGCTGGCATCTCCCACCTCAGCTGGCAGGCTTTGCTGTTCCCTGCTGACACAGATCCAATGCAAAGCTGACTGAACTGCTTCCACCAAGTGCAGCGAACTCGGGATGAAGTGGACGGCAGAGAGATCTGAGTGAGACATGCTGAAACTTCTCTTCTAGGAGGGGCAAGTGGCATTGTAACATCCGTTGTGGGGTGTTATCCCAAGGACATCTTTCTCCTCATGCACACCCCAATACCAAGCTGGCTTCAAGCCAGAGCCATCACATAAAACATGCTCGTAGTCCATGCAGCACGGAGGAGCTGGGGCTCTGAGGCTCTTGGGGTGTGGGGGTCACCCAACACACGCTGTGGGGCACTGCACCCTCTGCATCCCTCTCTCTCCACCTTCCTCCTGCCAATGGCTGCAGGAAGCAAGCCACAGCCCGGGCATGAAGGGAGCGAGGAGGCAGAAGGGTGGGCAGATCCATACGGACTGAGAGTCCCTTTGTGCTGCCACTTCCCACTCACATTGTGACAGCTCGGCTCAAAGCTCCGTCAGGCTGATGCTGCTCCCCAGCACTACAGGCAGGGGAGGAGGAGAGAATGCTGCTGAGGGATCTGCAGCTCATCCTCCCCTGTCCTGCAGCGTCGTGGCTGTGCCCAGCAAGGCAGCTTTCCCTCGGCGTATGGGAGGAGCAGTAGGGCTGTCCCTGGGGAGGGACAGAAGCACAGGGGTCCCCATTTGCAAACAGGGTGTAGGACTCTTTTCCTTACTTGGGGTACACTAAAGAGCTCACATGCCTCACCACGCACTAGCTGCTCTCAAGTGGTGGTGAACAGCAGCAAATGGGAGTATTTGGGAGCAAGAACCAGAGTGATCTGGACAGGGAGGGCACTGCAAATAATCCGAGTCTCCTTGCAAAGCATCAGGGCCATTTTTGAGAGCCTACATTCTCACTCTGGCAAAGGCACAGCTGGAGGGTAGTGCTGCAAGGGATGGGGAAGGAAGGAATGGGGTCCAACTTGGAGCTGCATAGTGGCTGGGGCTGAAGATGGAACAAAGCCCAGCAGACAGCCAAGCTGAAGGAGTAAAAGAGCAAATTCTCCCCGAGGGATTTTCCTGCTCACCAAAGCAAGGCAGGCCTGGCAAAGGCCTCTGGATCAGGCAGAGCTCTGGAGAGGACTGAAGGTTCCAGCTACTGGAAGAGGCTTTGAGGGAGAGAACAGAGGGGCTTTTCTTCTAAGGAACTGTGCCACCACCTGCCCACTTCTCCTCACTCACTGCAGGCTACTGGTTGTACTCACCATCTGCAGGGCACCCAGGGGCCCTCCTCAAAGGATGGCTTCTTTGGCTCACTCTCAATACCAGCCTGACCCTTTAAGAGCAATGATGTTGCTGCCTCTGAACGTAGAAGATTATTCCAGGTGAGAAAAAGCCTGGCGTGACTACAACATGACTGTTTCAGAAAGGATACCCAGCCCTGGTGTTGCTTCCCCTCATCAAGAAATGCAGCAGCATCTCCCTGCTCCTCTCTGCTGTCTCTCCTGGAAACCTGCAGGTGCTGTGTTATTTTGACACTGAATTTCTCTCCCTGCTGCTTTGTACCACCTCACCTTCTTTCCTCCTGCCAACCATTCTTTCAAAAGTGAGGGCATCCAGGCAGCACCTGGGTGTGTCCAACCTGCACACACTCTGCCAGACCACCAGCACAACAGTGGGGTAGGAGATCCAGCAGTGTAGGAGTTAAGCTATTCTGCTCTGGCTATTCGGGTCTCTCCCTCCCATCTTCTCCCATGAAATAATCAGCGGGTTTTAGCCTTGCAGGCATGCAGAGGAGATCCAGCTGCTCTTGTGCAGGCAGGAGTATGCTCTAAGCTGCTGGGGACTGGCTGTCTGAAGGAATAATATCCAGGGACACATTCAGAGTTGAAGGGTAGAATTGAAAGAATAAGCAGTTGGAGAGAGAGCAGAGAGGTGCAGCTTATTCCAGTGACCTTTAACACTGAGGCCAAGGTCTCAGTGTTTGTATATCCCAGTATTTTTGGGACAGGACGGATTGTTTTACGAGGTCCTGACTTTTAAAAAAAGAAAACATATAAAGAAATACTTGTTTTTGTGGAGAAGATATTAGCACAGCTGAATGTCACTCCCTGTCTCAAACTGAATTTCCATAGGACGGCTCAGGAGATGGGTGGCACATAAGAACATGGACAGGAAAAGTGCATTTTTCAGCATCAGGTCACAGCAAGCAATGAGAGGCAATGAAATTTCATCTGCCTAGCTGGCCTGGCAACCAGCCAGACTGGGATAAGGCAAGAGAGGCCATGGTTTCACAGTACTGTTAGGTCTTGAAAGAGTCTAGTAGTTGCAAGACTAGGGAGAAGCACCTGCCTGGGTACCTCCATCCCTTTCCCTCTATGCCATCAAGTTGCTAAAATCAGCTTGGTCAAAGGCAGAGAGAAGACACAGAGTCTGCTACCAATCCACTGCATGTTTGCTGACATGTTAGAGCACACAGAGTTTGCAGCCTTCAGCCATTCTGTGCCCATTGACATGAAATCATTAGTTCAGATGGCATGGAAGAAATTAGCAAAGATAACTAACTTCTGCCTCCTCTGATTAAAAAAACTCAGAGAACTCCAATGAAGGCAAGAGACAGCAATTCATAATGTTCAGGGGGAACAGGAGCTTTTCCCATGATGTGTAGTGACACTGCAGAACTGCCCACAGCAGGATGTGTTGGATGCTGGACAGATTCAGGGCAGACAAAGCCACCATAAAATACAGAAACCATACACTGGTGGAGGCTGTGAAAACCCTCACACTCTGGGCTTGATCTGTTCTTAGGCTCTTCTTCATGTGTCTGCAATTGCCCATTGCCAGACACAGATGACTTGGAGGCTCTCACTGTACCCAAGACTCCCAAGACTCAATTTGCAGCTGTGTCAGGGCCTGGAGGACACAGAAGCAGTAAGGGTGGAGAAGACATCTAAGACTGTAAAGTCAAACCATTCACCCAGCACCTGCCATGTTCTCCACTAATCACCACATATCCCCAGTTGCCACATCCACGTGCCTTTTGAACACTTCCAGGGATGATGATTCCAAGTCTTCACTGGGCAGTCTCTTTCAACACCTGACCACCCTTTCAGTGAAGAAATTTTTCCTAATACCTAATACCTAATTTAAACCTCCCCTGCACAACTCGAGGCCATTTCCTCTCATCCTGTTGCTGGTTACCAGGGAGAAGAGACTGACCCCCAGCTCCCTACAACCTCCTTTCAGGTAGCTGTAGAGAGTGACATCCATTAATTGATCCAACCAACCCCCCCACACAACCTCTGCCCATGGATCCAGGAGCCCCATTTACGTTTTCATCTCACGCCAGAAAGCCCAGGACACAAGAGCAAAGCCAGGGTAGTTTATGAGGGCAACAGGCCCCTGCGGGGGAGGAGAGCCCTGCAGCTGAAACTACAGCAAGACTTGTCTGTCAGTCAGAAATGGGACGCTATGGGAGAAGGACTGGGCACTTCTGTATTGGTAAGGGACACTTCACAAGAGCTGGATTGCTTTACTTAGGTCATTCAGCCAGGCAGGAGGATGAAATTGCCTTTCTCCTATAGGGATGGTGTTTACCAGAAGCTGAAAACTGCTTTTTTGTTTTGAGTTGAGGTGTCAGCTGCATCTACAGATGCTGTTTTGTTAGAAGGTCCCTGCATGTCTTAGACTGACCTCAGAGCCTCTAATCTTGCTAAAAGTATCTGCTGCACTCAAATAGGCTGCTAGAAATGCCAGCGGGTGTTTGAACTGACTCCTCTAGCTTCACTAGGGCATCCTTGAGGGTGACAGCCTCAGACCTCTCTGAGATGCTCCAGCTGCAACAGCCAGATAAAATGACAAAGTAAGCAAGGCACATGGATCTTACAGGCACAGCAAGAGTGGTGGGAGATCCCCCATGGTTCTGGATGGCTTGTGACCTCTTTTCAGAGTCTATTCTCCCAGCTCTTTGTCAAAAATATGAATTAAGTGTTGACAAAAGAAAATACTTTAAGTGGGTTTTTTTTCTCATCAGTCCCCTTCAAATGAATTCTCTTGGCATCTGTGATGTTACAATGGTATTAACTCACTCATTTCTGCATAACTTCAGAGGAAAAGCCAGGTGGTACTTGGCTTTATTGGTAATGAAAAAAGACCAAGCTGAGAATACTTAATTTCTCATTCCCCCCCCCAAAAAGGACAAGATTTCAGGCCCCCTTTTCTCAACTGGTTTAAGCCTTCCCCATCACCCAAAAGAGCACATCCCCTTTTTCCGGGGGAGCTGACCTCTCAGGAGGGGGATAGAGCTGTTTGAGGAGGATGCACCTTTTCTTGTTTGGCAGAAGGGTAGGTTCAGTCCCCCTCACTTGTTGTGCTCCAACATGGTCAAAACCCAAGGCCCACATGGTGCAAACTACCTGCACGAGGGAAAGAACAGGGGATGCAATAAGTTTTGCTCAGCTCACCAGCACTGAAGGGGGAAAAATTTTCATACAGCTGTTGCCTTTTGTTGCCAGTCCTGTGTGGCTGAAACACAGCTGTTATAATTAGCATTCACTCCAGAATTTGGGCCTACCAGCTCCCCAGAGGCTAAAATTTGGATTATCTAAGGCAGGGAAAGAACTGAGACTTGTGTGGGTTTTTGCTGGAGGACTGGGAAATTGGCTGTTTGCAAAAGCCAATCATATCAGCATGACTCACTAAATTTTTGTACAAACTATTGGCCACATGACCAGCTTGAAGCCCATATCCTCCTTGGTGGCTGGTGACTGAGCTGGAGAGGAATCAACAAAGTCGAGAGTCCATTGACTGACATCACCATTAATTCAACTGCTGTTTGAGATAAGGAAAGGGTATTGTCTTGGCCTTAGCCAGGAGTGAATTATACATGTTTACAAATGCATCTCTCCATGGCTGTCACCACCTCTCAGCAAAAAGAATAGCAGAAATAGAAAATACCCTTCAAACAATGGAAGTGGAGTGATTTTTAAAAAATCTTAGCAGTGCTGATTGTGGTGTCCTGGCAGCATCCCTTTGGAATTTGTTTAGTAAAGGCTTTAAAAAGGCTGGGCTGGCAGGATACACAGCTCTGGACAGATGCACCCACCCAGAAATGGAGGCTGCCTGGATGCAAAATACCACTTGCTGCAAGTCTTCCACAGACCAGGCTCAGCTCCCTACCAGCAATCCCTGGAGTCTCAGAACCTAGAGAATCCTGGGTCATGGCATAAACCTTTGGTTTGCTCTGTTTTCTTAAAGGAAAAAGAAGACACTGCATAGGGGACTGAGTGAAAGGCTTGAGCATGTGGGGGGAGGTGATCAGTGATCTGTGTCTTTCTCTCTGGGGTAATAAATTCCCAGCCACTTGATGGTTTCAGATTTGCTGACATCAGACTGTTAGATTATTGGTAATTTGAGAGGCTGGGAGAGGCGATTTATAATGTTTGCACCATGCCCAGTAAAATCGTTGATACCTCTAATCATCATCGTAGTAAAAGGAAACTAAAAACTAATCCTTTGCTCAGGACTTCAGCACCACAGTGAGGGGGGTTTGCATGACATTCCTTTAAAAAAATGGACTTCTCGCTCTCTCCTTTCCCCTTTTTTCTCTCTCCAACAAAACAAAAATCTCCCTGAGAAGTTTGCAGCATGGAACATGTGACAAAGATGAGCAGTCTGAGCTCTCTGAAAAGCAATGATACAACCACACACGCACACACAGTTGCAGTAGCTTTCTGCAACCAGGTTAAGCTGTGAGGAGCAGCTCACATGTCAGTTTGTCAGAGTTCCCTTAGAAAGTTAAATGGTGCACACTTTATTTGTAATTGGATGCAAATTAAGATACCACTCATGAGAGGGCTGAAATCCTGGAAGGGCAGATTGCATGCAGTAAACCTCAGGATTTGAATAATGTTGGAATATGCTGTTCCTTTTTACAGTTTGTTTCTGTCCTCTGCCACCCCAGCAAAGTGAATAAATCAGTCTCTCCCCCCTTCCTGGGAAGTAAAAGAGAAAGATTCAACAACTGCTGATGAAGAGCAATTGAGTCATTCACAATCTGTGGATTGGAGCTGTTAATTCCAAAATCTGAAAGGCAGGGATGTCAGCAGCTCCATAGAGCTTGGAGCAGGGACAGCCAGCCTGAGACCTTGTGGCTTACTAGGCAGGCAGCCTGCCACATCCTCAGTGGCTGAAGAAAAGCCCTGGATCTGCCCTTGAATTCAGCTGTGAAGAGGAAGACGGTATCGGGAAATACCTTCCTTGTGCTTGATGTGGGGTTGGGCTCCAAGGAGAATATACCCAACCTCCCTTGTGCCCTGAGCAACAAAACGTCTTGCTTAGAAGCCACGAGTGAGCAAAAGCAGCTGGAAGAGATTTCCCTGGGGTTTTCCTTCCCAGTCAGTGGACAACAAGAAAAGGTCTTGTACCTCCCTTTGCCCAGCCTTGTGGATGCAGACTGGCAGATTCCTCCCTTGTTCTCCCATACACAGAAATGCCTTTAGAAGGTGAGAAAATGCAGTAACTGTCTTTATCCTAAGGGAACCCTGGCATAAATAAGATGAAAGACAGGCTCGTCCCAGGTTTCATGAATGGCCAAGGATGGATTGCTGAGGAGAGACCTCTGAACTGCTCCAGAAGGAACAGTGGGATTCCTTATTTGGTTCCACTCCCACAAAAAAATGTTGAATTCTGCAGGCACTTCCATAATAAAGGTGGGTAATACATAGATGGAGGCCTCACTCAGAGCTTCTAGCTCATTGCTAGTCAGTAACCATTTTCTTTCATGCCTTTCACACACCTCAAAGTGCTCAAATCCACAGCCATCATGTCTTCCTGCCCTGATCCTGTGGCTGGACTGTCAGCTTGTGTTTGTATCCAACCCAGCATGGTCAGTCTTGCCATCACTGCCATTCCGCTGTCATTCTCCAGCACGTGATCACTGGGTTATTTCAGGGGTGGTGGAAAAACTCACCCCAAAACCTGTCAACCACAGTGCTACTCATGCAGAGAGGCCAGGGCAAAGGCCGTGGTCACCTTAGCAGGAAAACCTGGGCTAAGACTGGTCTGGAGGGGGTTTATAAGGACATCCCATCTGTAGGGTAACATCCTATCTATGGGTGACATCCCACTGTTCTTTGGGATATAAAACAGTCTCTGGGTCAGAGAAAAGGAAGCCAGGGAAAGTGGAGGATGGTGTATCTATACAGCTGTGTGGAGGAAGCTCCTCAGAGAGATGGGAGAGCCTCACAGCTTTCAATATCAGGCTTCCCTCAAGCAGAGCTCTCTCTTTAGCAGTAAAAGAGAATTAGCAATAACTGGTATTTTTGCTGGAAGGCAAAACAATCCCTCTAAGCAAACAATGACAGGTCACACTGGCTTGTGCAGCCTGCCTGGAAATAAATGTAAAAGATGGAGAAGTGCAAAACTGATAGCTCTGCAAAATAAGGAAGCTCCTCCTTATTGGCTTGGATAAATATTGTCTTTTGGGGAACTTTTTTGCTGTGTTTCAGTACAACAACTGCCTGTCTTGTGGCTTATTTTTATTAACAGGGGCAGGGGATTATAAAGCTGGAAGGGAGCAGGGAAAGTCCTCCCCACAGCACATGCACAAAGAGCTTGCAGGGAGATCAGGACCAGTTTCTGAATGCTAACATTTGGAATCACCAGGAAGATGCTTTTCTCCCAGCTTGCTGGAAGAACCTGTTCTCCTGGGTGTCTCAGCCCCTTGGGGCATCCTGGCATCTGGAAAAGGGTTGTAGGCAGAGGACAGTATGTCCTCCCCTGCTGCTTCTTATAACTAAAAAGTTGAGTTTCCCTAAAATAAACAAAGCAACAAAGCAGCTCCAAAAGCAGATGAACCTTCTTGCTTCATGAGCAGCATATAAACACTCTGGTGTCACACATCAGCTCTCTGTGACTGAGGTACCTTGTTCCTCACTGCAAGGCTGACACTGTCCCCTCACAGATGGGGAGAGCAGTTTCTCAGAAGAGGTTTCATAAAGGGCCTCACCTCCTCCAAAAAAGGCAGTGCTATCAAGACAGGACCCTCATGGATTAGAAACGAGAGGAGAGACACACCTTCCACCTTCACCTTACATGTGGAAACTCAGCTCTTCCACATGCTCTGTTTACTTCCCTGTCCCTCACCTCAGCAGGGTCTAAGAGGGTCCCTGCCACCTCAGGAAGAACAAACTGAGTGACAAAGAGCAAGGCTACTGCCAACTCACTGCCTTTGTTTCCCCCAGCTCAGGCAAGACACAGAAGCATGACTACGCTTGTACACCCAGACATCTTGTGTTAGTGTCTGTGAGCCCACAGAGGGGAAATGTGGACACAGGAACCAGGTGCCAGGCACATCCTGCACAGAGTCTGGCTTGGTTTCCCTCCAGGTGCAGGGTATGCAGAGGGAGATGTGCTTGTTACACTGCTTCTTTGGAACAACTGTCTGTGCAGCACTGAGCATTTCCAAGGGAAAGGATAGAAAAATGGTGTCTGGGTTCTGTGTTGTACAGACATTTAGGCACAAGCTGAGAAAAGGGGTGATAGCAGTAACACCAAATGGCACATACTTGAAGATGTTAGAGATATTTGTTCTAACTCCCTCCTTCTCCCAGTCAGTTTCCTGTAACAAGTGCAGCAGCCATAGATACCTCTCTTGCTAGTAGCCTCCAGGGCACCACCAGCTCTCTTCTTTTACCTATATTACCTTTGTAACTTGCCTTTCTGCTGCCACTAGAAGTAAATGTGGCCTTCCCTTTTACATGGAGATGGCCTCAGAGGTAGGATCATTTTCCAAATTGATGTTTTTCCCCTTTTTCTCTCCAGGTTTCCAAACATTCAGGACTGAAGCTTGGAGCCTTTACCCAGTACAGCCATCAAATCTTATAACTGTAATCAGTTTTGCTAACTGAACAAGTGAATAAAATTTTGCTGAGTAAATAATTAAATTCCAGTATCTCTACAAATATAGGGGACAGGATTATTTGTAGCCAGTCACAAAACAACCAGCTACTCATCAGCCAGATGCAGGTCATGCAACAATGCCATATTATACTCCTAGCATGATACAAATAGGAGGTTGTTCACTTGGTAGCATTGGTCAGGTTTAGCTGATCCTTGTAGAGGAAGAACTATAAAGTTTAGGCATATTAAATCTCAGCATTCTTTTATCTTGGTTTACCAATAAGCAGATTATTTTCCCCCCTTTTTTGGCACTGCATATGAACCAAAACATGAGTTAATCTAGACCTGGGCCAATTGTTAACACTGCTGCTAAGAAAACTCCATGCAGAAAATGAAATGCAGAGCAGTTGCAAAAACCACAGTGCAACCAAAAAAGCAGGAGCAGGTGATTTTGCTTAGGTCTTGGTTATTTCTGTAGCTTTTAACTCTTCCTCATTGCTTAAGACTGTCAATATTTAATTCAAAGTTTTTAACTGAAAGAGCAAAATGTGGAGGGGCTGCTAAAGACCAGGTTCTGCACAAAGTTCATAAACCTGAGTATGCTGGTGAGTGCATGAAATCACACTGTGATGATAGAAAGAAACCCCAACTTTCTAACAATATTCTTACTGGCATTGAAATGCCAAACCTAGAGACAGGAAGAAATAAAGGTTTCTTGGGCATTGATTTACCTCGTCTTGTTGGTAGCGTTGCAGGTGAAGAAGATCAGCACAGTGGGTGAGATCTGGCTGGAGTTTAATAAAAGCTGCTTGAGTGCCAACAGGTGTTTTCTTTTCTAAATCCCAGAAGAGCTACCTGGCTATCTTCCCTGAGAGGGGGGAGAAGCAAGTCTGCAAGGCAATTTATAGATGAGTAAGAGCCCTGCCTATGTCTTCCCATGTAGTAAAGGCAGACAAGGTTTTGTGTGAACTTGTCTCCTCTGCAGGGCCAGGGATTCAGTAGTTCATTTTTCTCCCTCAGCTCTGTTTTATATGTATGTATTTGTTTAATAATGTTCGAGAATTAAAAGCAGGAGAAACCACAGTGTATTTTCTGCTGCCAATGAGCCAGTGACTTACCTGTAATTAAAGAGGAGGTAAACTCATTTATTTGTTGATTCAGGTTGGGCAGGGAGGAGTACACTGACTCTTCCTTGCCCAAAGCAGAATTGGGTAAACCACATTCACTCCTGTGGATAGAAAAATCACTCTTATATCTTCACTTAAACTGTAAAAACACAATCAGTCCCACAAAACAGATGACATCTAGGAAAGCTCTGAGTAGATAAATTCTACTCTTTGCAGCATTAAGTCACAAGGTGTTGTTTCTCCCACCCTCAGCAGGGGGGGAAGTCTGCCCTACAAATCAAAATTCTTCCAGGCTTAATCCTTAATACCACAAGGCAGTCACCATCACGTGAATCTTTGGTCCAAGGAATATGCAGTACTGCAGATAAAGACAGAGAGATCCTATTAAAAGTTAAATCCCCCACCGTTCACTGTTGTGCTCTGGGTAGAGGACATGCAAAGTGGCAGTACTGCAAGTGGACAAGGCTGAGGCAGAATCGGTGGTCTTGAGGGTTCTTTTAAGATAGGGTTAGCAAGCAGTCTTTGGGACTCAGAAGCTCATTTGTTCCCTTTGTTCCCTTATAAGCTGTCAGTGTAATGCATCAATGCATGATTCTTCCCCCTGGATACTGACTGTAAGAGGTCCTGGAAAGTGTAGTCAGAATTCTCAGTTCACATCACTACAACCTACCCATTTCATTGGAAATATGTCCACCACTGGAAAAGGCTGGAGAAGGCTGGTGTTGACCAATGACGTTAAGTTTTGGTTTAGAAAAAAGAAAATGCTTGTATATAAATGCTGCTGCTATATCTCTCCCATTCCTGTCAGTGCTTCTCCTTGCTTTGCATGGAGCACAACTTCCTCCTCAACAATACACACACACTGCTGCAAGGAAGGGCACACTGCAGGACATAACCAAAGAACATGCAGCAGGTGGGTGTGACAGATGGGGGACAGCAAGGTAACAGGGAGATAATTAGGATTAGAACCATAAACAGCGGTGGTGGCAGACACTATGAGAGACACTTGAATTAAAATTGGATCTTTGCTTATCAAGGGTTCATTGCTTCCTGCTTGTTCTCACCAAAAAAACCCAAGTTGCTTTGACATCACAGTTAGTTGCTATGGAAATGCTGATGCTACCAAAGATAGGACAGCGCTGGAGGGCTATAAAAAGTCTTGGAGACCCAGCTGAGTCCGTACATATTTAGGAAAAGCCAGCACAGCATTTACTTTTGGCAGTGGCACAACAGCCCATTCATGTGACAGAATGGGACAGCAGAAGTGGATAAGGGGACATCACAATACAACAGAGTGCCATGATGCTGAGGTGGGGAGGGAGGGGGCAAAGTTAGGACCAGGGGGAAAGTAGAGTAGTTAAACCAGTACCACCCTGGCAGTAAAGAATAAAGCTCCCCAAAAAAAGAAAATAAATTTTAGAAAGAGGAAATGCTAGAAATGGAACTTCTCTGTTCCCAGAAAGTTGTCACAGGCTTTAACAACCTTGTGAGAGATGTCTCCTAGTTAATTTTAAATCTCAGTAAACACAGAATCATAGAATCGTGTAGGTTGGAAAAGACCCTTAGGATCACCAAGTTCAAAGCTGATGCTGCCAAGTCCACCACTAAACCATGTCCCTAAGTGCCACAAGTACATGTCTTTCAAATCCCTCCAGGAATGGTGACTCCACAGCTTCCCTGGGCAGCCTGTTCCAATGCTTGATAAGCCTTCCAGTGAAGTATTTTTTCCTAATATCCAATCTAAACCACCCCTGGCACAACTCGAGGCTGGATTTACTCTTGTGTTATCACTTGTTACCAGGAAGAAGAGACTGACCCTCACCCAGCTACACCCTCCTTTCAGGCAGTTGTAGAGAGTGATGAGTTCCCCCCCAGCCTCCTTTTCTCCAGGCCAAAGAACCTCAGCTCCCTCAGATGCTCCTCATAAGATTTGACTTTGCTAACAAATACTATAGCTGTTATTTACAGCTGAGATGTCAGCAGGTCATCATCAGCATCATTAATTCTTTTAGACCTGGTTAAAAAAAAAAATATTTCCCTTTTCAACCCTCCTTTTTCTAACCAAAATTTTTTAAAAAACAATAGCTGAGCTTATCTGCCTCTCAGCTGTTGAAAAATGAGGAATGATAACCTGAGCAAAATTTATCTGGCATTGTTGTCATCTCTCTGAAGGAGATGGGTACAGAAGCATTGTCCCTATGAGAAAAGGGCTTCACCACAAACCAGCTGCTCACCAAGTTTGTTGGGACACTGAGTCACATCATAGGCAGAATGGACAGGTCCACCAAAGACGTTTCTGTGCCCAGGAGTCTGCTCGCTGTCTGCCACACTGCCACATGGACGACAGCTGGGAGCACGCAGGAGGTCTCTGGTGGGCACTGCTCTGGCAGGGCAGGTGGGCTGTACAGTGTGTCAACCCAGGCTTCACAGATGATTCTTGATGTTTTTGAAATCTATGTCATGATTGTGGCTTTCAGGGTAAAACAGTTTTCAGAGGAGCTTCTACTCCTGGGCAAATGCACCTTTACCCACGTGTGGCTTCATTTGGGCTGCTATCTTTATCCCTATTCCAGAAAATGAATGGAAGATGTGCCTCCACAAAGCCTAATGCCAGCAGCATTTTCATCCTCTGTTAAAACACCCCCGGGCTACTGATATCAGCCAGTAGTAATGGGTGCCCCTTCCCCTCCCAGCACAGCTCTACCACTTCAGCAACCACAGAGTCCTTACTCACATTCTGCATCCCATCCAAAAAGCAGGACAGCACTTTCTTCAGACACCAGTTTGTTCAGCATTGAATGAAAAGGGACATAGGAACAGAAAACACTGCTTGGGCTTGCAAGCACTGTCCCCAGTTTCCCAGGCAAATCCATCACACCCATCCATGCTCCCATTAGGCTTCATTTAAACTACACAAAAGCAGGGAGAAATGCTACACTCACTCTGTAGTCCATAAAACCACATTGCCTGTGATATGACCGAGCAGTTATGATAGGGATGCTGCAGAAAAGCTCCTCTGGTCTCCTTTCCTCTGCTTTGTTTGATGCCACAGCAATTTAGCAAGGGCAGAAATTACTCTCCACCCCTGCAAGCTCAAGAGAGACCTGTAGCACTTGTATAGAAATGGAAAGTCTGGGGGGAAAAAAGGCAAGAAGAAAACAAACTAGATTAAAACCAAGTTTCTTCATTTATGAAATTGTTCCATCAGTCTAAGATGAAACTTTGTAGAAATAGAAGTCAGAGAACACAAATTGCTCCAGTGCATGTCTTTGCTGGAAATGTTTTAGGACACGTGCTCTCCCTTCTCAGGGAAAGACAAATAATGCCTTTGTTGTAGACTTTGGGAAGAAAAGCAAAGGCATTTATTCTAAAGCTGCCCAGCAGCTGAGACATCCTTGAAACAGCTAAAAGCCTTCTAACTTCTTGCTTAAATTTAGACATACTCCTATATATCCCAAATAAATGTGTTAGATTTTGTGCCAACATGTGTCATTACTTTCTCTCTTCTCAGCTAATGTGTACACAGATGCAGGATTTACAGACAGGAATCATCTCTCCTCCTCCACTCCTGATTACCTGGCTGAACAGCCACAGCCTTTCTGATTTCTGCACTTAAGATAGCATCTTCACTCCTTGATCATCTCAGTAACCTTTTCTTGTGAATACTCATTACAGCCTGAATTAATCCTTCTTGGAAGGGGGAGTAGAGTGTGGGGGGTGTGCCTTCACAGAACTGTGTATAGCTCTTTGCATCCTGCATCCTTAGAAATAACTGCCCAGGGATCAAGAATCCTCTTATGCTGAGGACTGGAATGTTTCCGTCTGAAGAAAAAAAGCGAGTCACGCCACTTCCTACAGAGGCAGATAAAGATTCCTGGTTGGGCAAAAGGCAAATGCTGCTGGCAATCATTAGCCACAGCTGTGCTGTCATAATGATTTGGGTGGCATAGACAGACCTTACTTTATTGTTTCTGGTTTAGAATTGCAGTGATTCATTCAGAATGAAAAATGGGAGTGCCCTGATTTAAGTAGGAACCTGTATCACTGAAGCAGAGAGAGAAATATGTCTGAAATGAAGCTGTGAGTTGCTGTGGTTTTTTCTCCTCCACCTTCTCTCCTTTCCCTGTCTTGTTGACTTATGAATTACAGAATCACAGAATATTCTGAGTCGGAAGGGACCCACAAGGATCATCAAGTCCAACTCCCATCCCTGCACAGCCCCATCCCCACCGAGAGTCACACCTTGTGCCCGAGAGCACTGTCCAAACACTTCTTGAACTCTATCAGGCTGGTGCTGTGACCACTTCCCTGGGGAGCCTGTTCCAGTGCCCAAACACCCTCTGGGTGAAGAACTTTTCTCTAATATCCAACCTAACCCTCCCCTGACACTTCATGCCATTCCCTTTGGTCCTGTCACTGGTCACCACATGAAATCACACAGTACAAGTCCATTTATTTCTTGGTCCCATTTGCTATCAAGCTTGTTTCCCTTTTAGGAGATTCACAAGCCAGGTAACAGCACTGCAATTTCTAAAGCATGCCTGTTTAAACAGGAGCAGTAGGAACTGTCAACTCAAGAGCAACTCAGCCAAGTCTGTAGCACCTCCCCTACCCCATATCTGGCTGGCCAGAGTCTCCTCACCACCAAGGCCAGGCCCAGAGGCTCCAGGGAAAGCTGCAGGACACCCTGCCCACTGTTAGCAGACAATTCATTTTCCTGACACAGTCCTGGGCAACTTTGCCCACCCTGGCAGAACCAAATCACACGCTCATGTGTGTTAAGTCTACGCAAAGAAATCCCTAAAACACCCAGCAAAGACAAGCACGGGCTCCCCTTTGAGGGAAAACTCCCTGCAGAAACACCATTAAGAGACTGTTCTCTCCTGCAGCGGCAGCCCCCTTGTGTCCCCACACTGCCAGGCACCGAGGGCAGGAGGAAGGGTGTGTTAGAAATATGACCAGATGCTGTTTCCAGCAGAGGAAGGGCTTGCAACTCCACCCATGCATCTCTCATGCCAGAGTTTTTTCTGTAACAAAGCACTAAACAAGATGCTTCTTGTGTCTAGTGTGGATTCCTGCCCCCTGAATCTGTCTCAACCCCCCCTTGTAGCTCCTCCTGCCCTTAGACAGAGAAATGACCCACATCTGGTGCTGCTAACTCCAAGCTTT
>NW_008239553.1:1202385-1210822 GCF_000691975.1 Corvus brachyrhynchos | reverse complement strand
GACAGAGGAAGACACACTGTGCAGCAGGCTTATGGCTCACTGAGATGAGATGAGATAGGCCTAAAGGATCCTGATTTAGGGATGTATAATAATTTTCTTCCAGCGATCTTCACAGAAATTCAAACACACACACACATACCCCATTTACATGATCAAGTCTTTATCTTTTAATATTTACTATTGGTACTTCATAATTAGGTTCTCTTATTTAGTACAGAAGCCCCCTGTTTTTTCTGAACAATGCAAAATATGTGTGTAATGGCCATGTTGCTATTGCTTCTGCAATTCTTTTTATGAAAAAAATCTGTGCAAGTTTTACCAGTAGCAGTGAAGTGTGCCTCACACCCTGGCTCCCCTGAGAACCAGAAAGCAAGTTAACTTCATCCTGTTAACTTCCACTCTGCTGTTCACAAGGTATAAAGATATAACCAAAAATCATTCAGCTGCTCAAGAGTCATGAGTTCAAGGACCCTTAATTCAGCTCTTTGGATGAGAAGCATTGTTTTTCTGCAGCTTGGTATGTTACAGCCATAACAACACAAAACTTTACAAAGGTAAAGTCCTACACAGGAAATCTGACATCATTCAACTGCTCAGTGGGCCAGTGTACCAAGCAGAGAACATAAAAATGCAGAGAATTTCACCACAGAGAGCCAAGTGAGTCCTGCCAGGCTCTTTTAATGTCATTAGCACTGTATTTCATGGTGCACAGACCCCAACATCGTGACATTGAAATGTCACAAGTGGTGTTTGCTTGATAGACAAGACTGATCTCAGATGAACCTTTAACTAAAAATGGAAATTGCGTACAAAATAAACTAACAAAAATTTCCACCAATTTTGTACTTAAAACTTGAAATGTGTTCTGTACCTTCCCAGTCTTCCCTTGCCAGCAACCAGGTTTTACCAGATTTTCAATCCCACGCTGTCCTGTCAGTATGCAAAACCTCCTCCCTCAAATCAGATTCCCCACCTACCCTTGAGGTGTATAACACAATACTTGAGGTTCTTGGGACAAGCACTTGCCATTGTGCTCCTGTGTCATCGGTTTTTGTCATTGTGCCAGGTCATATGAAAACAAAGTAATTTTAAGTACAGTGGGTGTAATTGTTACAAAAATAGTTGAATGGGCTATTATAGGCACAGTGCTTTCTTCTAAAATAAATGAGTCCTTGAGCTATATTGTAGGATGTTTCTAAATTCTAGGTGGTTTTCCCAGTCCGAATAAGTGGGAATGTGTGCGTGGGTTTCAAAGAAAATAAGCTGATAATGCTTTGCAGCCTACCTCCTGATGTCTCATAGACAACAGATTAAGAACTACTGTTCTGTATCAAACCATACCACTTTTTAGAACCCATTTCAAATTTCCTTTCTTACTTAAAAACCTGTAAAGATAGCAACCTGTAACAGACAAAATACCATAAGCCTTCAGGTTGCTTGAAAATCATGGTAAGGATGGCACTTTCTGGAATTTCAGTCAGTCTTACTAATCTGCTGTTATGTAACTTTTTTTAGATAAATCCATACTAGCAACAGATTGTTCAGCTTTGGAACTAACAACAAAATAATTCTGTGAATAATTTCCAACTTCTGATTCTGATCTCAATTTCCTTGTCCTGGGCATGAACTCTTGTGTAGAGTTCATGTATTCACCTTTTTTATGACTGAGCAAGATGCAAGGAGCCACATCAGCCAGCTGATATCCATATGTCTGTTGACAGTATCTATCATTTCCAGTATTGGATGTGACTGCTAGGGATAGGCCGGGCACATAGGTTGTCTCAGGAAGATAGGTTCTGACACACCTACTCCTGGCTGACCTGGTGATAGCCGTCTCAACATCTCCTACATCTCCTCCATCAGTCAAGTGTCATCCACTCCAGTCCCATCCCACGGCCTTTCACAAGATACAGCCACAGCTTGGTCACATCCTCACAAAATATTTGAATTCTATCTTTCTCCCTGAAATTGAAAATTGTTCACTGAGCAATCTCAGTCCTTTTTCCTGACCATCTCTGCTCCTCTGGGCTAGTCCATGCTTGACTCCTTTTCTTGCATTTGTGTTGTGCCTTCATTGATCTATGTCTAAAACAGAACTTCTCTGCTTCTTCCTTCTGGATGTAGTCACTGCTCTTCTGCTGTTCAGTCCAGAAATTTCTCATCACATGACCAGAGCAATCAGGGCTATCACAGGATATTTTGGCTGTCAGTTTAGTGTTGCGCTCGATCTCAGCAATTAGGCAGAGGAACAGTCTCTGAACATGAATGGGGAAAGCAGGATCAGTGCCCCTTGGCCTTCCTTGAGGGTTTGTGCACCTGTCAAAAGCCTCTCAGTGAGACCTCATTTTTACAGTAGAAAAATGAAAGATTAAGGAGTAAAGCTTTGTGTCCTTCCTTAACCTGGAGCAAGCCTGCAGCCATTTTTTTCTACCCAATTCACACTCCAGACCCATATGGCCAGAGGAACAGAGATACAGTGGCCTTATCATGGATGTGAAATGTCTGATCCAGACAATAGGATTGTGTATTGACAGATGGAGCGTGTACTGTCATGCATAGTTAGGTGACTTACATCACCACACTAGATGACTTACATCTTAACTTTCTAACCTTTTCCCTTTGTCAGGGCATGCTCTGCCAGCTCAGGCACTGTTCTTCCAAACAGCAGTTCATTGCAGCTGTGTTTTTAACCTTTCCATTTGGACATACACCTCACATTGACCGTGATATTGCCAGTGATGGAGCGTTTGCGACTCTTAATTGAAAAACCCTTTTCCAGTTTGATGCACCGTGTTACAATCCTAAAATCATCTTTCATTACATAGGAATCTCTTTCCTTGCTCTCTATGTACAGCTTTCCTGCATTTTGTAAATGTTTTAACAGTGACCTGGGTCTGTTACAAGTTCCACATATTTCTTGCATCATTTGCGCTGATTGCCACACCACTGATACTGTTTTCTGCTTCTCACATTTCTGCCCTCCATCAAGTTTCATTCTGTTAACTTTTTTCTAATAAAGACAGCTATGAGCTATTTCAACACTTTTAGGAAAGACAGAGCATCTAGCATCTATCTGGTCAGTAAACTTTTTAATATCCCTTAATGATGGAAATAACCTCTAAGTCCTGAACAACTCTGTATTGTTTTCCCTTTGCTGTCACCTTCAGCTCTTCCACAGTAAATGACTTTGTTTTTTTCCTTTTGGCAAGAATACTTTAGCACTTCCAGACTTTTCACAAAATGTCCTGCCTTACTCCCACACTCCACACAGCATGATGGTCTCATGTCACACACCTGGGTCTGCACTGTTGAGCAGTCTTTCCTACTCCTCCAGATCATTCTCCCAGAAACTTTTAGTTTCCATTTGACACAACCACACATCTTTTGTGTGTCCCATGATTCTCTAGGCTGCTCAAGCTCAAGAGCACCTTTCAATATTACCTCTCTTTCCAGGTCTCTCACATTTTGTCTTGCTGTTTTCTTGATGAGCAAGACAGGTTTCACAATAAATCCTTCATGACAAATGAAAATAATGCATGGAATAAGAGTTTTTTTTTAATCTGCTCTTCCCTTGATATGGGCTGTCACCATGCTCTGTCCCTGTGCTCTTTTGTTTGACATTTAGCAGCCTGGTGTGCTGAGAGACACACTTGAAGCCTACTCATATACCACAGCTGGATCTCTGCAGAACTTGTCATCAAACATGTGCATCTCATTAAGTTTCAGGTTTCAGTGCAAACACTGTTTCACTGGATTATCTGAAACCTGCTCACTTTCAGAAGCTTTTGGCTTGACTGGAGTGGTAACTTCAGGTGGAAGTAATGAAAAATTTGAAAGTTTTGCTTGGATTCACCCCAATTTGACCCCAAAAGCTCAATTCCAATCTGAATCTTACAGGATTTAAGATTAAGTACAGCAATCCAAACTTGTGTGACATTAGAGATTTCCAGTAATGGAATAACACTTGTAGCTTCATAATGTATATGCCACTGTCATTCTGCTCTCCTCATGTAGCTCCAGATTGCTGTATAACCAAATAAAAACATATGCATTTTTCAGCAGTACTTGATAATGAAATTCTGAACTGATAGTTCACACTTGAAGAAACAGTTATTATTAAATGACAGCAATTCTACCTTTTCAGATTGGCTATTGGGACTGGCCCTTGCAATATTGTGCTCAGCTAGTTCATCTCTTTGATATGAATCTGACTTCACTCAGTGACACATCCATTGACTATGCACCCCTTATACACAAGAGAGAAGAAAAAAATCTTCCAGCTTTGAGACTTTTCCCTACCTTTGTTGTACCAAATAGGTCTGTGTGTCAGAGTGTTCCATGCATAAAACCTTCACCCAGTGCCATCCTGTCTCTGCTTAAAGTCAATATCCACATATTCATGATGAAGTGCTCCAGGAAGAAGCGCTGCCATTCTGAACACAGTTTGCAACATCAAAAGATTTCCGCATGGCTGAAAATTTTCACTGCTCCAGGAATTTCATTGTAACACAAGTGTGGATCTGTCAAACCAGCCCTGCCTCTCCTTTAGCCTGTTAGTGTCCAAACACCAGTCTTGGTAAAATACAAGCCTGTGTCAACCAAGCTCAGAGCTGAAGAACTAGCCTTCCTCCCCTCACTCCTGGCCTGCAGCCGTGCTACTGCTGGCTGTGCTCTGGTCACACAGAATCCTGTGTCCTCAGGAGGGGTAGCAGGGGTGCTAACTTACACAAAACTCAACTGCTGAGGGGCCAGACGGGTTTTGTGGCAACAGGTTATTTTTTGGGCTCAGCCTATGTTTCCATACCCTGTGAACTTCACTCTCCATGTGGCTTCAACCCAAATGACACCAAGTTAAACAATAATGAGGCCAATCTTTTAGTCATGCTGAACTGGAAGAACTGTGGGGTTACTGGAGATCTCATGCCACCCTTAGAAGTGGAGAGGATTGTCCCTGGGTTGTGATCAGTCCCCCTCTAGAGGCTGGCTTCTATTTCCTACTGTCTCTCCTGCTTTGGCATCTTCAATTCCCCATTTACAAACCTGTGTGTAACACTGAGGGTCCAAAGAACACCATTGCCAGGGCATATGTAAATATGTGTGTAGGAGGAAGGCAGGGTGGAGCACTTCCAATTTCCAAAATGCTTCTAGATCAGTCTGTGGCAAATAAGATCTAAATTTAACGCTTCGTATATATACACACACATATATATATGAGCAATCCTGGATGCACAGACAGACTGGGGAATGAGATGCTGGAAAGCAGCACTGTAGAAAGGGACCTGGGGGTCCTGCTCACTGGCAAGTTGAATCTGAGCCATCAGTGCCCTGGCAGCCAGGAGGGCCACCCGTGCCCGGGGTACATCAGGCACAGCATGGCCAGCCGGGCAAGGGAGGGGATTGTCCTGCTCTGCTCTGCACTGGGGCGGCCTCACCTCGAGTGATCTTATAATAGAGCCATCAGGGCCCTGGCAGCCAGGAGGGCCACCCGTGCCCCGGGGTACATCAGACACAGCATGGCCAGCCGGGCAAGGGAGGGGATTGTCCTGCTCTGCTCTGCACTGGGGCGGCCTCACCTCGAGTGCTGGGGCAGTTTTGGGTGCCACAATATAAAAATGATATAAAGCTATTAGAGAGTGTCCAAAGGAAGGCCATGAGGATGGTGAAGGGCCTTGAGGGGAAGCCACGTGAGGAGGGGCTGAGGGCACTTGGTCTGTTCAGCCTGGAGGAGAGGAGACCGAGGGGAGACCTCATTGCAGTTACAGCTTCCTTGTGAGGGGAAGAGGAGGGACAGACACTGATCTCTTCACTCTGGTGACAGTGACAGGACCTGAGGGAATGGCCTGAAGCTGTGTCAGGGGAAGTTAAGGTTGGATATTAGAGAAAGGTTCTTCACCCAGAGGGTGGCTGGGCACTGGAACAGGCTCCCCAGGGAAGTGATCACAGCACCAAGCGTGACAGAGCTCAAGAAGCATTTGGACAATGCTCTCGGTCACATGGTGGGATTCTTCATGTGTTCTGTGCAGGGCCAGGAGTTGGACTTGATGATCCTTGTGGTTCCCTTCCAACTTGATATATTCTGTGATTCTGTGATGTATATGCACATACATGAACGCAAGGTCCATATCCTCTCATTTATGTAGCTACTGTCATCTTCAGACTATCTCACAGTAATAAAAACATCCTTCTGAGATAGGATAAAGGGGCATCTTCCCTTTCTAATATACTGCAGAACATAGAGGTGTGAGCTGTATCTACAAGGATAAGTCTCCCCAGCCTAATTTGTAAACATTGATTGAAACAGAATGATTAAAACCACTGTAGCAATTTTACAGAGGCAAGTTTATGGACTCAGGTGGGCAAAATTCATGAATTCTTCCTGGGGCAGCCTACTATACCACCATCCTTAGGTTGCTACTAGGACTGCTGCAGCAGGAGCACACCTTGCAGCACAGTTGGCAGAATGAGAGAAGCTGCCAGGTGCTCTAGTTCGTGGACTCGTGTCTCAGTTCAAAGTCCCCTTTACTCGTAACTGAAGCTGAAATGTTTGTCTGTGAACAAGGGGCAGGTATACACTCCCTTGCCTGCATTTTGGGCAATGGACAGTCCCATCCAGCAGCCACACATTCGGAGTTAGTGCTGTCTAAAACCTGTGTGGGCAAACATGGGTCAGGACCTCATGTGGGATATCCATGATGATTAGACCCTGGAGCTACTCTAATAGCAGGGTGTTTCTGGACACCAGATTGTACTGTGGTCCATGAGGACCCCCCACAGCTATCCTTCAGAGCAGGGGATTTTCACCAGGCAGCATTACTAACCTCTCTGGCTTCAGAAAACTAGACACCTGGACTTTTGCACTGACCAGCTCCATGGCTTAAGTTATTTTGCACCCCCCTGCCATAGTTTCTTACCTCTAAACTGGCATGTGCTGCCAGACAGACAAATACACAAATACACTCCTCATTCACAGCTCATAGCAAAGGATCAGCACCATTCTGGTTATTGTGTCCAGATGAAGACATCAACACAAGCAACAGAGCAGCAGCCCCACCTTCATTTTCTCCCTTCCTCCCATGTTAGTGTGCTCTGTGATAAAATTTACAGCCTTAGTATTTGGAAATGCCCCAAATGCCTTTCCCTTGGATACCACGTGCAAACTGAATTAGGTCTTAGTTTAAAAATGTTGTTGAGAAATTTAACAGCTCTGCAGAAACAAATGTAAACCACCCAGTCCTTTACCTCCTTTCCTCAGCCATTGGGACAGTCATAAAAGTGCAATGAGGCTACCACAGAACCAAATCTGCTGTAGTCCCTCTGGATGGAATTCACTTTTGGAGACAAAATTTCAAAAATGTAATGGCTTCATTAACCAAGGAAGACTCAAAAACCACCAGCAGCAGAACAGGGAGGAGGGACAATAAGATACCCATACCTAATGATAAGGTTTGTGTTACTGGTGGAGATCATTGGTATAAAATGGAGCCCAAAGCACACATTAATTGTTGCACAGCCTGCACTTGAGAGCAATAAGGGATCAAACTATGTCAATCTGCCTTTTAACCTTGGCTTCCCCCTTGTCTGCTAGAAATTCTCTGTGGCCAACAAGAGCTATGATTCAGATTGTCCCCTGTTCCCTGAGAAACCTTTTTTTGGCAGCCTTTTGGGCTAGGGAAAATGGGAATGTGATTCTTTTGTCTTCCTGTTAATGATGAGAAGTGACAGAGCCAATCCATGGATTCAAATTCTAAGATTTTCAAGGCAAGGTTTTAAGGCTTGAGTGGAAATCTGAGCATGCCTTAAACTGCCATGGAAACCCAACAACTTGTCAGCTCAGGAAGGATCACTGCTACCGTGTGGAGGCTGAGCTCATGCCTGATGACATTTATGCTGCCTGTCCATGGATAGCTCACTTTCCAGGAACCCAGTCCTCTACGACTCCTTGAAGCTAGAGGGATGGGCTGCGTTTCAATGAGTGCTGAAGTAAGCACATATTTCCCAGCTCACCCCAAGGGTCACTGAACTCACTGAGGTTTGGCACAAACCATGGCATTCCCTCCCACAGGAAAGGGGAGTTTACCTGTAGGAATTACCAACTTCACCTCACCAGCTTCTTTATACGGAACACCTCTTTGCAAAGGGTGTTATAACATAAGATGAATATTTTGTGTCTGAGGGCCCTGAAAAAAGGGAGTGAGTCACATATCCCTTTCCATCATGCTTTGCAAGTGATGCAAGATGACTTCAAGCGTCACCAAAAAATACTATTCTCTTTCCTCTTAAGGAAAAATGTTTATTTTTCTTCTTTCTAAAGAAGACTCGAGCTTTGGGTCATTGCTCCTTGTGAAAAGCAAGAGGCCAGCATGGCTAGTTTTCAAAGGGTAAAACTAAACCAGTGTTAAATAGAGAAGTTCATTGCTAGTCCTAAAATTAAAATCAT
>NW_008239553.1:1178601-1202318 GCF_000691975.1 Corvus brachyrhynchos | reverse complement strand
GATTCTGTAATTGAAAATAAAATGATGCAGAGAAAGTCAATAAGCCTTCTACAAGGTTTTGGTGCTATCACCACTCTCTGTGTCAGTCAACAGCTCTTTGGTTTCACAGTTCAGTTAAAACTGGGATCACATTGGCAGAGCTTGTGTTGTCTAGGAGTGTTCTAGGAACAGCGCTACGTGATTATATTTCTGATACTGTGCAAGGGAAGCAGGAGGCTGCTTTATGCCTCTGGGCCAAATTCACTTCAGTAATTTGCCCCACAGGCACAAGCAGATATCCCTCATGCCAAGTGAGACTGCACATGCTTGTACTTGGGAAGATTTTGAACTTGCACACATCACTGAAATAAACTCCAAAAGACTACATTGCAATCAAGATGTGTCATAAAAAATCCTAAGTAGAGTTTAGAATTGCTGATGTTCAGAGATTCTTGAAAGACTAATGCTTTTCCAGTTTAAATATTAAAATAAAACCTCAGACCTTGTCACCAACACAGGGCCAAGTGGTGAGGAGGTGAGTTCGTTACATGAAAAGCGAAGTGCAGGCTACTGTGTGCGCCCATGGTCATACTGGAAAACAGGGTGCAACATACCCTAGATGTGAAAATGGACGAAAACATCCTCCCTGCACCTTTCAAGGGAGTGAGGGGTTACTGCTTAGCTCAGATGTTGTGGGTAAGTCTGCACAAAGTAAGGATAGATAATAATGTGTACACTGGCATGATGGACTTCAGCAACTTCCAAATTTCTATACTGAGATCCTACTTTATGCAGTACCATTCCTGTTTCTTGTCAGGAAATAGCTCATGTCAGAATCCAAAAGTATTATGATCCACACCCTATCTATAATTTTGCAAGTAAAATGTTGTATCATTTGCCTTTGAAGTGTTAATTATTTTAGCACCTAAGAAAATAGGATTCTAGGGAAAACAAACTGCTGATATGATCCAGAATTTGCTCTGCCATCCTCTCTTGGTGGAGACAGGTATCTAGGCAATTCTGTTCTTCAGCCAAAAGTTACAAAGATCTGACTCAAGACTTCCAGCAAGAAGATTTGTGCCCTCTGTTTGATGGGAAGGGTGGAGTTAGGAAGTAATAGTGATCCCTTCTGATTTAAGTTGGTAACCATGCAGTAGCCCCATGGGAATAGTCACACAGATCTCTGAAAGCAGCAGAGCTTATAAAAGAAGCAGTAGTGGGAAGGCAGGATGATCCTCATGGCAGAGCTGACAGTGGTGGCGGCTGTTGCTTAGGAATGCACAGAAGCAGCAGAATTACAGTGTCTGGGAGTGCTTTCAAGAAAGCAAAGGCTGAGGCTTTGCCACAGGGACTTAAAAAGCTGAATCCTAAGGGGAAGAGGAAAGCAAACTGCTAGCATACATTAAATAAGTCCTTTCATGATTTGTGGTGGGGGTTTCTTTTTTGGTTGGTTGGTTTTTTTGTTTTCTTTTTTAATTTAAAAAGTAAATCGCCTGAGTTTTGGAGCAGGTGGTGTTTGTGCCTGGGCAGTGCAATGAGGGAGCTGCTCCATCGGCAGCTCAGCCCGAGCACTACAGTGCAGCAACAACAGAGGAGTCGAGGAGAAAAGAGCGGGGAGGAGGCACGGTCTGACTGCACAGAGATTAACTCCTTCCCTCCACTTCCAATCTCTCTGCAAAATTCTGCTGGAGGGGAAGAGAAAGCTCCATTTATGTCGCTTCCCGTCCTGTAGCTGGCCAGAAGCACTATATGCTGTGACTGATACGGGACCTTCTGCGGAGGGACCTGCTCGTCCCGTCCTCACCTCCTGGCATCCTGCAATGGAACCGGTCACTTGCAGCGGAGACGACCAAACAGTGCTCGGAAACACCAGCCGGGTTTTCCTTTCAGCTCTCATCAGATGCTGCTCGGTCCCCTTAATTCTTTGGGTTAGTTCCCATTTTCATTATCTCTGCCTTTGTCTTGCTGATGGTGGCTGGATCTCGGTCCTGCTCTACCCCGGCCTTGTGCAGAGCATGATGCCATCTCTGCCACAGAGGTTTTGAAGTTGTTTCTTTCAAAAGCGGGCAGGAAAGCATTTCTCATTCTACGGAACAACCTCGGGAGGCAAAAAGCGGATCGATCAGGTGATTCTGCCGTTTAACTCTTTTCTAGGTGGCAGAAGAAATATCAGTGTAAATTAAACACCAGTTTTCACACGCACATCCCCACCCCAAGCCCACGCTTCTTGTTTGCCCTTTCTAAGCACTTTGCTCCAAAGGTTTTTGTTCAGCCGGGATGCTCAGGGAATGGCAGCATTTCATACCAATAGCTGCATACTGAGTGAAACAAAGGAACTGCCTCTCGCTCGTTTACTACAGTCTTCACGGATCAAAACAAAAACCAAAACCAACAGCCATCCAAAACACCAAGAACAGGAACAAACTCTCAGCTGACTGGTAATTTCCACACCTCTGGATTCTTGGTCTCACTTTCTCCTGTCATTCTCCGTGTTGTGTTTTGCAAGAGCAAGTTTGCAAGAACAAAGCACTGCAGAGAAGCAGATAATACGCACACACTGTGCCTTCTACTTGGCACCCCAAGTTTTTCTCCAGGCTGTACTGGAATAATAGTAATGCACAGAGATTGGTCAACCCATGATACCAAAAGCAACTTGAACATGCTGAGACAACTTCCTAGAGAACAAAGTAAAAAGAAAGTAAAAATTACACATTTTGCTTAACAGCCACAGCAACAACATCAAACCCATCAGCGAGTATGAGATTTAATAGCCAGGGCATTGTCTCTTTCAATAAGCAGTATGAGTATGTATTAATTGGCAGGCTCAGGATAGAATTCCTTGAGTTGGGGCAGCAGGGGTCCAAAATAGAGGAAGGTCAACACTTGAGCCTTCTCCAGTTGCTTCAGTTTATTGAAAGTATAGCAATTCCTTACACTGTACAGCTCAGATTTAGATTCTTGTGGGACCCGGGGTTTATGCGGGGCTCCAAATTATGCATCCCTGCCAATGGTTTTATAGGATTGCCACTGCTGTGTTCCCCACAAAATGATTCTGCATCATACCATTGAGTATAATCCAACGGCACAAGGCACAGTTAAAGGATGGTATGGACCTTGAGTACTGGATATCCAGCTTTGGCTTTCAACATGTGCCTGTCTGCAGGTGTGGGCTGATCCCTGAAATAAATGGAAAGTGAGAAAGTGCAAATATTTAATCGCTATTTCTTGCCAATCCTGCCCCTCTGTAGGAAAAGTGATGCAGAACTAGGATTGTACACTTTCTCTTTTTCCATATGAAAATCACAGAGGTCCCAGTGTAGTGTAAGAGAAAGCAGAGAAGGCTAGAGGAAAACAGTAGAATTAGCAAGTAGATATTGTGAGAAAGCACTACCTTTTCTATCCTGCCTCTGTAATCTAGCTGGAGCATCTGCTATCCAAGTTGACATCAGCAGTCCAGCTAAAGAGAAATGCCTCCTGTCCCTTTACAGCTCCTGATGTGTTGCATCAAGTGCTGTCAGTTCAAATTAAGCACTGCTGTTTTCACCCTGTCTGCTGCCTGCTGCCTGCCTTGTTGCACTTCTGTGGGCAGCTGCAGCATATGTACCCTGGCAGAGGCTGGTAACTGCCCTGCTCCCTGGGTAGTTTGAGGAAGCAGCATGGCCAAGCTGGCAAATCACCATAATAAGGCTCAGACTTGCCCAGCTCTGCACATCTCTGAAACTGGTCCTTTCCCTCCCTGTTAGTCTCAAAGTTTTTTTAGACAGAAAGATTGAGGTCTAGCAGCCATTCAGAACAGGAGTCTGGTACTTGTGCAGCCCCCAGAAAACAGATTTCCAGACTCAGCTAAGTACATGGTCTCAAATGAAATGGAGCAGCACTGAAAATAAGCAGAGTGCACCCAGCTTCTGCTATACTGTATATTTAATACTGTTCCATATCCAGATGCTTCTACTTTCTCCAAAGACCAGTTTTCTACTGATATGAAACATCAACAGGGACCATTCAAATACAACATGGAAGCAAGGATTTTTGGAGGAGATTTAAAATCTCAAACTGTTAATACGTAAAATTATGTCCTTTTGAAAACTGGAATATACAAAACCCATACATAACATTTTTGGACCCTTGTCCAAAAATGGCTTGTCCTCCCCATTCTTAGATTAAATATCTTTTTGGATCTGAGACTGTAATGGTTCAACACCAGCTGGCAACTCAGCCAGACAGAGCCACTCCCTCAATCCCCTACAGTGGGATGGGGGAGAGAATCAGGAAGGCAAAAGTGAGAAAACTTGTGAGTTGAGATAAAGACAGTTTAATAGGGAAAGCAAAAGCCACACACATACGAACAAAACAAAACAAAACAAGGAACTCATTCACTTCCCATGGGCAGGTGTTCAGCCTTCCCCAGGAAAGCAGGGCTCCATCATGGGTAATGGTGACTTGGGAAGGCAAAAGTCATCACTCCAAACACCCAACCCTTCCTTCTTCTTCTCCCAGATTTATGTGTTGAGCACAATGTCATATGGTCTGGAATATCCCTTTGGTCAGTTGGGGCCAGCTATCCTGGCCGTGTGCCTTCCCAACTCCTTGTGCACCCCCAGCCTCCTCACTGGTGGAGCAGTCTGAGAAGCAGAAAACACCGACTGTGTAAGAACAGCTCAACGATATCTAAAGCATCCCCGAATTTTCAGTGCTGTTCCCAGAACAAATCCAAAACACAGACCCACACTACCTATTGAGAAGAAAATTAACTCTACACCAGACAAAATCAGCACAAAGACCAAACACTCTTCATTTCCTCTCATCTCTTAAATGACATCACTGGACTGTTGAGCAAAAGAGATTAGGTCACAGCAAACACAAATTTTCCCTCATAACACACATGATGAAGATCATCTTTGACACCATGCCAGACTCTTAAAGGCTACCAAATTAATGCTCTGTTTCATCTCCACAAACTAGCAGGCACTGAGTTTCCAGGGCTTTTAGAAGCCATGAGCACAAGGTTTCAGACTGCCTACTTCAGGAGACAAGTGTGGGTCAGAACAAAACTTTTGCTTTGCTGTGGGTTGGAAAAACACTTATCTCTCCTGATTTTTAGAGACTATCTTCCTTTTTCAGATGCTCCAATAACATTTTAGGGCTTAATCTGTTAGACAAAATGATTTTCACAGTCCAAGCTTTCTTCCTGTGTTCATCCTTGAGATTTTGCTCTTTCAAACATCCTGCGTAATGTAGCCACTGACTCTAGCTGCCATTATGCCCCTAGGTCCATGTGGCAACGGGAATGTCTTCCCAACACATGTATTTCTTAAGGGCCTCTACACCCATCTCCTAGGAGCAATTCCTTGCCAGGGCATATTTTTGATTTGTCAAGACACACACTTCACTGCAGAGCTGCCCTTTGTTGAGCAGTAAAGCAAGCCACCTTCTCTTGCTAGTACAAAACAAGTGGCTCAGAAGGAAATATTTCTTCTCACAATTTATTCACTAAGCCTGCCCAAAAGAAAAATAGAGAGAAAAAAGTACAGGTTTAGGTCCCTTAAAGTGTTCTGAGAATTATATACACTTTCTATTTGATTAGACTGTAGTGTGATATAATGGGAAACACCACTGGAGACATAATGAGCCCACAGGACATCCTGACAAGTTTACAGACTAAACATGAAACCAGAGTCTCTTGACTATTTAATTTGTGTTTCCTTTTCCCTTGCATTTCTTTGGTCCCTAGTGCAATAATTTATCTTGTCCACAGACCTGAAAAAATTCTAAATACTGTGAATACTGTGTTCTCTGCCTGCTCCCTCTCAGGCAGAGCATTGCCTTGCTACTGAAGACTTCAAGAGGGTTTCCAGCCAGATAAAGAAGTGCTTGGGACTTGCTGGGACTTGCATGTACAGCCACACCTTTTCAAACCATTTGGAAGGAGTGTCTCAGAGCAGGTTTTCCCACTGAGAGACGTGATCTTCCACCTGTTGACCTCTGGAATGGAAATTAAGAAGGAACCTGTCTCAGTAGACCATGCAAGTGTTGGGAGAAACCCTGCTCCTGATACCGCTGAGAAAATCCTCTGCTCCTTTTTTCTTTCAACACTTCTTTCCAAATTGAAGAAACACTTCTCATTCAGTTTTCTGTTAAATTTAGAGACACCCTGCTGCATAAGAAAGGGTGATGCAATGAAAGATTCTGCCGTCTCTTTCCAGAACCTCATGGTGCTAAAACAAATACCAGACATTCACCATGGAACACCAAACAGGTGAGCACAACCCAGCTCAAACTGGCCATGCCATACGGAAAGCCTCACTTACAGCAATATGGAGATTGAAAACTGCTGGGCTTCCAATGTCATCAGAGCATGGAGTATTCAAAGAGCTAGCCCAGATCCTGAAAACCCTAAAGCATACGCAGCATAAAGATTCATACAGGCTAATTTACACCTGCTACTCTGCCATTAGTTTGAGTATCTCCATGGAGTTTCTCTGAAGGCAAACACTGACATAGAGAATGCCAAAAACTTAACATGCCTTGCAGTGTTTACTATAAGAACAACTAACCATGATCGCTCTGTGATCATATTGCAGAATAAATTGATTGGAAAGAGCAGGCAAAAAGTGTTTGTTAAGGCAAAGAATCTATGGAATTTCATTTTTCCCTCCGATTTTTGCACAGTTTTGGCACTTATATTTAGCAAGTATTGTAGTGCCTCTCACTGAACAAGAATTAGGTGTTACAATAAGCCTCTGCCAGTAATGCTGACTAAACACTTGTGATCCTGAGCAGATGGAGAAATGCAGCTGAGTGGCATCATGAATTTTATTAATTTCTCATTTTTTCTTCCCTCCTACTCTCCACTATTGAAATAAAGATTGCTGAATCTACTGAGTCCATCCCCATATGGGGTCAATATCAAATTGCTTCTGTAATAATGTCTACTGCTTTATCAGTCCAGTCTTACATGTGTCATAACAATGCTTTCATCATTTTCTTTGAGAGATAATTCATCAATCTCCTAGATAAATTGACAGTAGCACATAGGTCTGAAAATTAAGCAAGAGAAGCTGTATTCTAATTCCTCTGTAAGACATCCGGTAAACAAACCTGGCTCCACAATTTTTCTCTTCATACATTTCAACTACCACCAGGTAGCTATCAAACCTCTGTAGCATAGCCAAGTTCCTCTTTCCTGAGTCCTTTTTGTTTTCCTTATTGTCTTGTTTGAATGTAAATGCAATGCCTGGTTAGAACCAGAAGCTGAGTACTGTCCCTAGGTAATTTTTAGTCTTGTTCCACAGACACTGAAGTGACCAAGCATTTCATTTTAATCCAGATGTTCCCAGTTCTTTGTGCAAAGTTGCTAAGGTAGGATTGACACATTTTTCTAACACTCCAAGTTGCTCTGTTTTCTCTCAGTTTCCTGTGGAGGTCCTTCTCATTCAATAAAGTCCTTCCTCTGGCAGAATAAAGTATGGTGGATCAGATACTAATTTTTTCAATGTCTGGCACTTGTCCTTGTTAGAACAGAAATCAAATAAACCCATATAGAGAGGATTCCTAATTGTGTAATAAATGGTCCTTGTTTAACCCAAGGTTGTAGGTATGAGCAGAGGCTTCTACAGAGCTCAAGTTGCAACACTTTTTAGTTTGCCAGTAACCACTCATTTGTTGGAAGTCTTCAGTGAGGCCCAAATCCTAAGAAGTTGCTTAACCAACTAAGTGGAAATTAGAAATCCTGTTACTCATCGATTTGCAATGAAATAACTTACTCAAAGTGATGACCAGGATGTGCATTCAGCAACTCTGAAATTCAGCCACGCTCAGGAACTTCAGGCCAAACTCTATTATAAAACAGGGTGAATCATGAATACAGCTGCCTTGAAGGTCTCTTAGTTAGAGACCACTGGGAGCTTGCCATGCCGATGCAGAAATAATCAAAAGTAGATCCATCCTCATCAAGATTTGAACTGGAACTCTGTCATATATGAAACTCGAAGTTAGTTGAGAATCATTTATGTAGGCAAGCAGTAGTATGTTAGAATTTTATAATATGGGGACTGGAATCAACATAATAGGAAGAAGGTAGCAACTAAGAAGAAGATTCAGCAGAGAATTTTGAGGGGACAGCACCTTTTCTCATATCTTACTACACGCACCAGGACAGGCTGGGGGTGGAGCTGCTGGAAAGCAGGTCTGTGGAGAAGGACCGGGGGGGTCCTGGTGGACAATGAGCTGTCTGTGACCGGTAGTGCCCTTGTGGCCAAGAAGGCCAGTGGTGTCCTGGGGTGCATTAGGAACAGCACTGCCAGCAGGTTGAGGGAGGTGATCCTGCCCCTCTACTCAGCCCTGGTGAGGCCTCAGCTGGAGTGCTGTGTCCAGTTCTGGGCTCCTCAGGACAACAGGGACATGGAACTCCTGGAACAAGTCCAGTGAGGGTGACAAAGAGGGTTAAGGTTCTAGAGCATCTCACTTACAAGGAAATGCTATGGGAACTGGGTCTTCAGCCTCAAGAAGAGAAGACTGAGAGGAGACCTCATGAATGTTAATAAGCATCTTAAGGGAGGGTGCCATGAGGATGGAGCCAAGCAATAGGACGAGAGGCAAAAGCAGAAATTGATGCACAGGAAGTTTAACCTGAACCAAGGAAGAACTTCTTTACTGTGTGGGTGATTGTGTGCTGGGACAGATTGTCCAGAGAGGATGTGGAGTCTCCCTCACTGGAGATATTCAGGATCTATCTGGACACAGCCCTGTGCTGTGGGGTCTGGGATGGCCCTGCTTGAGCAGGGAGGTTGGATTAGATCACTGTGGTCTCTTCCAACCTGACCCATTCTGTGATTCTGTGAAATGGCCCCAAACAGACAAATATGGTTGTAGACTTCCAACATTCTGAATCTAAAGAAATTGAGATTCAGTGCTAAAGCATGAATCTGTAACACAAAATGCTTATTAGGTAGAATTAAGTACAAGGTTTTGCTAAATCAGGAAGATGATTGCCTGACTGTTGACTTTGAGATATTTCCATCACCTTTTTAAGGAAGAAAATTTAGTACCTTAGTGATGGTATTAGGTATACCCCTATTCCTGAAATATTTTTCTTCTTTGAATGGGCCATCACTGAGAATTGCTCAGAGATGCACAAGGAATGCACAAAGCAAGAAATGGTATAATGCAAGCATGGATTTTGTTCTCCCTTTAAAACATACTACCTATTAAAGATAGAAAACACATCTCTTATTTTAGCTCCAGACCATTAGTATTTCACCCATTCAGAGATGGGTGAAATATTCATTCAGAAATTCAGGAATTAGCTCACATACAAGAGGGGAGAACAAAATGCTGTTGCTGAAGGGGAGAAAAAAAAGGGAGGGGAACCTTAGAGATGAAACATAATATTCCTCAGGCTATTATGCTACCCACTTGTGTTAACATCCAATATTTCTTCTTTTAAATTGCAACTTGTATCCCCTGTATTTTAAGGCATCAAATTATACTGCCATATTGAGGATTATTTAAGCAATCCCAGTAAGTAGGTCAGTCAGTAATTTACTCTTGGTTTATTAGAGGGTGCTAAAAGAAAAGAGCAACACCGTTATTTGTTAAATGAACAGCTGGACCCAAATTGTTAGGGGAGAAAAAGCCATTAGTTGAGAAGTGTTTTGTTAAGATTTCTAGCATAATGAAAAATATGGGAAAACCTTTGTTTACCACAAAAATTTGTGTAGGGAGCAAACACAATTAGAGCAGCTTCCTTTGCACAGCAGGTTGGATTAAGCATCAGGAGGAAAAAAGCAAAGAAGAGCTCTGATGACCCAGGGGACCAAGATGGGGAATGCATTTGGTCGTGTGCAGCCTGATTAGACCAGGTTTTTCCACAGCCTGAGTGGAAAGACTCCAGAAGCTGCCACTGAGAGAAAAAAGAGAAAAATATCTCAGTTAAACTTTTTTAGAATCACAAGCAAGAATCATTCAGTTATGATTTTGACATACACAAAGGCAAAAAATTATTAAATTGTCCTTATGAAACTAGAACAGCCTTCTGGCACCAGACCTCAGATATTTACTTGGTAACTAATCTCCAATTTCCCGGTGCTCCCACTGGAAATTCTCTCCAGTACTGTAATGCATCAAATGAATTCCAAAGAGAAAGCATTGATTTTGATGTGTGGCTGTAGGTAAATATGTAAGGCTAGAATAATGCTTTTAAAAGGCACTAGCTGAATGGCATAGAAGGGGTGAAAAGGGTAAAGATCTGGTCTTAAAGCTGACAGATCAAGGCCCTGACACTAATCCTTCCTTCTGAAAGCAGTATCAGCAACTCCTGCATATGAATACTCTGTGCTCAGGGATTTTCTTGGGTTTGGATAGAGGTGGTGGTAATGTCCTGCCTGTGCATCATCATCCTCACCACCACAGAATAGGTAATTGTGTGCAGTAATACTTAGCATTCATAACAGAGGTAAATGGTAATATTCTTTTGGCTCAGTTATTTTACAACAGTGTAGCTGTGCCTGGGCTGTGGTAATAAACCAAAAGTTTTGCTGATGTTGGCCTCAAGAGCTTCCTTGAATGCTAGCTCTCAGTTACAGTTTGTCTTTTCCTTTGCTTAGAAACCTTCCTCCATAAAAACAAGTTTTATTCATGAACCTATCTCTAGCTGGCCTTCCTCAGTCCAAGAGACTGATTTGAAAAGTTCAGCTTCCCTTCCCCTCCCTCACAAAGACATTTTTTTTCATAACCTCTGAAGCAAAAACATAATTAAATTTCCAAATCACTGCTACAGGATTTTATGGGAGGCTTAACTTTCTAGAGGAGTCTGCAATAAATCAGAAAGGCTTTATTAAGAGCTAATTTAAAATATCCTGGTAATTTTTTGTCCTCACAGAAACACAGAGAGCAAGTAAGATCATCATGTTGTTCTGCTATAGAAAAGAGATAATTTGGGGCAGTGAGCAAGAAATGGGTAGTCAGAAGGTCAATACAGGGACAGTCCCCGGTCTCTATTTAGTTCTCAGTTTTCTAAGTTCATAGCCTGTGGAGGGTAACAGGATCTTCCTGTTAAATACTGGAGAATGTTAGGCACTTACAGAATACAATTTTTGAACTTATTACAAGAACCAGCTTTCCACAGAAGGCAGTATGCCCAAGTCCCCACTGTTCAGAGCATTAGGAAACTTTGGACAAATGCATACACACAGGCATCTGCATTTTTAAGGATTCAGGAAAACAAATAGAGACACAAAATATGAACTGAAAGTCAATAAATTAGGGTACCAGCCTGATGGGGGAAAAAACATTTCATCAGAAATTCATTTTCAAGGAAAGCCCTAGATCCTTCTCTGGCACCTGTCTTGTGACCGAAAAGTTTGTTAGCCCAGATACCTCAGGCAGTTTCGTTACCAGCAGTATCAGTTCCTCTTCTCCAGGTAACCAGGAATCAATCCATTTAGGACATCATGCATCACATTTCATCTGGAAATCCAGAAGCCAGCAAAGATTGCACAACACAAATAGTTGTTTCCTGAAGAAAACACTCTGCCCATTAACTGTTGAAGTTCATGGCTAATCCTGAGGCACAAGCAGTGTGAAGAACACAGAGTTTGTGTGGTATCCTTCAGGTGGCACAAGCATGGACTGCTGTTTTCTCCAAATTCCTAACCTAAATTCATTCCTGACAGCTGTGGTGACCTCATCTGTGTCCAGCCCTGTGTCCTGCCAGCAGGATAATGCATAGCTAACAAAACAAACCCAAACAAGAAATTCAACACCTTGCAGACAGCATGGCCTGTGTGGTTTCACTGTTACCTTGAAATGGCTCTAGCACTGAGGAGGGGCTGACAGAAAAACTGGCAGTTCTCAACTCACTTTGAGATGAGAAGGATGACAGAGTCGAAACAGGTAAGCCAAGGTTATGTGTCTTTTGCCAAGGCCATTAGAGAACACGTGTGTCCCTGCAATGATGTCTAAGCATGTCAATATTTTCACGGTCAAGGAAATCAGAGAGAGATGACCCAAAAGGATCAAATGTTGACCACAGGAAGCCACAAAACTAATGCAGTCACCCAACTTTGTACAGGGTACACAAACTACCCAGACTCCAGAGAGTCAGAGGGTGTCAGGCATCATGAGGGATGAATCACCTTTTTCACAATTTTCTCCTGAAATAGGAGGATTAAGAGTAGACTCCTAAATAAGACTGTGAACAGCAGGAGAGCAAACAAGGATCCAGTAATCCCTTGTTTGAAAGCAAGTTTGACTCCGTGCTGCTCTCACCCCCACAAAAATGGCCCTGTCAGTCTGTCCTGTCTGTACCTCCTGTCTCACCACGAGAGGTTACAGAGACACAGTCCATTAACAGATTTCCTCAGCAAAATTCCACTTCAGGAAACCTTTTACTTCAAAAGAAACTGAAAAGTCACATTAAAATCAGATCATTTGGCCCACCAGATATGAGGAAACTTTCCACAAGAAACAGACAGATGAACAGCTACACTAAGGCAGCAGGATTCTGCAAAATGCCTGCTCTATAATGTCTGTCTGATATCATGAATCAATAGATTACTGGCTTATGACTTGTGGAGTTTCCATTCCCTTACAGAGCAGAGAGGAATATGGGCTAGGGCATGCTCTAGCAGAACAACTCAGTAGTACAGCACTTAGGCATTAGCTACAAAATGCTGATGAAAATACACCAAAAGCAGAGCCCCTCCTGCAAATTCCACTCACTAGTACTTTAACCAAACACATTTTTCTGCCTTGAATAAACAAGCATATGAGGAAAAAATGAACAGCCAAGAGAGGTTTGAACTTTTTTTCATTTTTTATGTCTAGTTTAAGTAACAAATAGCTGGCTTCTACACTGATGACTTCTCCCTTAGGAGGGGTCATTTGGCTTTTAAAAGCTTAACAGGGACTGTAACTAGACCACTGCTGCTTGCTTGTCAAATTTGTAACCTAAAATTCCACCCCCAACACAAAGCAATTGGAAGAAGAATGCAAAAGAAGTGTCTGCATTTCTGTGTGAATGCAGAAGGTACAGCCTGAAATCCACACACAGAGCTCAGGTTCAAAGATGCAGCAGCCTCACAAGGGGTGCCCACTGCCCAACCCGAGCATGGCCAGATGGTCAGAGCAGCTCTGACAACACAATGCCTGGGGGAGGGGGCTTCACAGGGAAGTGGCCTCTTTGGGGCAAGGATGCTGAGACTGCCCAACCCTGTCCTACAAGCTCTGCCTGCTACACCTAATGGATGGATACTGGATGAAAAGGATAAAAGCCTAGAGAACAGGCTAATGGTTATTATGGGGTGTAATAGGACTGGCAGACTGGGGATCATACACAGACTGTAGCCTCACAAAGAAGCTGAGGCAGGGTAGGATCTTGTAAGCTAGAATCCTGGAGTTTATTTTAATATATTTTTTAAAACCCCACATAATTGCAAGCATTGATCTGGTCTGTGTATCTATACTTTCTGGACAAAAAAGGATAGCAGAAACCAAGAGCATGCCTATATCAGATGTTAGGTGTTACTATGAAAAAGTGAAAGTGAATTTGTATTATTTAACCATAATGAAAAGAAGACCAAAGACCTGTGAGAGAGCTATAATAAAGAGCAAGTTCTGATTTCAGTCATGGAGTCCTTTAAAGATATTTCTCTTACATACCAGGTCTAAGGATTTCTTGAGGAGAGGAACACACTACCAAAAACAAAGCTGGACTGGAAAAAGGAAGGTTATTCTTCTGTGCTTCTCAGTTTCAGCACGGAAGCTGCTTCAAAGTGAAGAATAGAGTCGCTGTATTTCTTGAGGCAGCTGAGGAAAACCTTCAGGGTTTGCTGTGAAGGTGCAGTAATCTCTGCATTCAGCACAACACTGCACATGCAGCAACATCTTTGGCAGCTGGGCCTTACACACAGTGCCCTTTATGCACAGGAACACAAGGCAGTCCTTAATGCCTAATCTCAAGCCTGGAATTCTGTTGTGGGTACATAAGACAGAGTCTATCAGACTACTTAGACATTTAGTAAGACCTTGTTCTTACCCTCAAGGTTCCTCAGTGAAATCAGGGTCTTCCCATTGATTTTAGCTTTCCCTAAAAAAATCACTGCATCCTGCAGCCACCTAGACAGCTGTTCCCTGCCATCTCCCTGCCATGTCACCTACAGATTTGAACCTAGCAGCCTATTCTTGGGACTAATCATTTACAGCTGCCTGGCAGCCAGCAAGTAGTTATTTTTCCAGGGTAGCTGGGATGCGAAGAAGTCTGTATTGATAAACTGGGCTCTGAGTCCCTGAGAGAGAGAGCAGCCTCTCTCTGCTCATGGCAGGTCAGGCAGATATGACCTCTCATGTTGGTAGACATCTGTTGGAGAAGCAGCTTTCTGACATTTCGGCACTTCACGTTCCTCTTTGTGTGAAAAAACACTGACTAGAAAAGCCCGAGCTCCTTAAAAGAAAAAGGGGCTTCCCATCAATACTCAGAAGAACCAAGAAAAATTTCCCCTATCATCAGATGTTCTTTTGCATTCAGGTAACAGGAATGAGAGGGACAGCAAAGCAGGAGAAGCAAAACTGATTTGCTTTCTGTGTGTGGACTTGTGGGCAAGCATCTACTCTAATCATTCCATCCAGGTTCTCACTAACTCTGAACAGGGAAACTCCTTGTTTGTCCTGGTGTGTCACTGACCAAGTTTCCCTGTTTCTCTCCACCTCCCCTCAGAGGCATCTTGGAATTCTTCAAAGAAGTAAATGGGTTTGGCATTTAAGTGACCGGCCTTCAGCTACAGACTCAGCACCCTGAATCATGTGAGCCAGACCTGCCCTCGGTCTTGGAGCACAGGCTGCCTCTTTGTCAACGCTTCATTAAAGCAGTATCTGCACACTGGGGCCTCCTTGCTCCTGCTGGTGAAACAATACCCTCCTAGAAAGCTGATCCAGGTCTCCAAAACCCACAGAAATTTCAAGAAAGCCAAAACTGCCAATCAGCCTTCATCTTGCAAGACCTATTATTGCACTGCCATGACCATGGTTACTTCGGTCAGAAGGCTGAGAAGGAATGTCAGAAATTTACAGCAAATCAAAAAGAACTTTTTTTCCCAGCTCATCTAGAAAGCTGGATACAAGTTCATTCTTCCTCTAAATAAAGGGAAAGGAGGAGAATGTGAAAGGCTGAATTTCAGAAGCATCTTTTACTTCACTACAATGCACTTTTTGAACACTCTTAAGTCACATAGCAAACCTTTGGGTAGACTTCATTAACTTACTGAGAGGGTATAAAAAAGAACATTAGAAAGACAATGAAATAACAGAGGGAGACAGGAGATTAGTGAAATGTTTCACATGCAAAACTAGAACTGCATTGAGGAATCTGTCATCCCAGCCTTTCCCTATCCTCTAATGACACCATTTCCAGTGAAGGATTTTGTGTTTTCATAATGCACCCTCTGTAAATTACTAGTGAAGTGTTACAACTAAGAGGAAAAGCAGGCAGACAGCTTCTGAGACTGACCAAGAGGAAGGTACTGTCTGCAGAAAAACAAAGTCAGAAGAATAGGCAGGCATGTCTAGAACACATTACATTCCCTTTTTTCTGATTCTATCCTTCTGTCATTTAAAATGTCAGCCCACTCACCAACTTCAGAGTTTGCAATCCTGCCTCTTGCATCTACTGCTTTGTGGTTTCACACAAATGCCAAAGTCATCAGGATGGAGTCCGTAAAGGAGGAAAAAAAAAAACCAAAACCAAAGAACAACCAAACCAAACCCTTTCAAGCAAAAAAAAAAACCTTGTTGCCAAGGCAAAGCCCAGTCCAGATGTGTTGGTAATTTCTCACTTGCTTGTATGAAAGAACTAGTACAAATAAAACTACCATCTCTTGCCTTCCATTCTGCCTCCAGGAATAACATGGTCTTTCCATAGCTTAGAACAGAGGCATCAAGTCACCTCCATGTACACCCATGGCAGTAACCAGATACTTTTTTCCATACTTCAGTGTTAGACAGAGCTGAGAGAAGACTAAAGAGGCTTTTTACAGTGACATATGTCAATGCGCTTTACAGCCACAAGGAAGCAGGTCAATTATGACAGTTCCTGAAGTGGTAATAACTGAGGCAGATTTACTGCATTGCTCTTTGGAGTCCAGCAAGACTTTCTATCATATTTAGGGAAGACATCTTACCAAAGCTGTAATTCCACTGCATTGAGCACATACTTATCACAGGCGCACTGAGTGAAAACCTCAAAAGTAAGCACAGACAAATGATCTCTTTTTCTTTCACTTTGAGTAAACAAATTATTTATCACAGAGACTTTAGCAGAACTCACCACTACAAAAACAAAGTAGGCAACTGGGCATTATGACCAAATTTTGAAAAGCAGAGACAGAGTGCCCACTTTGTGATATTTTACAGTGATCTCTGATTACCAAAAGAGCAGAGCGACAATCTCTCAATCAGCCTAAGCTTGGCTCCTTAAATGGATAGTGATTTTGAAAAACCAAGGGGAGAGTCACTGAAAATTTCACCTCTACAGAGTGAAATTGCCTTGGACCTTCATGAACCTCTCCTGAGGCTGATCAAGTAGTTTTAGGGCCAATGTCATGTAAAACAGTGTGACACTCCCATCTGCAGAATTGTAAGGGCGATACAGCAAAGCAGATACTTTGCACTGTAGAGTTGAATCACCAGAGGAAGACCAAGATTCCTGTATGCCTTTCAACATCAAATAGAACCAAAGTGGTTTTTCCCACATAACTGATAGCTGGTACTGTATCCAAATGTCTAACAAAAATTGGCTGGCTTTGAAAGAGATTTTTTTCTGGCTTCCTTCCAAACTGGTCTCAAAACTACCTCCATAAGATGCAAGCCTCCAATGCAACAGACATGCAAGGAAAAAAGATGCTCGGTAGTTGCATATATTAAATCCTGAGACATTTTCCACTGCTGCAGGTGTTGATAGATCATCTGGTTCAAACCTACTTCAACTCATACTTTTTATTCTTCCCCAAAATAGATAAATGAAGCAATAAAGGACAGAATTTTTTTAAACTCCTCATCCTTCCCTTCCCTTCCCTCTTGCATCCTTCCAAAACATGTAATCACATGGTAGAAGATATTTTTCCCCTTTCTGAGCAAGTAGTGAACAAGTAAACTCCATTGTGCTTGATGGGAATGCTGCAGAGATGCACTCTATTTTTTGCCACTTGACAGAAATGCTCTACTTTTTCCTTTTTTTTTCCTCTTTTTCCCTTTTTTTTTTTTTTTTTCCAAGGAGAGAAAAAATTCTTATGCCAGCCCTGGGATATGAAATCAAAATTACAAGTGCACAAAATATCCATGTCACTGCACCATTGCTGGGTAAGGCAGGCTCTCTGGAAACAATAGCTTGGGCTTGAAGTATCCACAGGGAAAAGAGAACATCGTGCTTGATTTACTGCCCTTCTCATGGGATTTACTCTTGGCAAACTGCCTGCATGGTTTATGTCACAAGGGATACATAATTTGCATGTGCATCCAGTGCTCACAGTGAGGTAACTCTTTAGTGCTGATGAAGCATAAAAGGACTGAGCATCCCATGAATTAAAAGAAAAAAACAAAACAAAACAACAAAAACCAAACCTAACCAAAAAATACCTGAGAACCATCCTCCACCAGGAAAAGCCAAAGGCCTGACAGTCTCTGGTAGGAGAAGGAGAAAGATGAATATCTGCATATCTCTCCAACAAATCCAAAAGCAGTGATGAGAAGAAATTACTGTTAGATTCTGTAATCAGATAATGGCAGAACAATGTCAGTGCATGAAAATCTGCAATGAGAACATGAAACAAGCACATTTCTGGATCCTTTTTTTGCCCTTTTTTTGCTTTTTGTATCCTTTTAGAAACAGACACTACTTTTTCCAGGTGTGTATTAATACAAGTAACATAGATAAATATAGACAGACAAATAACATTTTGATCAGCATGCTCAGGTGGAATCAGATCAGTATCCATCAGAAACATTCCATGACCCTGTACTTTAAAAGACAAACCAAAGCCTGCAAGGTGAAACCCATGGTTTTGCTCTATCACTTGACACACAGGCTGTTCACATGGCTGGAGACTGTTCAGTACCAGAACTGCAAACACCCTCTCTTTGGATTCAGCAATCTGTAATGGATGAATTAAATTCCTCCCTTCTAAAAGGTGTGGTCCAGGCAGCCCAAAGAGTCTGCGTAGCAGAACCTGGTTCACTGCTATTTACCTGGAGAGATAATAAGCAGTGCATTGTTTCTTCCGGTGGCCACTCAGGATGAGGTCAGCTGTAACAACTACCTCTGTTCTTCTCTATTTTAGAGGACTTGGGGGACTGAGAGCACCAGGCATCTTGCTGTTGTTTGTGGAACAAATTGTGTCAGAACTTGCAGAATAATCAGGAACAGGGAGAAATACTCTATATCATAACTCCTTGGGAGTCTGTAGTCTTGCACTGATTTGCCTGTCTGTGCAAGGAGGAAAAGGCTGGTCATAGAAAATATAGACAATTAGCAGCCTTCCTTGTTGGTACGGCAAAAGAAAATGAAAAACTCATGTCAATATAATGAATCTTTGAGTAACAATGGAGCTTTGGGAAGACATTAACAACTCCTCCCTCCAAAGCATGAAAATCACAGAGCTCAATACAGCTTAAGGGAGATACTTGCCAAGCTCTCGATGTTTTTGCATAGCAGCCTTCATACAAACTGGGTCCAAAGTAAGCAAGCAAAGCAAAGACACATAGAGACAAGGAAAAGCAACCCCAACCAACCTAAGCTGAGTTTGAAAAGGAAAGGGATGGATTCAGATAGCATTCAAGAGGAAATGAAGGACGCTTTCGTAACTACCCTGGAAGTTGCAAATCATGGGCTGGCCACGGTCCAGCTGGTCACCTGCTTGTTGTATGTCCCTATGAAGTTAAAGGAGAGCCAGGAGAGTCAAGCTTCCAGAGGTGTGCTACTACAAAACCACAAGCAATTTTTAAAACATCCAAAAGCCAGCATTTCATTCCAGGAAAACAAAAACAACAACAACAAAAAAAACCCTCCAAAACCAACAAAAACAAAACAAACAAAAACCCCCCATGCCTTTATTTAAAATACCTTTTTGATACCTTTCCATGCATTTGTATAATAGCTAACATTGTGGCTTCCTGATGGGACTGGGCTTTGTCCCTGACACTGTAAGAGCAGTAACAGGCTTACTGAAATTAGTAAACTCATAATGAATTGAAAAGGCTTTGCCTCAAGGCAGTGAACAATATCTAGAGCTTGTTTTTCTTCAAATTCTAACCTTTGTTTTCTGTGCAAATACCACCTTCCTTCTATTCATACCTCTTACACAGAGACAGGTCAGACAGACAGACATTGGTGAAGGAAAGCAGGAGCAAAGCAGTATTTGCTCAATAGCAAATCAGCATTCCTTGCTGAGCATAATAACTGCAGCACTCTTCCAAGGACTGGTGAAATCTAACTATCAACAAACAAAACTAACCTCAGAGAGGAGAGAAAAGAGAGAAGACCGGAAGGGTTTTCACTGGGTTCTAACTGTCATCCAAACATTTGCTGTGAGTTCTCTCAAGAAATTCTGCATTTTTAGCAAATGTAATGTGCATAGTTATTTGCAAATGAATTCTGACTGTTCCTTCCTGCCATGCAATTCTTCGTAATTTATTCCCATCTCCCTTTTCCTCTTCCTCTGCAACTCAAATTACATTTTGGAAATGTATCTCTTGTTTGAGAAACAGGATTTAATATCATCCTAATCAGCTCCTATTTTTTGGGGAGGAGGAAAAAGGAATGGAAATTGTTTCATTTGCTTGCATATGTTCACATGTTAGAAGGGTGTGATAGATCTAGGATCCATAGTCAGAAAATTTTTATTTTCACCATTCAAGAAAAGGAAGGTGGAGGAAAGGAAGGTTTTCTCCCTGAACAGGGAGAGTCTCTTCCCTGTACCCCAAGACTTTTGGTTTCCAGGCACCTTTTCTAGCCTTCTCTGTCTGTTGCCTTCTTCCTAAATAGCAAAATCCAGTGATTATTAGGGATAGCACTTGTTCCTGTTTAGCTCTCAACCTTCTCCCATCTTTTTGTGCTGGACACGGCCCAGTGTGTGCAGAGGCTGTGACTACAACACTGAGTGACAGAGATTCCTGTACCTGAAGATAATGACATTGTTTATATTTCATGGGAGGGGAAACAAAACCCAAAACAGGAGTTATGTAAACCTCTACAGATATTGATTAGCTGATTTCAAAAATAACAAAAAGGGAGGATGTTGATATGCATCAGTGGAGAAAATCTGCCTTTAATCACGTGCAGGCATCTGAGCTTTTGTAGTCAGCATTTCTTCATTGTGCCCCTGTATCAGAGTCACAGAAGAGATCCCTATAATAATCAAAAAATTCAAACCTACACATTTTATAAAAAAAAAAATCTGCAGACCCTAAGTGAATACAAGGATGTAATTCAGTCTAAGATTTCTGCAGCTGTTAATAAATCACTCAAGCTGCACTCTGGCAGCTTATGACATCAGCAGATCCCCTCAAGTGAATTACAGCCATTAATTTACACAGAGGAGGCCATCTATCATTTATTATTGACCATCTGCTACTAAGAATATGTACATTTTTGATAAATTAATAAGACTTGGGCAGGAAACATATTTTATTTTCTTCCTAAGTATATTCATTTTTGATATTCAGCTTTGGGTTTGTGACTGTCAGTAAAAACTAACTTGTGACATCAGCCAGAGGTGGTCACACCTTGATGGCCTGGGTACACCTGCCAGCACCTCAAGTGAGGCACAGTGGCTGCTCCTGCACAGAGGGAAGGGACTGATCCTCTCACAGGTACCACAGGAAGGTATTTACTCACCCAGCACACAAAGGAAACAAATTCTCAGTGTGACCATGCCAACAGAAGAGTGTTGTTGTTTGCAATGTGAAACCCATTACCTCTTTGCACATCATTTCTTCCCAGCAGTGAAAGTAAAGGCCACAGAGCATCTCCTTGCTCTGCACAGAATATAAAACACCACCAATAAATGAAAGATCAGGCTCATTACACCTGATGATTTCCTTTGGCTCCTTCCTTGTAATACTCTCTGCTTCCTCATACTCACCTCCACTCGGTGATACTGCTGGACTCCTAAGACTGTCAGAACTGATGGTAAGGATTTGGGCACAGTATTTGCAGTTTAAAATTCCAACACAAGTTCTACATAAGTCATAGCACAAGTCATAGTGTGCTTTAAAACTTCTACAGCATGAGGGTGCCTTAGAGCCTGGCAGGTGAACTAAAGAGCCAGAACATACATGACAACTCGGCTTTGGCACAGGAACACTCCCAGATGTCTATGTCACAGCTGCTGATGCTAGGTCTCTGTAAAAGCACTGCAGAATAAAAGTCAGAAATAAAACCCCAATACCTGCATAGCTGAGTGGAACTGTCAAGCAGGTGATGGACTTTTTAATCGTCCTCGTATGTTTGCAGTTCTCCAAATTATCCACTGCCATGGCCTGTAAATCAGATTTGCAAATAAAGTCAGAGTGGGCACACAGGCACAGAACACCATTTGCTTGGCTAGAGCTGTATCTTTTCCAGCTTAAGCTGGATTTGGCTTCATATCAATGGAAAGGTTTTGTTGCAGGGGTGGTTTGGAAGGAGGAGGCTCAGGGCTGGATTCTGATCCTGCAGCCATGGGCAGAGGTCTGGGCCCACACAAAGCTCCAGAGATCACAGCACAGCAGGAGCAGCTTCTACATGCAACTCAAGTCTAAAGTTCACCTTTTGCTTCTTAAAAGATATGGCTTGCACAAAACCACTCATCTCATACATTTTTTAGTAACTACAAATTTTCAGAAAAAACTGGATGACCAAAAATGTTTGCAATATTAGAGCTGTGCTGTCATAGCATATATGGGATGCTGAAAATGTAAAATCTATACCAAAGTGGGAAGGAACATCTACCAAAAAAAAAAAAAATGCAAAAAGCAAATTTTTTTTATAACTGCAACAATTTAGGAAAACTACTTTGGGAATTTAAAACTACTGACTCTTGCCATTGCACATTGAAATAAACTTATCTAGGGCCTGGCCTGCCCAAAATCTTCTGGTCTAATAGTACCAGGAAAAAAAAAATCTCCAGAAGTCACAAAATCAACACAGGTATCTTGAGTAACATGTGACTGAATGGCATTTTTACACCTTTAACAAATTATTCCATCATTCCCATCCTTTGATAACCAAGTAGAAAAAACCAGAGGTTTATTATCTGAAATTTTTCATGTTCTGGTGCAGGTTTAGGCTGATATGGTAATATTAATTTAGAAAGTAAAACCAGTGTTGAAACTAATCTAAATAGTTCCTAAATTGAAGTCTGAACACACTATACAAAATATAATAAATTACCCAAATAAATTACTGGGAGAGAGTTACCGTGCATCTGCTGGTTTCCAAAAAAAAAAAAAAAAAAAAAAAAAAAAAAGGGGCACATTTAACATAGTAAACTTATTCTTGAAGCATCCTATCATGATTTGACCATGGATTGATCACCAAACTTTATTTCCAAAGACAGTATTTTGTTTTATTGAATCAAAGGCCTACAATGCAAAACTGCTACAATGCAGAAGAAATAACAAACCCAACTGCAATCAACGTGGAAATAGTGATTATTTTTTCATTAAACTTTTGTAATTGCTACCAGAAGAAGTAAGTCTCAGATAAATGAATTCTGGAAAAAACAAAAAAAAAATGTCCTTTCAGACGTAGCCAGGGCTTTGTCACCAGATCACCTACTGGAGTCTAGGGAAGAGATGTAAATAGGGGTTTTTCTGTGTGCTGCTTCAACCACATTAAGGATTCAGCAGCCATTGCCAGAGCTATGGAAAACTCTTGTTGCCATGAAGATTGAAGCCAGCATCTTCCAGTCTAGCAATAGCCAACCTTCCAAGAGGACTGCAGCCATTCCCATAAACCTACAGAGCAACCTGGCACACTATAAAGCAATATATGCACGTTGTTACTAATATTATCACAGTGTCACTGCCTGCAATGCTGCTGACAGTCCGTTCAGGTTTGAATTAAATCTTTTAGATGTTTATCATTTACCTGTAAAAGTCTATGTTAACCTGGTTTAGCAACTGGGCAGGCAAAAATCTCAGCTTCAGAGGCAATTTCTTGTTATCAAATTAGAGTAAAATCAATTTGCCTAGCAATTTGGCTTGTTGAGACACATGACATTTCCAAATATCATCTCACCGGTGCTATTAAAGCAAAATTAAACAAAGTCACATGCAAAATTATGTTCAATTGAAAATCTTTAGCATCCTACTATGCATAAAGCTGAGGATTTGGTATTCTGGGTGAGTAGCTGTTGACAGGATAGGTGTTACACGGTCAATCTTTCCCTCTTCCACAGTCGTTTCTGGTTACCTTAGTTCGAACAAGTGCAAACAACCTAAAAGCTTTGGGAAACTTGTAAAAATAAAACTCCTGTTTGAAAATATTCTGTACTGCCACAAGCTTATTGTACAACAAAACACAGAAAACGCAGTATGAAATATCAAGCACATCACAGAATTCCTGAACATCCAGCAGGAAAACGTTGGCCTCCGAGCTTTCCAAGCCCCGCTAATACAGTAACGCTCAGCAGCTACTGCACTGACAAGCTTTTTCCCCCCACAAGCGCGTGTAATTCAGCCCGTTCCTGCCCTCGGCCGGTATCGCAGCC
>NW_008239553.1:1163675-1176962 GCF_000691975.1 Corvus brachyrhynchos | reverse complement strand
TTAGTGACCCTCTCGGTCTTCCCTCGGTTTGATGGAATGGCCGGACTAGTTCCCTTGGGGGTTTTTTGTATGATTTTTTTTGTTTGGTTTTTTGGTTTTTTTTGGTTTTTTGGGGGTTTTTTTGTGGTTTTTCATCGGAGGATATATGCCATTAGTCAAAGGGTAAGGCACGTCTTTGTCCAGCATCTGTATCTGAAACTGTAAAGTAAAGTTATCTTTAAGACGTTGCTCTCGGAAACGCTGAAACCGGTGAGTGAGAGGGAGAGTGCGTGGTGGTTTGTCAGGGTGTGTCACAGGCAGTGTGAGAACCTGAAGTGTAGAACTTTGTGGAGTTATCTGGTGCTTTGAATTCAGTGCAGAGCAGCACGTCTCAGGACAAGAGGACGGTCTTAAGTTGTGCCGAGGAGGTTTAGGTTGGACGTCAGAAAGAAGTTCTTCACAGAAGGGGTGATGGGCCATTGAAATGGGCCGCTCAGGGAAGCGGTGGAGTCACCGACCCTGGAGGTGTTCAAGGAAAGACCGGGCGTGTCAGTTAGTGCCATGATCTAGTTGACAGGGTGGTGTTCAGTCATAGATTGGACTCGATGATCTCAGAGGTCTTTCCCAACCTAATTGATTCTGTGATATGAGATGGCAATCTGATCAGTGTTTAATACTGTAACTATAAATACATAGTGGCAGGTTTTTGTCAATAAGGTTAAAATGCATTGTAGGATAGTTGACACAGAGCCATGCCTTGTTTCCATAATCGGACCACTATAACTATGGATGCATCTGCTTCAATTTTCATTAAAACGGAACTTTACAGTTCTTTGCTTTCTTCCTTGCAAGTAACAATGTGTGAGGAAATCAAGGCTTACTTGGTTGAAAAGTTGGATTCTACTGTTTCTTTATCAGGCTGTTATTAGGACCAGATAGACACAGACATCTCTGCTTTATACCATTGGAGCTCACAAACTGGAAATTCAGACTTATTTAAAGCAATTGCTTAATGTATTGCATATAAAATGAATGAGTGGGATGATGTATCCTTGTATACTCTGTAACAGGATTGATTAGGGCTCTTGAATGGCTTTTTTGCTCTGTTAGCACTATCCTGTTCCAGGACTACACTTCCCAGTATGCTCTTCACTTCAAACAGCACATGCTTTAAGGCAACAGACAGTTGCCCAAGTTAGCGTGGTAAGTGTAAGGTCTGATACTCCTGTGCTAAACCAGAGCTGTGGATTGAGGATGCAAAGAAGTCCCAGCTTAAGTACTCTTAACCACTTCCCTGACCTTGTGTGTTCCCCCTACCCTGTAATATCCACCCATCGTTCCAGCCAGCCAGGTTCAGACTTGTCTGGTGACTCTCCTGATTCAGTGGCCGAATCATTCAGGTCACTTGGCTCTGCATTTGTTTTGCTGGTGCAGAGGGAGGATGGTGTGGAAGTGGGCACAAGCAGGTGGGGAGGCAGCAGGGCTACTTTTGGACTTACACTGGTTTGGAGTCTTCATTGAACTGTTTGATCTAGCCATGGTGGGTCTGCCCTGAACTGAACCTGAACCCGTGTAAGTCACGTAGCTGCACACACACAGAGTTAAATTGGGTTATGGAGAGGTCCACAGAGCACTAGAATTGGTGGAAATGTTTGTGTGACTTGGCAGGTGGGAGGAATTAGGTTCTCCCTTTTCTGGAAGTAGCAAGCTTTTATATTGTATCTGTGACTGCTGAATGCAGGAGTTGTTGCAGTGACTTGCGGGGATCACACAGGCTTTGGGTGCTGTGCTCAGCCTCACCCTGAGAAGGACATGGCGTGGCAGGGGAGAAGGGGCAGGAGCTGCTGAAGTGTAGTTCTCTCTCTGACACTCAGTTTGTGCTGGTACTGGCTTGCTTCTGTGCCTGCATTGTGCTTGGATTAGTATCCAAACTGACACACAAAAATCACATGGCTGCACAACAGAAAAAGGGAATGTACAGGCCGAGCTATTGGTGAGAGACTCGAGCCTGGGTTTGGGTCAGTTCTGGACCCAGGTGTGCTCTCACAAACCTGTGTCCTGGGGCTGTGGTTCCACAGCAGACTGAACTGACCGGAGTCAGTTTTGACACAGTCTTGCAGCCTCCCCATGCCACTACTAATCCGTGTCCAGTTCTGCACTGAGCTTATTCTCAGCACTAACTAGCTGAAAACACTCAAAAAACATTTTCTGGGGGTCCAATTTACTGAACCAGTTCATCCCAAATGCAGTAACCAAAATAAGACTTGAGACTGTTTTGAATAGCTCCTTAAAGCTGTGCAAGTTTTCATTCAGCTGATTTTGATCAGTCTTTTTTATTCTGGTGATCCCATAGGAAAACTTGTTGCAGTTTTGCTCTGCTTCGCGAACTCAAAGGTCTGTTACTTTTTGCAGGGCTATCAGTAATGAAACCTATGTCTTTTCTCTTGATTCCTCTGATGTGTCCAGAAGAGCTGAGGCTGGGTTTTTTTGCTTGGTTTTTTTGGTGCATATTTGGTTTAGGTCACTGTCTTGTTGAGGAAAACTTTTTTGCAGCTATTGTTAATTACCAAAAAAAAAAAAAAAAAAAAAAAAAAAAAGGCAAGCCAAAATTTAGGTGTTTGAGTTCTTAAAAATAAAAAAATCCATAAACTGTTTTAAGGGAGGTCCGTTGCTTGTCTGTATACTTGAAACTATAGGAAAGGAGAGGATGACCCTACTTGTTAGTAAAACCTCCTGATCCTAGTGTATTTGCCTGTGTCCTGGAGAAGGATGAATAAAACCCACTGCCTCTTTGCCTATGTTAGAAGCTGTCTCTGTCCTTTAAGTAATAAAAACGTATATGCAAAAAATGTGTTATGGTAAACGAAAATAAATTGTATTTGAATTTCTTATAGGTACTGCTGTGTTTCAATGGTTTAGGGTTTTGTTGATTTGGTTTTGTGCAGCTTTTTTTCCCTCTCACAACAAGACTTTTCTGAATTGATGGCTTTCACAGATGAGGACCCAAATTCTGGGAGGCTCAGACAACTTTTGAGATCTGTTTTATGAATTTCTTTACTCAAATTGATAGGGATTTACTACCCTTCCCATTATGAAAGGACTAAGGCTTTCCAAGTGTAATGTAAATCTGAATGGCACTGTTTAATCAGTCTGGTAAACAATTCTGGGTAGCTCTTGGAGGCTTTGGAGTATCTTGGGTGATGGCTGCATCGATTGTGTTTCTGCTTCAGTTGTTGAATGGTGCTTCTGAGTGTTACTGATATGCAAATAATGCTCAAAAAGTGTTAATAGGTTTAGTAAATTTAGAACCAAATAAATGAAACCTGAGTTTTCATTTTAAAGAGTACGGTTGCAATGAAATGCCACATACCTCAGTGAGAGGTGCCAAATGCAATTGAGCTGTATTTTGGCATTTGAGGAAATGTGCCTGTCAAACTACCAGAATAGAATTGCTAAAGGCAGTGTAATTTAAAGAGTAGTGGTGTTGTTAATAAAGAGTTAAAACAGCAGTGTGGTCATTTATATTGAAATACAGAAGGTCCCTTGGAAGCTCTAATTGTGCTGGTAAACTTCACAGTTATAGATAAACTTGAAGTCCTAAGTGGTCCATGTGTGGTTTTAGATTTTGATGGCAGAGCTCTGTAGCAAGAGTTTCTAACTATGTGGTGGTGCAAGTATATTTGAGTTTTTTATTAAATGGAAAGATAGTGTTCATCTCTTCCTTTTCTCAGTTCCTAAAAGACTTGTCAGTATGAGTCTGATGTAGCTAGTAGTGAGAACAAATCAAATCTGAAGATAAATTAAATATCACATGGTGGTGGTGAATGGGGCATTTCTTGCTCCCTTTCAGGTTTTCTGTTGGCATTAGCAGCTGCGATATTCATGGGGAAAGGAATCCTGGCTGTTGTTTCTGGCTTTTGATATCATGTCTGGGAAGCAGTTTGGGTACTGGGAGAAGGAATCACAGAATCCCGGAATGGGTCAGGTTGGAAAGGACCTTAGTGGGTCCTCTGGCCCAACCTCCCTGCTTAAGCAGGGCCATCCCAGAGCACGTGGCACAAGATTGTGTCCAGATAGATCCTGAATGCCTCCAGTGAGGGAGATCCCACAACCTCTCGAGGCAATCTGTTCCAGTGCTCATTCACCCAGACAGTAAAGATGTTCTTCCTCATATTCAGGTGGAACTTCTGTGCATCTGTTTCTGCCCATTGCCTCTTGTCCTTTTGAATAGAGGCTGAAGAGGCACACTTGCTGTCTTCAAGTTTGTCATTTGGCTCCTACTAGAAAGGAGAGGCAGCAGTAGATGGAGACAAAGGTTTTCTTGCTCACTAGGCTGTTGAGCCCAAATGAAGAATGATTTTTCACCAGAATTTTGCTATGCTTCACTAAATGACCTGATTTTGTTTGAGGACGAATTATGTTGCTGTCTATATCAATCTACTTTGGAGGAGAATGAAGTCTTTTTCCTAACGTTTAGTATAGTTGGAGTATGATTATGTGGCCACGTTGCTTCTTACCTCTGCACTGGTACCTTCCTTGTCATTGCTGTTATTGTTTAAGCAGAAGTGTGTTGGCACAGACAATACTCACGCACCCTGCCCAAACAGCACTTGCGAAAGGGTTTCCTTTGTGCAGAGAACACCTTTCCTTCAGCCCTGTGGCTCCTGTACCTGGTAGTTGTCAGAAAGTACCACATTAAGCATTTTCCCCAGACTGCTGGATACAATACAGGGCCCATGTACAGTCAGACTTCATGGTAGTTTCATTCACCTGTACTGCTCTTGAGCTGAAGCCCAGTGCAGGGTGGAGTTCAGTCCTGGTGTACAAAGACACCAAGACTGAATTTCGTGGAAGTTTGTAATGTAGTTTCTGTTTTAGTGCTTTTCATTACCAATGTTACAAAAACATGGCAGAATGGGGGTTAATTAGAGTATATAGACATGTAAAATTAATAGATTGAGAAGTAAGAAAAGCAAAGTTTGAGAGTGGTTTTGTCATTAAGAGTTTACATCAGAGTCAGTCAGTGGTGTATCTTCACAGGGTTGGTCTGACAGAAGTTCAGGTGGAATGCTTAACAAGGAAGTTTAGGGGGTTATTTGATTGTTTTTGAGGTTTTTGTTGGGGGATTTTTTAGGTTTATGTTATCAGGCAAGTTCTATGAAGGGAAAAAAGCGCCTATCCAAGGGTTTTTTGGAGGAACTTTGTAAAAATGGCTGCGTCTACCTATAGTTGAATGAATAATCTTGAGGTTAAAAAAAATGCTTTCTGTTACTGGCAGCAAGAAAATTCTTTGTCCACTGAAACGATCTCAATTCTTTTTCTTTGTATTGATGCAGTAATTGAGCCAGCTTTTGCTCAGTGTGATTCTGTTACACTTTGTTGATAGTCTTTACTGCCCTTCTGTGACAATTTGTAAAAGGTTCTAAAACCTGTCAGTTTCTGGGTGATCTAGTAGGATGTTTGAGGCAATGCATCTGTTAATAAACAATACACTTGTCTTCACTGTGTTTCCCTAATTGCCTCAATTTTCTTCATCTTTGTAAATAACTTAATTACAAATCATCTGGCCATGAACGTTTCTTTAAGTAGCTGGATCACATAGGTGTCTAACAGAAATCTAGTCGTTTACTACTCTCACCTGATAAAAAGCAGAATTTCTACAAAAGACAGTATTTCAAACATCTGTTAGTTTGTTGTGACTTTCTTCCACCAGATTGAAATGCATGTTACAATGGCCTGTTACCAGCTGTGAGCAGAGCATTGACGTTCTTTTTATAATTACAGTAAAGTGAAAAGCCACAATTTATTTATTTGTGAGGAAACAGTAGGGAGGAGGGTGAATTAAAATCAAGTGAATGAATTACTAATGCATAAATGCAATTGTAATGTAATTGTGTAAATCAGATTTTTTCCTGGAAGTTATAGAGTGAGATACAACTGTGTACAAAAACATTATTTAAAATTTATTTAAAGTTTTTAGCTTTCTTGTAATTATTTATGCAGAAAACATTGAGACTGCAGACAAAAACTAGCATGTGCTTTGCTAGACTCTTACATACTGTAAAATTTCAACTATACTTGTGACCCCACTTAGTATTGGCACATTGAACCAGGTGTGTTGTGACTGGTTTGTTTTGTAATATGGAACAGTAGGAATAGTAGCCTGGGTCCTCTAGGTCATCATTGAGGGTTTTTTGAACTCTGACTTTTTAATAAAGATTTAACATCTTTCCCCTAACATCTTTAATTCTTGGAGGTTGCTTGTAAAATGGTCTTCCTTGCTGTAGAGTTCCCAATAGGTTATGGGTTTTATGTATTAGGAGATAGAATCTTAATTGGATAGGTATTTGAAAATACTCTAGGTCTGGAGTCACATAGCTCTGGATGTGTTTATCCACGTGTACATATGCTTGTACAGGTATATCCATGGGTATAGTCCAGCTCTTAAAAATGAGTTGTCATTAGCAATTTATCAACTTTAGAATTCCATCCTTGCTGCCAGATGCCATTGTAAGTTGTAGGACAATACATCACCTGTTCACACTTCTGTGTACTGGTGATAACAAATGGCTTTTCTTTCTTCCTAATGCAAATGCAGGTTGCCATCTTTCCTCCCACCTTTCCCCACTTTTTTGGGGGGGGGGAGGGGGGGAGCATGGGGGTGTGTTTGGGTTTATTGGTGTTGTTGTTGGGGTGTTACTATTTTTTTTTAAACTCTGTGTCCTGAAAACAGTTTCCCGGTAAGGTCTAATCATGTTTATGTTTTACTTCCAGTAGGAATTGGAACTGAATTTATTCATCCACTTCTCCAAGCCTTTTGAAAAGTGACTAAATGCAACTGAGTCAGATTGTCTGTGGGTATGAAGTGGCTGGGAGAATCCAAGAACATGGTAGTGAATGGCCGGAGAAGTGGAAGCAAGTCATCTAATGACCACGCGCAGACCAAATTGCAGCATGCAGGAAAGGAGAATCCAAAGACGGGCAAAAACGGAGTTGAGAGAAGATCAAGCAGATGTATGTACATGTTTCTGCTGCTTAGTGCTGTGATTCACTTCCTAGTTTGCAAGCCAGGCTTCTGTCTTACCTAACTCATGAGGGAGATCTGCAGTCAGCATGGAGCTAGCATGAGAAATATCAGTTATGTATGTATTTTCTGGATGTGTTAACTCCCTTCAGGAATATAGATATCTTCAGATCAGTTTAGAAGTAAAATAAGAATAACTGGGTATAAATCAATTTTGAACTGTTTTAATTATAAAATGCATGATTGGCACTAAATGACAACTAGTATGATTTGAAGTGGATAACATAATTTGAAGTACTTGCGTATCTTTCAGTGAATACACTTGTAGAAGTAAACCCTGCTTTTTAATGAAGTCATATACATTCTTAGCCTTTATGGAATGATTTTAAGGAATATGGATTTTTACTCTTGGTCTGGGATGAAGGATTAAATGCAAATTAAAGTCCTTTATTTAGACTTTTCAGAAAATCAGATTTCAAATTTCGTTGTTTCATCACATTTATAGGTCAGAAATTTTAGAGGTAGGCATTACTGAACTGTGTAGTCTGGAAAGATGCTTGTAGTTGGGGAACGGAAGAGAGAAGGAAACGAAAATTAATTAAACAAATCCATAAAATAACATTTTAAAATACTTTCTCCCTTGACTACTACATAAATGAAAAAAGCAAGAGGGGAAAATTAACTGTGCCTCTTCTTCTTCAGGTATTTTATCATCTTCCTCAATTGTTCTGTATTTTTTGCCTCCAGCCTGTGTATCTGTCTGTCCCTCAATGTAGCTGGGCTCTGTAATGTCCCTTAAATGATATCTAATTTGTGCTTTCTTATTTGCAGGTAGCGGTGCTTCAGGATTTGAGGGTCAAAGTCGTTATGTGCCTTCCTCTGGAATGTCTGCCAAGGAACTCTGTGAAAATGATGACCTAGCAACTAGTTTGGTTCTTGATCCCTATTTAGGTTTTCAGACACACAAAATGAATACTAGGTAACTTGTCTTTATTTTTCTAGAAAAGAATTCATCTTCTTAGTTGATGTAAATCAGCAAAACCATGGAATTTCACGCATGTTTTAAGAAAGTGAAAGAATGCAAATTTGTGAGTAGCTTCTGCCTTGAAATAGTGTTGCATGTGAGTCTGGAACTCAGCACTACAAATGGAGGCTCTCACATGTTCCATCATAGGTCTTTCCATTAGTTTCGTTTATCTGTGCTGTAGAACAGGTTGGTAATAGGCACCATTTCCTAGCTTAAACAGTTAACTAATCGTAAGTTTGAAACCAATAGTCATTTGAAATCTTTCAAAGGCAGAAGCCAGTGTTTGGTAACTTTTCTGTTTATTCCGTGTGCCTGGGTGCTTTTTTTTTCCTTCCTTACTCTTAAACATCATAAGAAAGATGTAGCTCCTGAATCTGAAGTTCTTGCAGACCCTTGCTGAAGGAATTGCTACTCAGACGTGTCTGTATGGATAAGATAAATAAATGTGCCAGCTGGAAACTTGCTTACCGGAGTTGCACCTACTTCTGCACTGTTACGCTTCTGTCTGAATACTTCGGTTGTGAATTCTGTGTGGTCTTGGGGTTTAGCTTTTGTGCTTCTCCCTCTGTTACACATGTACCACTGATGATAACTCTGTTCTATAGATCTCTGTTAAGCCTGTTTGCATACAAGATCTGTATTGATAGCTCAGTGGGGAAACTACATATAAATTATAAGTTTCTAAGGACAGGAATTGTGTGCTTATTACTGTGCAATAAGAGCTGGAGTTTCCAGGCAGTACATCATGGGAAACAGACTTTCAGCCCTTCAAACTGTTGATGCGACTGTTTTTAAAGGACAGTTCACCTGTGCAGCACAGTCACATACCCACAGTATCAGTGAAGCAAATTGTATGTATGTATGTATACAACAAACAGATTGCTTCAAAAATGATTGCTAGATGAATTGGTGTTGTCATGTTACATAAATAGTTGCTGGTATAGCCTGACAGCATCAGCATCAGGATGTGTGGTCCTAATAACTGTAAAGACTTACCCCAAAGATTCTTCTTCTTTGCTGGAGAGTGCAACATCTACCTTCAAAGAAGGATGTTGGGGTTCTTCCTCTTCTCTCCATGCTATTGGTTACAATAGTACATTGTGCCCAAACATTGTCCAGGTGGATATTCTTATGGTTCAGTTTGAAGTGTCTTTGTATTTTCATCAGTAAATCAAGCTAAAAATACATGCTGAAAGGCATTTTTTGTTTTGTTGCATGAATGATAGTCTGCAGGTTATGCACAGGTAGTTAATTCTTATGCTTTTTGCTATGGAAATGATGTATTCATTGTTTAATAGTTGGAAAAGCTACTTTCATAAATGTTGTTTTATGTCGATAGGTTGTCAACAACTAAAATACTTCTTTAATTACTATTTTGAACTAAAAGGCTCCACAAAGGCCATCATCATGTATTTCTTCCTTTCTCAGACTTGGAGAACAGTTACAGGCAGTCTTCAAGGACAGTAGTTAATAATCTTGGAGCACTATGGGAAAGACTTAGGTGAGGCTTACAACTCCTACCAGATGCACACCTTTTGCCTCTTTCATATTGTCCTACTGAGAGAGTTTCTGATGTAATGAATTAAAGTCCAAGCATCAGCATAGTTCTTGTTTATCTTTTTGGTGCAGTGATGACGCCTCCTTGTTACTGTGGCTGTGATACTTAAGATGATCTTCTTCCATCCAGTAAACTGTAGTATTTCTAGAGCTCCTGAGAACTCTAGAACTCCTTACTGTTGTTTTTATGGGAAGGTGGGGGAAAAGCAGGTGTGAAAAAAACTGTACTGCTTCCAAAATGCCAGATTCCAGTACCCAAATATCATGATGTAGTAGAAGTTAATATTTGCAGCTTATGTTTGGGCATCTTCTGCTTCGGTGCCATGGAGCCATATTAGTTACATAGTTCATCTGTGGAGGTGTGCTTAAAATAAAACAGCCAGTTATGGTGGCAGGCAAAGATTTCCTGTTCCTTTGTTCTGATTTGTTTGAAGATGCCCTGTGAAAGTGTCTGTGCCACCATTCTGCTGTGTTGGAAACACGTAAGAGGTTTGTATTTTTGCAGCCCATTGTAAGTTGATGATCACTTACTGAAATTCTCCTTCCCCTTACCTCCAAGCTTACAGCCAAGTCTGTATTTTTGTTTGTATGAGTGTCTTCTCTATAAGCACTTTTTCTACTTAGTTCTTCCAGTTGAAGAGTTTGTAAATTTCATTTATCCAGAGTATATTGATTGGAGAAGAAAAACCCCCTCACAGTAAAGTATCTAGATTGATGTTGAAATGTCTTTGTTTTCCATCTTCTTTGTATTGAGTTAATGATCTTACGCTAGGGTGGTGACAAGAACATGACTGTTACTCTACTTGTTGTGTTTTTGTGTTTTGGTTTGGAGGTTTTTTCTGTGGTGTATAAAAATAAAGTCCTGCAGTTTGTGAACGCCCACCATCTTGGGAATAGGGCTGTTGGCTCTGTAAACTGTCAAGTCAGGAATGTCTGAAAGAGCTGAAGACTGTTTCTCAAAAGCTTACAACTGAATCTCCTAATGTGTTTGTCCAGTGTTCCTCTGAAATGTCTTCTTGTCACCAGGGATTTGAAGGACAGTATAACATGTAGTTCTGGAAATGTCCTCAGTGGCTTTACCCAAAAGCAATTTTTTTCATCCTCTTGGATTTTCAAGAGAAAGCAGGTTGTTTTCAGAGCTTTCAACCCTCTTTACAGGCCCAGTTGTCCTCCTTTCATCAAATTCGTAGCTCTTATCTCAACAGAATAGCAGGTTAGCAGTTAATAAAGGAACCCCATGTCTTAGAAAGTAATGTTCTTGTCAAATACCACTATTCTAAGGGGTATTGTTGCTTCTTGTACAAATCCTGTTATATCAGTCTTTGTTGTGGTAAAAACAAAGCTCGTTTTGCAAGCTGCACTTCCCTGGGTGGAAGGCTGACAAACACTGGAGATTGAAACTGACACTTGTAAAATGCCAAGTGAACTCTTGCACGTCTTACCATCTCTTATTTTTGGGTGCTTTTCCCTAGGCTAAGCACTGAATCTTAAAGTCACATGCCCTAGTGGCTAATCTGCTCTTTATACTATCTCACATACAAAGGTGTCACTGTTTAAACTTTAAGCCAGACTCTGGATCATATTGATGCTGTTACCAGTCAGTGCTGTTTCCTGGTTCCATAAAGCACCAGCATCACGCTAGGGAATACTGGGAGCACTTCAATGTGCTTCTAAATTTGTGAGTGATTTAAGAAGTCAGATGCGTTGTGGTCTGTTTGCTGCTTTTAGTGAAGTTGCAAACTGGTGTGTGATGTGGGTGGTTTAGTTTGAGTACGTAGGACTAAAGGACCAAGCTTCAAGAATTTCCGTGTTTTCCATTGGAAACATTAAGTGCTTGGGAATGGTGTACAGGAAGCTGTTTCTCTCGACACTGCCTCAGCAGCAGTCACTGACTTAGGTGACTGAACTTGACAGGGTACATCACTCTTTGTCCCTTAGAGTCACCACAGAGCAGAAGAGACAAGAAACACAAAGCAGTTCAATATCATTGCATTTGAGTCTGTGCTGAATCTCCTCTGCATTCTTTAGCTCATTTCAGTACAATAACTAAAGGGCTCAATATTCATCTTGAGTGAGGTCTGGAGGCTGAAAAAGTGATGTGGGTTCTGCTACATAAGATTATGTTGCCATACATTCAGCTTCAGTGTTGTGGTCCTATGGAGATACTGGATTAGAGGTACACAACTCTTACGTAGTGACAACCTGTTTCACAGTGAAGCTTTTACATTCTTCAGACCTTAGTGTCTGTGTACTTTACAAAATTGTTTTGTTGGACTTTGGCATAAAAACTGCTTTTTCAGTTTTTTCTAGATCATTTTTACTGATAGCTTAATTCACTTAATTCACTTAATCCACTTTACTTTGCTTGTAGTTGTCTTCCTTCACTGTGTATAATCACAGTGATTACATTGGAACCAACTGGTTTTGTTCCTAAATGTTATGGATTAAAAAAAAAAAAATCACAACCAAAAAACCACCCTAAACAACCATGCCCTGCCCCTCAAACCAACACCCACCACCTTACTTTTACAGTTTTCTTACTTTCAGGTTCAAAAAAGTGTTACATCTTCAAAACATGGAGTGGCTTGCATCCAGTAGTCATGTTAACTGCTAAATTAAATTTACCATGTGGAGTGTCAGAATAGGATTAGAGGACAGCATTGGGTTGTTGGTTTGGGGGGTTTCTTGTGTCCCCTTATTTATTTTTTTAAAAAATACTTCTTTGCTAACCATACTAAGGAGAATGAAATTACGTGTCTCAGAATTTTCTTTATTTCTGTTCTTGGCTGTATTGGAATTTTGACCACACTGGTGTGTATTTAGTGTCAGTTCAAGAAATTTAAGTAATGTGGATTACTTTCTTCTTTAGAAATGTCGTTATGAAATTTGGCTTTTAAAGAACACGAGTTCTTTTCCATGTGAAAACACTGGCAGTAAATGCAGAACAAGTTGATCATAACTTGTATAACTAGCTTTGAGAAAAAAAATACTCATACTACAGGATTGGGCAGGGAGGAAGCCAAAATGCATGTTAATTAAGTACGTTGTTTATGCTTATTTTAAATAGATGATTTTCAGTTCTTGTTCTGCTGTCTTGAATGCTTAACAGGCTTGCAGTTTTAGCTTTTGTGCTCAATCTCTGGTACTAGGTGAACATAAACTTGCTGTCTTTCCACAGCTGCTTAAATAGAAATACCATCCAGACAAGGTGCCTGTTGTTAAAAGGCTAATGGGTTGATTTAGTTTTGATAAATTCACTCTTCCTGATTTTCCCTAGTCAGAAGTTAAGAAACAAGGTTTGGAAGTAACTCTTTATCATGCACTGGTATGCTGTGTGGAGTTCCATACTGGATCTCTTGCAGGATCAATTTATCCTTTTTGTTCAAACTCACTGCTCTCAGTGACTGAGACTGAGCAAGGTACTGTGCTTCTGAACTTACCAGAAACTCTCCTTTAACTTCCTTTATAGGCAAGCATCTCACTGACCTTTGGCTTTATACCTTGGAGTTCCAAGAGTCTTTAAGTACTCCTGAGGTAAGAGAAACTTGAGAGAGAAAGAGCTTTGCTTCCCCAAGCCATTTTCCTACGTCCTCCTTGCTGAGACCACATCAGTTTGCCCTTAACTGGGATGAGATCATCTTCTATCTCATTTTGAAACTGCAGTAGCCACAGTTTTATCAGATCTTGTTGACTAGGAAAA
>NW_008239553.1:1136116-1163628 GCF_000691975.1 Corvus brachyrhynchos | reverse complement strand
TTCAGCAGGTTGTCAGGAAGAAAGGCTGATATTTTTTCTTTAGACACTGTCATAGCTGAGGTTTTCATTCTTTGCTTACTTCTAAGACCAGACTGTTTTGCAGCAGACTTCATGTCCCATGAGACCTCACCTCTGGAGCTGCTCATAGGGTGGCTCAAGGAGTCTGTGCCTGTGAGCAGATTCCAACACCAATGTGTCTTGTTCAGTGTCCATGATAGAATTTAATAAAGGTACTATTCATAGGAGGAAACCAGAAGTCTGGATAAACAATTCTGGTTTTAATTGTCTCTTTTGTTTAGAGACTGGGTTGGCTGGTTTGTTCTGTTGGTTTCCTTGTGCTCTCTCTATCTATTTCTCTTCTTTGAACTAGTCTCCTGTTTTACTGATACTTAAAAGACAATTTCTTTGGCTCATTTTATATGCATACATTTAGCTGTGGGGCCTTTTCAGGCTGTTTTCATGGTGGAGCTCAGAAACAGTTGTGTAGACTCTTTCAGCAGGTGTGTAAGTTTTTGGGATTTTTTTTATGTCAACGTGGAAGCCCTGTAACACCAAAGTGGTAGTATGCAAGGTTGCTTCTCAAAATCAATTGGCTTTTTGGTTCCAAAGAACTAACGAATAAACTAATCAATGATACACCTGGGAGAAGTGAAGTATCTATCAGCAGACCCCAGTTCTTAAGGAACACTGGACTTCTAGGCTTTCTTGGCTTCTTCAGTGTCTCAAATGAGGAAAGTACCTTTTAAAGTATATATGGAGATACACCTGTGAAAGACTGAACCTTTCATGAGGAGTCTGGACTGTAGTATTCTGAATTTGCTTACAAATTTCATATGCTCTCAGTGCAATTTACATGTGCTGCTGAGCTGTGAACAACCCTCTAACTCAGGCTCAGGGTGCACAGTGTCATTCTGTTTCACCAATTTGGGAACCCTCGGAGTGAAATGTTGAACATAATGTTGGTTTCCAGCATCTTCCCATGTACTTGTGGACACTTCTTGCTTGTTTGGATTCCTCTTTATCTTTTCTCATTATCTCTGTCTTGTCACCATGTAAGAACAACATTTTGATAGAGGTGCTGCAGAGAGTCCTTGGTATTAATTTTTGAACCCCTGGGTGCAGGAGAGTCATAATCTTTGAAAAACCCAGTTCCTGTTTGAAATGCCTGACATGCAATCTAGCATTCATCTGATCTGATAATGTTTTGGGGGTTTTACAATCTCTTCATCCCTTTCTTGTTTCCAGCCATCTTTTTGGCCTTTGCAAGGCTTGGGCATACACTATTTATTTTACTTCTTAGGAATGGTGTTACATGAGTTTCTGCTAATCACTTAATGAATTCCACCAGCAGTGTGGTGCCTGAGACAAGAACCCATAGAAACACCTGCTGAATGTGATCCATGGCGGTGTGCAAGTGACTTTCATGGGTTGGGGCCAGGTTCCAAGCTACCGAAGGTAGCTGGTCATTTAGACATCAGGTCAGCCTCTGAGAATCATGTGTTGTGAAAGACCTAAAATACGAGCATTTGAGGTTGTAAGATGTGCTTAGAATTGCTAGAAGATGTAGGGTGTTGATTCTTTTTCTGTAGGTCGTGAGAGCCACTGTTAAGCTTGGCATCTGCCCTCCTTTTTCTTTCTGTATTTCTTTTCCCCACTGGTGGTTCAGTTGGGATGCTGTTTTCTTTAGCTAGCCTAGACCAAGCTTCTTGATGATAAATAAGTATGATGATGCCTATCAGCACATACATTGCCTGTCTCCGGTAGTAACGCAATTTCAAATGTGATGGCTTTTCCACCCATCTTTGCTCCTGCAGATCACTTAGCTAAAAAATGGTGCATTTCAACATGTAAAATAAAGTGTAAGGGAGAGGGCAATCACTCATGTAGCCCAGCAAGAACAGACATAGCTGAAGACCAATTTCATTTGTAAATCCTGTGGGTTTTTCCCTTATGTAATATTTGCAGATAGAGGTGTAAGTGAAATATTAACCTTTCATGCTTGTGCATATGGGTGTGCTCTCTACTTCTCATGGTGTAAATGCAGTTGGCTTCTTGCTGGGAAAGTTGTTTGTGATTGGAACTGAAAGTGAGTGCAAGCCCTGTTCTGAAACTAGTCAGGTTCAGTTCAGGCTATATGATTTTAAATTCCCTTCATGTATGAGGAAGCACTGTGAGTTACAACTATCAAATCTGGGCAAAGTCTTTCTGGTTTTGGGAGAGCAGAGATACTCCTATGTGTGACTGGCAAGTTGAGGAAGACTTTGGTGTGCTGCAGAACAAAAATAATGATTGTGTCATCTCTAGTCTGAGGGGTGTTTTCTTGCATGATAAGGTCTCATCAGTTTGTTAGGTAGTTAGCTTTTTGGGATGATGAGGTAAGTTTATTCTTTAATGAAGAATTTGATTTGAAACTTCTTGGCATGGTGTGTGCTACAGTTGTAAGCAGGCATCTGTTTCTTGACTGACTCCTGCTGTCTTGTTCAATGTCGTGGCCCAGCCAGAAGAGAACTGAAACTGATGTCTGCTCAGAACTCCTTACTGTACCATGTTCTCTGAAAGCCCACAGGTTTATGCTGATAAATTTTGCTGGATTCAAAAAGGTCTAAAAGGTTGCTTAGTTACTATGTCACAAGGAAGCTTTTCAGATGGAGAATTCAGAGTTTTATAAAAGCAGTAGCATGAATGCTGATAACCTGCTGAAAGTGATTCTGCTGTTAGCAGGTCTGTCTTCATTGTATCAGGAGCATAAATAAAGCATCTTCCTTCTAACAAAGGAAATCAAATCCTCATCATTGTTACTTATTTCTGGTTAGACTCTTAGTATTTTAAAAAGTGAAACAAAATTGGGAAGTAACACTTTCTTGTTTCCTTTATACAAGTTGTATGGAAGAACCAAATCTTAGGTGGTCATTTAAAAAGAAGTTACTTGCAACATTCAGTGTTCTAAGGTGACAATAAGTCCATTCACTTAGCAGTTTAAAAAACAGCGTTATCAGTGAGGAAGTTGATGGAAGTTTCCTTCCACCAGCTTCAATAATTTTTTTTCCCCGTTGTTTATTTTTGTAATGAAATACAGATTTCATTTGGCAAGTAAGAGGAAATAAAATCAGCATAGTAATGCACTTGCAGCAACAAGTAACAGGACTTACTCTTACACATTTGCTCAGAAGCTCTTAGGTTGTTTAGCGCTTTTGTCAAATGCTATGTAAGCAAAACATGCGAGCTGTAAAAAGAGCTGCAGAAAACTCTTTCTCATGATCCTGGGAAATTTTTATCTGTGTGAAGAGTCTTCTGGGGCGTGGCATATATTTAAGAATACCCACACCCCACCTCTGCCCCAAAGCAGAGCATATAGGGGTATGTGCGCAGTCAGAGGCAATTTATAGGGATTTGGCATAATCTGTAACTAAGTGCTGCTTTCTCTTGGTGGTTTTGCAGCTCAAAAATGGAGCTTCCACTTCCGGCAGTCATGCAGGTTTTTTCTGTTACTTTTTCCCACAGAAGATATGAAGGGTAGTTTTTCTTAAATCTCAAGTTTTTGGAAGAAGGCGGAATTCTCTGCTAATGTATAGGTGTTCGTTTTCATATTTACATGCGCAAGATTTCCTGTTTGGGGGGGGAAAACTTCTTATGATTGCAGTAACTTGTGGAACCTTAATCTTCAACAGATGTAGTATCTCTGCCACGTGTTAGTATTTGTAGATACTTCTTGTGTTGTCATTAAGAGTTGTATTTTATATGAATGAATGTTAAGTTTGCGATCCACATAATCCCCTGTAGTGAATTTATCAATATAATAAGGCTTTGGGTTTGGCAAAAGTTGGTTCAGTGTCTTTATGCAGGTAGTTAAATGTTTATATGGGTAGCAGAAGAACTGTGTGCTGCGAGTAACTGAGGAAGGCTTGAGAATGACTGATGGTGGACTGGAATAGCTTTATTTTTTATTTCAGATTTCGACCTATTAAAGGAAGGCAAGAAGAACTCAAAGAGGTGATTGAACGTTTTAAGAAAGATGAGCACTTAGAAAAAGCCTTCAAGTCCTTGACGTCAGGTGACTGGGCCCGGCACTATTTTCTTAACAAGAACAAAATGCAGGAAAGGTTATTCAAGGAACATGTAGGTGTATTTGTAATTAATGTGCTTTTTTAGATGGTTGAAAGGCAAAGAAAACATAAACATTTCTTAAGAATGTAGCAATAGTAAAGCAATCGAGTGTTTTATGTTGTTTTGTTGTTTTTTAAGAGAAACTTCCTTTATTTTTTTAAAGCCTAACTAGACACACCCTCCTTTTTTTTTTTTTTTTTTTTTTTTAACTTTCATTGCCTTTTATTAATAGAGTGTAGAAAAGAAGGGTTTTTCCCCCGTGTATTTGTACTGTGGTTTGGTTGGAGGTTTTTGTTTGTTTGGGGGGCTTGGGGTTTGTTTTAGTTCTTTTTTACTCACAGCTCTTGTAAATCAAAGTGGGTGACCAAAGAAGGTAAAGGAAAAGGGAGTAGCCTTGTTACATCAAAATACCTCAGTTGTTTTGGGTATAGGGGCTTTCTGTGGGAGTGTTATTCCTCGTCCACTTCCCACACCCCAAATCCATTTTGTATGTAGCATAAAGGTTGTTGATTTTCAAAGTTCAAAGCAAAAAAATCATAGTATTGTTTACTTAACAAAAAAAAAAGACACTTTTTCGGGAATGAGTCTGTTGTTTCCAGGTACAACCAAAAGGAATGTGGCCTACTTTAAAATGCACCAAATCTAGTAACGCAGTGAAAAGTTAGCAGACAAAGTTCTACTTTGTCAAAGTGGTTCTTTGAATAACACAATCACACTTCAACTAAAAAAAAATAATTCAACAGTCCTTGAATTCAGCATCTAGGTTTGTTGTGGAAGTAGTATCTTTTTTCAGAATTTCAAATAATAAAATGGATTCCTATAGATTATTAGGTCTCACTGGTTCTTAAAGATGAGAGATTGCTTGAATGCAACTATTCAGTGATTTTAAGAAAAAAATTACCCATTTTCATTAGTTGGACCAATTTTGTACCACTTAAGGTATATTTAATTTTCTTAAACTCTTTGGATAATCCCATTACCCATGTGAGGATTCCTGCAAGTCACTGTGAAGAAGTAAGATCAACATAATACATATAGCTAAAGCATATAGAAACGCATTTCAGCAGACAGTATCCCACTCCAGTATCCATTTTGTGTGTGTTTTTGTACAGTTCACTTTCATTATTTTTAATAGAAGTTCCTCACTGCTTTTGTTTTGCCTGTAACAGACAAATACTGGGTTTTTTCATTGCAGGTATTTATTTATTTACGAATGTTTGCAACTGACAGTGGGTTTGAGATACTGCCTTGTAATCGGTATTCTTCTGAGCAAAACGGAGCCAAAATTGTTGCAACGAAAGAATGGTAAGAAATACAGTTCACTGTTGCATTCTGTTTCTGTCAATTATTTTGAAAGAATCTTAAAAAATATATTAAGAAGTGATTTAGAATTAAAACTGCAACCAGTGAAAGAGATAGTTTTGTATTGTTACTTGCAAATTGAGTTTTCTCTCTGTTTTTGCTAAGTACTTAATGCAGGATCCATGGCTCTGGAAGATATTCCTTTCTATATTTGGGCATATGCATGTAGTGTTCATTATGCAATTTTTTTTTTTTTAAATCTTATTTTCAGTCAGATTAGTGTTTTTCTTTACTCAAGAGTTGTGAGTAACACGACATTCTGGCAGATTTGTTATACAGCAAATAATTGTGGGGGAAATTAGATTTTTGGCTTTTTTAAACAGGTGTTATTTGCACATTTTGATTGTGCAAGATAAATCTCTCCTGGAAACACAAGGCTGGAACCCCACTGTATTTCCCCATCTCATTTTGGCACATCTGAGTTTCATTAGAAGCGTATGTGTGGCAGTACCAGCAGATTCTGGCTTAATTCAGATTTTAAAATCAGTTCAAGTGTACACACCAATTGTATGAGCTTTGCTTTGTGGCAGTACCCATTCGCACCAGCACATCTGAGGTGAGGAAATGCTGTTATGTTCACACTGAAATTGAGTGGCTCGACACCCTGCTGGTGGCAACACAACCTCCACGTGTTGCAGAGAAAGCTTTAAATAGGCTGAGGCCAGTTTCCAGCTCTTCATGACCAGAGCTGAAAGTTCCACAATCATGATAAAACCCAAAAAATACTGATTGGGGGTTTTTCCTTGTTGGTTTTTTTTTTTTTTTAAATTCACCTCTTGGCTGATTCTTTGGGGTAGAAGCTTTGCATGTAGGTGTGTTGAAAACAGATTAAGTTTTCATGCTCAAAATTTTGAGTGGCCTGAGAGGTGAGCAAGACAGGAGAGCTGCTTCTCCACCCTGCTGGTACCCGGAAAACTGCTGAGACTCAAAACTGATGAGAGTTCTCAGCATTCTCTGTCAAAGGAGAATTTTGCACTTAGAAGGCTTCACTTCTATTTTGTGTCCTTCGTGTACCTTTAGCATCTCCATATTCATCTGTGTCAGAGTAATCTGGCCAAAATATGAAATGGCCACTCTGAAGAGCAGTGGAAACAACGCCCATGCAAGAAAATGGAAGCTCTGCGCTTCTACTAAGCTGAGCATTCAAGTGCCTCTGCACTGCTTTATTCACGATGGCACATCAGCTGTCTGCACACAAAGGCTTCGTGGTTTTGTTGATTTTTGTAGGTGTCTGTCATTCCCCCTCCTCACTCTATTTCAAGGACCAGCTTCATGCTGAAGGAAAACATCTTGCATCCAGCCTTTCTTTGAGTCATTACTGGGCCTCACTTAAAAAGCCATGGAGCTCTAAGCATTTTCATTATACTGGATTTTCCTGGCCATGGGAAGAAGTATAGGAAACACAAGCAAGAGCAGCTGGAGGAAGTCAAAATTTCTTAAGTGATGATGGGGAGGGAGTGTACACAAATGAAAAGATCTTGCTTTTGGTTTTAACAATTGCAGAAGCTGAAGTAATCAGCTCTTGCAATTTCTTGCCTACAGTCTCAGGAAATTGTAGAAACAATGGTGGTAATTGTTTCTGATGTCAGATTTGATGTAATTGATTCTATAACAACTTTTCTTTCTGTGAAATTATTTTGTAATTTTGGCACACATTGTCTTATTTCTGCTACTCTTTTTACATTAAAGGAAACGAAATGATAAAATAGAATTACTTGTGGGCTGTATTGCTGAACTATCAGAAATGGAAGAAAACATGCTGCTGAGGCATGGGGAAAATGACTTCAGTGTCATGTATTCCACACGAAAAAACTGTGCACAACTATGGCTTGGTCCTGCTGCATTTATCAATCATGGTGAGTAGTAAGTATAGGAAGCATGTTGAAGGGCATAAGAAATTCAGAAGTGTTGTATGTGAGCTGAACAGCACAGGAACTTGGGAGAAAAATGTCTGAATCTTGCATACTGTATTACTGTAGAACAAAATCTTATTGGGATTTTCCCAGCCAGAGCTGATCAGCTGTGAAACTCGGAGAAGGTTCTAGGAAGTGATGCCCTCTTCCTTGAAAGAGACTTTGGAACTGGCAGCTAAATTAGTAGAGCATATTGTGGGTTACCTTGAATTGTCTGTGAACTCAGTCAACAGTAACATCTTCATTAGGTGAACTTACGGCTCTTTAACCTTTTGCACAGAAGCTTAGCTGATTCTGTTGCATTTGTGTGCCAAAGAAAGAGCAGGTAGGATTTCAGATAAAGCTGTTTACCCTGAAGAGGAGGGAAACTGGACATTTGTGATAGCACAGGGAAGAGGTCAGAAACCCAGCTGTACCAAAGCAGGTATCTTTTGATGTATGGCTTTGTGCAGTACTAACTTAACTCCCAGTATTTAGCTGAGATTCTGCAGTTACTGAAGTCAGAGTGAATCCTTACTTTAGATATCTGCAACTATTCATGTTTCAGGTCTTATCCACAGTTAATTGACTTTATGTTTTGGACCTTTTTCAGATTGCAGACCTAACTGTAAGGTAAGCAAGAAATTAAAAATAAATAAAGTACCCCACTTTTTTTTTTATTTCTTTGTCCTTCCAACTTTTCTTCCCCAACTGTTTTACTTTTTTTCCTTACTCAGATACTGTGCAGCCTTAATGATTAACCCTTTTTTTCCCTTCCTGTCATCTCCTTCCCCAGTTTGTATCAACGGGCAGAGATACAGCATGTGTGAAAGCTCTAAGAGATATTGAACCTGGAGAAGAAATCTCCTGTTACTACGGAGATGGGTTTTTTGGAGAAAATAATGAATACTGCGAATGTTACACCTGTGAAAGGTATGTATTGATGTAAATAGCTTTCAAATGGAATTCGGCATATTCATGATCTATTTTGTGAAACTGAACGTCCTTGATTATGAGTACGCAGATCTTTGGACACAAAATAATTGCTTCCTACCTGTTTGCTATAATGATTTTTCTGTGTTGTTACAGAATGGTGATGATTCCTGAGAACTCTGTGTTCTCTTAATCTTTTGATTCTCTGTTCTGGAGATTAGCCCAAAATGAGACAAAACAGAACAAATCAGGGGTGTAGATTCTTAAAAATATTTGTACTGAATAAAGTAGAATTGGAAGGAAAAGCAGTTACAGCTTCTACAGGACCATTGTGAACTGATCCCCAACTTTTGCTCTTTTTTGCACTAGACAAAGCAAATTCCATTAATGTTTTATATGTGGACCTGAAGTCCTCTTCTGCTGGGAATGGGAAAAGTACCCAGTGTTGTTAGAACTTGGGGGGTTGTGTATTTGTAAATATCTACTGATTTGGATAGTATTTGCCTCTATCTGTCCATCACTCAACAGCAGCAAAGTTGTTCTATTTGTTTTTTACCTGTGCTGTCCCAACCTGGTTTCTTCACAAAATCAGTTGAAAGAATTCCATAGTTGTTTTTTGCCATGTTGAAATTTCTGTTCACTGTGTGCAGGGAGGCTCAGCATCATCTCAGAGAGCTTCACCCAGTTCCAAGAGGAGCTGCACAGAACTCACTGTTCTTTTTGATCTAACTGTAGGAAGAAAAACCCTATAAAGGACAAAATATTGTTTATATTGAGAGATAACTTAGTGCACCTACATATAAATAGTTCAATAATCCTGCTTTCATTTTTACTGGCTACTTTGATTACTAAAAAGTCTTGGAATTAAAGGGAAAACCATCTGGTATGGACCTCTAAGCTCACATGATGTTGGTAGGTCATTCCAAGCGAAGGATGCATTCTCAGACTTTATCTCGAGAGCTGCTAGTAAAAGTGTACTTCAGTCATGGGAACTGTTAAGTGTTGAATAAATTGGCACCAGAATTGTTCCTCCCTTGTTACACAGAGTGATGTGGCGTTTTGCTCAAGTTCTTTTGATCATTGATTTTAGTGTAATATGGACATGCTTTCTTTTTCAGGACAAACTAGTTTTATGTGTCTGAACATTTTCATTAACTTGTCATTTTTGTATATTAAGTACAGGAAAATGTTACTTTTTAAAGCTAATGTTTGGGTAATTCTAACTTTAGAAATCTGCTTTTCAGTTACAAGAGTGTGGAAGAAGCAGTCAAATATATAAGATGCTGTTTTGGGGGCTGTTAGTAAGGACTCATTCTTTCTTGTTTCAAGACTGATGAGACAACAGTCACTTTATACACTACAAAAAAACCCCATATTTAAGTGTCTCAATTTTAACTGCTGTAAAGAGTGTTAATTTGCAATGTTAAAATGGTAGGATCTTCTTCTAAGGATCTGTGGGTATGTTTGGAGCAGTGGGAGATTTGGCACTCTACAATTTCTTTCAAGCCTCCAAAAGTCATCACCAGGAAGATTTGCATCTCTCTGCATATATCCATGTACTCTTCCTAGGTGATCCTGCTGTTCTTGCTGGCCAACTGAGACATTAGGCACCCAAGATGACAGGTAGAAGACAACCCACAAAATGCTAACCAGTTCTGTGGCTATTGGTATCATTGATCCAGATGTACTTGGGATCCAAACTACTGTACATGAAACAAAGCTCTAAGTTTACATTAAGATTTATTAATACCTTGTGTCCTCTTTTTATTTATAGACGTGGAACTGGTGCTTTTAAATCAAGAGTGGGATTGCCAGCACCTACTCCTGTGATTAACAGTAAATATGGACTGAGAGAAACAGACAAACGATTGAACAGACTTAAAAAGTTGGGTGACAGCAGCAAGAATTCCGACAGCCAGTCCGTCAGCTCTAACACTGATGCAGATACCACTCAGGAAAAAGGTAATGCAAGTAAGTAAGAAGAAGAGCTTGGAGTCATTAAAGGCTTCATGAAAACATGGAAAACTTTCACTGTGATGGAATTCCTCTCCTAGTGTTGAGATGCTTCTCAGATACTGGTTGTTAAAACTAATTTATTCAGGAATCTGAAGGCAATTTAAACAACAAATTCATGGTTTCCCACAAGTGTTTGAAGAACAATAGGTGGTATGTTCTTTTGTTTTTTTAATATCAAAAGCAAATATTTATAAACATGTCAGTTAAAGTCTTGCCAGTAATTTCTGTATTTCAAAATACAGTAAAATACCACAGGCAGTAGTGTGGTTTAGGAAAGAAAACTAACATAGGTTGAATTCTTAGGAAAAGAATTTTTAAATAAATACTCTTAGTAGATATTATTAAACAAATAGTTGTTTCTTTTAGAAGTCTTCTAAATTGGGCAGCTCTTTCCTTTCCACATTCAGAATTGATAGTTCAGGTACCTCTTGTACAGTGAAAGTGCACAGTTAGGCATTTCAGAAGAAATTGGAAGGGATTTTTGTTTGTAATCTTCCTGCAAGACTTCTCTCCATGGAGTAGTGAGTACGATTGATTTGCTTTCCCCACTTCCCCACCTCTGCCACCCTCAGTATGGGCATCATACAAATAGTTTCAACTTAGATTTAACTGGTAAACAGGTTTGGAGGTACATAAAATACTGCATTTCCATCTGTCTCCTGTTAGCTGCTGTGATACTAAAAAATGAAACACAAAAGCAGAACATAAAAACCCAACCAACCAACAAAAAAAAAAACCCTAAAAATGTCCCCAAATCTTTTTATGGTCTCTAATTACCAGTATTTAGAGTTGCACCTCTGTTGAGCAGACAAAACTCCTTTGCTTGCCACAGTAGGCAGTAGTTCCACCTGAAACTGAAACCATTACATTAGATAAGGTGTCTGGGGTTTTTTCCTCCTTCTCTAGGAAAAAAAAATCTTGGAGATAATATTAGATCAGGCCGATCCTCAGATTTTGCTGGAATAATACTCAGCAAAAGCTGTGGATAATGTCAAATATATATTTTTTTAAATCGATAGAAGAAAAAGTTCAGTAAAAACCCAACTTGGTATATTGGGGATAGTGAGGAGAAGTGTACCTGGAAATGTTGATGTACTTGTGGCCTGTTTGGCAATTCCTTTCAGGTGTTGAGTTGCAAGTTAAGCAGTCTCATTCCTTACTACATACTGTCTGTCCTGTTCCATGGATTTCTCTGAAGTGCTCCAAATAAATAAAATAACTGCAGTATTTGGGAGTGGGAAATTCAGGATATAGCAGTGTCATAACAAAACCACTTTTTTCTTTTCCAGCTAACAGAAAATCTTCAATTGGCGTAAAAAAGAACAGCAAAAATAGAACATTAACCAGACAGTCTATATCAAGAATTCCAGCATCATCAAATTCTACCTCATCTAAACTAACTCATATAAATAATTCCAGGGTACCAAAGAGACTGAAAAAGCCTGCAAAGCCTTTACTTTCAAAGATAAAGTTGAGAAATCAGTGCAAAAGGCCAGAGCAAAAGAATGCTTCTCGAAAGCTTGAAATGGGAAATTTAGTTCTCAAAGAGCCTAAAGTAGTTTTGTATAAAAACTTGCCCATTAAAAAGGATAAAGAATTGGAGGGACCAGTCAAAGTTGCAGTCTCTAGCGGATGCTTAACGAGGCATGCAGCGAGAGAACATAAACTGAATTCTGTGAAAGGTGCTCATGAGCATGGTGATATTGCACCCTGCACATACATCACGAGGAGGTCGATGAGAACAAGGATGAGTTTGAAGGAGACCTCTGACACAAAGCTTGAACCAAATACGTTGGATAGCTATAAGAGTAACTTGACTGGAACACAATCGGACATTGCAGAGCAGCAGTCTCGTGTGTTAAACGACAACAATGTGGCTCATGGACCATCACATAAAGGGGAGGGTCGGTGCCAGAGAAATGATGCAGGCACATCAAAAAAGAAATCTCGACAAGGAAAGCTTGTGAAACCATCTTCAAAAACAGAGGAAACTGATACTATGCACAACACGCCTGTGAAAGATGAAGTACCAGATTTGATTAGTTCTCATTCAGAACTCGAAGAGAAAAACCACGTGGTGGACACACCTGTTGGCTTTAAAGACTGTATCCCTGGATCTGGTGGCTGCTCTCTAACAACTGACAATTTTAAAGCAAAAGACAGCTTTAGAACTGCAAAAAGTAAAAAGAAAAGACGAATCACAAGGTATGATGCACAACTTATCCTTGAAAATAGCTCTGGGATCCCTAAACTGACTCTTCGTAGGCGCCATGATAGCAGTAGCAAGGCAAATGATCAAGAGAGTGATGGAATGAATTCTTCAAAAATAAGCATAAAATTAAGTAAAGACCATGAAAAAGATAATAATTTATATGTAGCAAAGCTAAATAATGGGTTTAACTCAGGATCAGGCAATAGTTCAACAAAATTAAAAATACAGCTAAAACGAGAGGAAGAAAACAGAGGGACATACCCTGAGGACCTTCATGAAAATGGTGTGTGTTGTAGTGAAACTCTCTCCCTTTTGGAGTCAAGAATGGAAGTAGATGATTATGGTCACTATGAAGAGGAAACAGCAGATGAATCTTCATCAGAAGAGGACGATGAAGAGGAAGATGACTATGATGATGAATTTGATGACTTTATTCCTCTTCCTCCAGCGAAGAGATTAAGGCTTATTGTTGGCAAGGATTCAATAGATATTGATATTTCTTCCAGGAGGAGAGAAGATCAGTCTTTAAGGCTCAATGCATAAGCTTAATAGGTCTTAAACTGACCTGGATGTCATTTTTTTTTTAAAAAAAAAAAAAAAATTAAAAAAATAATAATAATAAAAAACCCAACAAAAATTCCATTTGATTATTCCTCAACTAAAGAACTCTCTGAAAAACTTAGTGGCAGCACTTCTTTATTCACCTATCAACGTAATATTGTAGAAAGTGTACAGCATACTGACTCAAGTTCTTAAGTCTGATTTGTGCAGATTTTTATTGTACTTTTTAATAGCCTTCTTATGTGCAATTCCAAGTTAGAGGTAATGCTCTGTTGTAAAATAAAGGCTCAAGCAAAGTTATGAAATTGCATCAGATCTTTCCATGCAGGACAATGAGAATACAGTGTGGCTACAGAATTATTTTTGATCTGTAGGAGCGTTAGTTTGCTCTTACAATATTTGACTAAACAATTTACAAAATCATAGTAGCAGCATATTAAGGTTTTCTAGTATATGTTAATATCACCAGCAATGATCTACAGCTTTCCGATTTATTTGCTAGATGGTTTTTCCCCCTTGGAGTTTGTCAGTTTTAACACTGTATGCTGTCCCAGACGTACTGTTTGTGGCCTTTGTTATAGTAGCAAACCGTTGGTTGGAAGTCAAATTGATTTCTTTAAAAAAAGAGAAAAAAAATATGAAAAGGTGTTGACAATTTGCTGACTTTTTAGTACATTATATGTACAAGGGTAGCAGTATGCAGAATAAAGTTTGGATATGGTGTATTTATTGCTTGTTACGTAAATTAAACACCTTGTATTTAACACTTTTCAATACTTTTAGATAAAATTGTTCTTTGCAAGAATGATTGGTGCTTATTTTTTCAAGAATTTGCTGTGAAATAATGTGATTACGACGGGCAACATTTATCCAATGAACTGCAGCTATCCTAAATTGGTTCTTCATATTTTTCTGTTGCACTTGTAAAATGCTACAAGGAATTTAAAGAAAAATCTATTCACTTTAACTTATGATAGTTTTATCAAATTAAAAACAACTAAGTCACAGCTTTTGTTCTGTGGTAACCTATGAATTGTTTGTCTTTTAAGAACCAGTTGTAAAAGACTGAAAAAATATGTATATGTTGTAAATATTTGTGTGTTGTGAGAAATTTTGTCATAAGAAATTGAGATAACTTGCCAAGAAGGGTTTTTAAGTTTAGAAATACATCCATGCCAATAAAATAGGAAACTGTAAACCTAGTTTTAAACTCTGCATCAGTTGGAGTTCTTTGCTCATACATAGTCCACTTAATACTTCAGAGTCTGCTTTATAACAATGAAGAGCATCAGGGCGATCTTTGGCTCTTTGGTTTTTAATAAAAGAATGTTAGGAAACTTCTGGGCACAATGGATTGTTTGTATGTATTAATCAGCTTGTTTCTAAGCCATTTCTTTCAAACAGGTTTGAAACGTCAGAGCTGACATAACTGTATATTGCTTTGGTCTATGGTATTTGTGTTTCTACTCAACTGTGCAGTAAGGTTTCAAGTTTTTCTGTCTAGGGGTGTAGAAACACAAGTTTCATCCTAAAACAGGTGGTGTTGGGTCGGCTGAATCTACTGTTGGCTGCTCAGGATTTTTATATCAAGTCCAACTTTATCTCCCCTACCACTAAAGAGCTTGAGTTACATGATCACTTTGTTACCCAGTGGTGAAAGCATAGTGAAGAGAATTAAGTGTAAAATTCAATCTAATACTTGTAACTTCGTCAGTCTCTGGGAAAGGCCCTGTGTCGTGCCAGAGTGTGCATGATTTTAGAACAGGGGTGGGTCTGTCTATGCAGTCCATGGCTCATTCTGTCAGATCATGGCCTTCAAGGGGAAGGATACATGAACGCTTTGATGAGTGTGCACACAGCTGTGGTGGCTTATCTTGTGGGGTCTCTAATTGTACTCTTACCATAAAATAGGTTAAAGGAGAGAGAGATAGAGAGAGATGGGTAATTAAGGGCTTGCTTTGAAGTAGGAAGTGTCCAGGAAACAGCTGATGACAAATGACACTAATACATCTCTTTCTTCCAGAATTCACAGGCATTGTCACTGGGTGCTGTGCCCTACAAGCATGTGTGGCTGTACCAGTGAAAGCTGAACAGTCTCTGCACTTTTTACTTACAGCCCTTCTGTGTCCCTGCTGCTCCTGCTTGCAGGTTCATACTCAGTGCTTCTCTGGCAGCCTCAGTGGTTGTAGTGGGGGGGGGTTGGTTTGCAGAAATGTCACTCACCTGAGCATGTGAGGGAAAGGAGGTCAGTGCAGCAAATAAACATTGCCCATCATTGTAGGTATTTATGACCAGTGTGCTTGAGAGCAGGGTTAGAGCTTGCTAAACCAGCATCAAGCAAGGAGAGCAGATGATAAAATAGGGAAGAAATTGTAAGTGGATCCTGCCCTTAGAAGGAGAAGCTGTTTTCCTGGAGTGGATGATCCTCCTAACTCATCATTTGGCCAACCTCTTAATGAGAGCTGCTTTCCTTTTCCTTTACTGTGAAGATAAGTACAAGTCACTCTTTGGGGATCAGGATCTCTGGATTGGTCTTGTTCATTGAACAGCCTTCTTGTCTTGGAGAATCTGGAACAAAGCTCCTAGTCATTTCCATGGCCATGTCCTGCTATACAGATGTTTGTGGTACAGATACCTTGAAAACAATGAAATGTGTTCCCCCAAGTTGGGCAGGTAGGCAGGGCTTCCACAACCCCAGTTGTGCCCCCTTCCCATGACACAGGAAGTGGGCATTTTTCTTTCATCATCTATCTGTGAATCGGCAGATCTCAATGTTTCCATAACCTTAGGGGAAAGTGGGTGTTTGTCTGAGAACCTGAGAGCCTGGCCATGTTTCTTGTCCAGATTGCAAAGCATTGTGGAGCTCATACTGATTTGACTGTCAGGGACCCTGTCTAGCCTTGATGTCTCCTTGTCCAAGATACTGGTAAGAAAAGATGCCACAGCTGAGTAGGTTTGAGATGACCACAGCACTTTTTAGCAGGCTGAAGAACTGGAGGAAGTGTATTATGGATGGGCTTTGCCAGCTCGTTGTGCGTTACCTGTAACGGGTTGTTGGGCTACAAAGAAAACATCCCAACCACTATGAAAATGGCAGACTGGCTGCAGATTTGGGAGCATCCTGTCATGTGCAGTTACGCTGCCAACCCCTCACATACCCAAAGTATGTTCGTGTCTGCTTTTGGCTGGGATTTTTTTCTGGTTTTTGTGCATTTTACCTTACCTAATACTGCCAGTTTACCTTCTTTCAAATCAGCTCAGAAGCAGAATTTCTTTGCTCCCCATAATTGTATGGTTGGTTGCCTTTTTAGAATGAACAGTTGAAGGCTTGGGAGCTGTGCAGAATGAGACCTATTGAAAATTAAAATCAGCTAAGTTTGCATTCTATCTTCTAGTATCATGCCTTTTCCTAAATCCCCCTCCCCAGTGAGTATTCTCTTGTTTGGACTGGGTTTTAAGTAGGTCTTGCATAATCTCTGTTGCCCCTTCCGAAACTTGATTTCACAAAGTAAGGAGGTTATGGTGTGTTGTTCTTTAGCAGTACTGCATGGCAGCAACAGTGACATTTGTTCTTTTTTGCCTGCTATAGCTCCTGCTTTTTGCCAGCCAAGGGAACTTCTGTGGCAGTTGTGCTTGAATTCACATACCTTATTTACAAATATTTTTTAAATATTTTTATTATTGCATAGTATACAGGTTGTTTCAGTGTTACTTCTTCTCCCCACTGTACTTTTACTTGGATTCATCCTTGGAAGAAATTTGATCACAATAGTTCCTGCTGCAGAAGCTTAGGTGGTAGTGGTGTTGTTGGAGACCTCCCTGTTGCATGTGCAGGTATCTCAGTGCTGAAACAGGTATGGCGCCAGTGAAACAGTGTTGCTTGGGAATGGCTTTAGCTTAATAAGCAGAGATTGGTGTGTTTGATAGGGAGTTTCAGTCAAGTGTGGAGCTCTCCATGGATCCAACAACCCATACGTTTTTCCACTGGTGCTTTATGATGTCATCAGAAGTCAGCTCTATTTCCTAATTAGATTTTTAGTCCTTTTTTTTGCTTCAGTCCCCATTCATTTAAGAGTTGGATTCAGTGATCCTTTTGGGTCCCTTCCAACTCAGAATATTCTGTGATTCTGTGTAATTACCATGTTTGGCCACACTACTTTACAACAGAATTGGTGGTAAATTGGTAGATACAATAAAATGTGGCCAGCAGGTCAAGGGAGTGATTCTGGCCCTGCTGTGCTGTCATAAGATCCCACCTGGAGTGCTGTGTCCAGGTCTGGAGTGCTAAGCACAGGAAAAACAGATGTGTGGCGTGGGTCCAGAGGAGGGGCACAGAGATGGTCAGAGGGCTGGAGCATCCTATGCTCCATGAGGCTAGAGGCTGAGAGACTATGAGGACAGGCTGAGGAAACTGGGATTGTTCAGCTTGGAGAAGGCCCTACAGAGACCTTAGAGCACCTTCCAGCACTGAAAGGAGGCCTACAGGAAGGCTCGAGAGGGACTTTTCACAAGTGATAGGACAAGGGGCAATGGCTATAAACTGCAAGACAGTAGGTTTAGATTAGATTTTAGGAAGAAATTCTTTACTGTGGAGGTTGTGAGACACTGGATCAAGTTGCCCAAAGAAGTTATGAATGCCCTATCCCTGTCAATGTTCAAGGCCAGGCTGGATGGGGCTCTGAGCAACTTGGTCTAGTGGAAGGTGTCCCTGTCCACAGGACTGCTGGAGAGTTCAGGGCTACCAAAATCTCTTGGATTGTACTGAATACCAGGACAGAAGGGTAGTCTTTCCAGATCAAGAGATTTAAGTCCTCTTCTGTAGCCCAAGTGCAAGACCCACTGAAAATGTTCCAGAGCCAAAGATTAGCCACAGACCATCCAGTCACAGTAGGCAACAGTCCAGAAGGGATTACCATCCCATAACACCAACTCACTAATGCTTCAGCAGACAACACTTCCCAACTTCAGGAGTAACAGCAAACTTTGAGATCTAGCCTTGGGTATGCCCTCATTGTTAAAGAAACTCTCCTCTTGGACCCTGCTGATGCCAGGACCTGTTTGGTCTGAGCCATTCTAGCTTTGCTCTGATGACAAAGTGTGTCACGAGGGACTGGACATGCAGGACTTCCAGAGACTTGAAGAGGGGGAAATGCCAAGAGGGAAAAGCTATGAGGGGTGTTTGGTAGAAAGTGCTGTCAGTGAGAACACAGAGGTTAGGTAAGGGATGAGCTGATCTCTGTCTCATGCCTGCTTGCATGTAACACTTCTCTGTCAGGCTGGGCTGTCAGTAAGAGTGATATAACATTATGGATAGTGTTATTACACTAATTAGTAATCAGTTCATATGTGCATACCCCTTCTCACAGCACTGGCAGGCAGAGCACATGGGTACCATGGCAATGGCATCAAGCATCCAGTTACATAGAATACTTCCCTGCTGGGAAATACTTGGGTCACACGGTGCTCTCTGCTTCCATCTGGGGTGTTTAATGTTTTACCCTATCTTCAACTCCTTCCTTGAAGGGCTTTTCCAATATCATACTTCCATCCTATGCAGCTGACCTGCACACAAGATGCAGCTGCTGCCCCAGAAGAGAAGTGTCTGGGGTCTGTAAAAAGACGCCTCACAACTTGTGCTACAGAGCTCCCTGTCAGCAAGAGCCCTGAGCAGTGCTCCTGGCAGGTGCTGCACCAAAGCAGCCAAGAGCAGCCCTGCTGCTGGGAACCAACATCCCAACATCAGCACTGCTTTGCTGCCATGGCTGCTGAACTGGGTGGCATCACTACTGGTGTTCATCCATCCTGTTACGTCAGAGCTTGTGCACTACAAATGCCAAAGGGACAGGAATCTGGGAGAAGGAAGTGGGAGACAAAATTCAAGCCTGGTGGCATTCTCTCTTGAGAGTGCCTTCAGCATTCTCAAGTTTCCAGTGATGATATTCCCTCCCCCTCAGGATGTGATGTTAGGTTCAGTCGAAAAGCTGAGGTGTATCCCCCTCCCACACGCAGTTGGGGTGATTAATCACCAATGCAAAAATGATCCATCTGGCTCTCTTAGTCTGACTCTACCTTGTAGTGAGTACCTAAATGGTAACCTTTATCTGCCTCCCTAGTCTTGCTAGACACAGAAGCACTGCCTAGATGTGTAGCTTTGGAATTATGCTTTATGTAAGACCCTTAGGGATAAGAGCTGTCCTCTCTAATTGCATTTCTGTGGCACAGTCAGATTTCTTTTGAACATAACTTGAATTCTCAATTTCTTAGGTTTATCATTCTTGTTCTGAGAGAAAACAGTGTTATTCTCGTGGTGTTTTAATCCTTAAGAGTACCTAGCTGTAAGTCTTGACTTCAAAATTCAGGTGACTGAATTCTGGTTGTGAGCAGTTTGCGTGAGCAGGATACTCGCACCGTTTCTTTCCAAGGTGCTTGCAAGAGAATTCCTACCTTGCTACAGAAATATTTTTCAAAATGCTTTTCTTTCCCTCCTTTTAAGTTGTAAAGAAACACTGAAGTGAATAAAACTCAAAATACTGTCTGCAATTCCATAGCCAGCTTGCAAAAATGTTCCAAAGTTGTAGAAAGATAAAACTTAATTGATCAACTGCAGTGCAAAATCTTTGCAACTGACTTTGAAATACAATTTTTATAAAATTAATAACCTCTCAGTTTTGAACAAACGAACAAGTTCCCCTAAAACTCAGTGTAGAGAAGCAGGCATTTTCAGAAGTTCATATTCAGAATATAATTTAACCATATGGAATTTAACCCATCTTTGGAGAAAAGTCTTGAAATAATTTTAAAATAAACAAGTAAGAAACTCAGACCCTGCTTTCATCTCCCCCAAGGAAGCCAGCTGGCTCCTCTCACCTGCACATTGGTTTAGGATAGCAGTATTTTTTATCTGGAAATTTCTCTGTAAAATGCTTGTTGCATTTTACCGGTTCATCTTCCATACCTGCCCTACTTAACAGGTTTACCTGTTGCAAACCAGGCTCCAGAGGGGGAAGACAGTGATACTCAGCAAAATTTTCCTGTCTGAGGTGACACCGTGTTTCTCCCTGGACTTGCCTGTGCCAAGGACAGAGCTGACACCTGCCAGCTGCATCTGTTACGTGCAGGGTTACAGCTGAGGTGTGACTCGGTGCTGGTCTGGGGTCAGGGCAAACCTGCAAAGAGTTGCTCGCTGTAGCCCACCTGTGCCTTCATAAAAGGACTCTACCCTACACTGGGATATTGGGATCCATGCTGGTTGGTACCAAGAGGAAAGATCTCCAAAAGCCAAAACGCTTAATGCAGGTTTGCTCCAACGATGGCTTCTCCTCGCCCTTCTTCGCTGTTCTGGACAAGCTCTGTTATCCATTGACTGTTACCATTCCCAGCACAAGGTGGCACTAGGATTCCAAGAGAGGGACTTCCCAGCTCTGCAGCCCTGCTTCCCGTTAAGAAACCAGTGTGTATTAGTGACAAGCTGTTTGGCCATTTATTGTTTTGTACTGTGAGGGAGTGCATCTGGGCATTATATGGGGGAAGAAAACAACCAGCCATGCTCGGCTACGGAAGCTTGGGAATAACTTGGTGCTGAATGCTGCTGTGCTCTTGCCGGTTTTAATCCTTTTGCATTCCACCAGGAGTTTTCCCCTTCAGCAGTTTCCAGCCTTCTCCATGCCTGTCTCTCGAGTTTCTGCTGTTTCCATTAGTCAGAACAACTCCTGCCAAGGGTAGGCAGGCCACATGTGCTGCTGTGCCTCGCATCCTGTTGGGACCTGCTTGCCACTGTGTTAAAGGTCCTTGTGCAAGGGGCGCTACAAGTACAGGAGCAATGGGGCATGAGGGAAAAAGAGTGGAAAGAAGCAAGCAGTGTATCATCTTCCTCTTGTCCCCTGAGTCTATTTGGAGGGGGAAGGGTTGTTGGCTGGTCTTACAGCTCCCAAAATCAAGTGAGAGCAAGTTGGCTGCTGCCTGTCCTGTTGCTGTGCAGTACTTTTAAATTCCTATTTGCTATGGGGTTGCACCTCCATGCTATGTGCTATCAGCAGTACGAAGATCCTGGCCACCTAGGCAGCATCTCTTTCTGGAATACTGAACTCTCTCGTTACTTGCTATTCTCCCCCACACTGTGAGGTATTTATTATCTGAGCAGACCTGGTAGAATAATTTCTGTGAAGTCTTAATAAAAATTATGGATGAATAAAAATAATGAAAGACGTAGCTGAACACTACCTGACCTTCCTTCAATCCAGGCTATGTGGCCATTTTTCTTTGTTCTGCAGCCCTGCCTTGCTGTTCTCAGAGAAGCCATGGGGTTTAGTCTCTGGACTCTTACTTTTTCCCATGCCTTTTTCTAGATCAAGAATTACACAGAACAATGCAGCAACCACATGTCTACCACATATCCCAGTGGTCTTGAAGGAGATAAGAGTTACAGTGGCAAAGAGATGGAGGCAAAAAAAAAAAACCAAAACATTAACTGGCTTTCTTAAAGGAACACAGCAGTGATACACTCTGAAATAGCACTGATCTCCTAAACACCGATTAAAGTGCAGAGAAGAGTCCTTCTGTGGAGGTTTAAGAATTCCCTGACTGACTGGGACATCCAGTCAGGGGTGACAGTGGTCAGGGGTGCAGGAAATCTTGGTTGGCTATTATAAGCTGCTTGTGTGCCCTTGAACTGGGTCTCAGAATCCAAATTTTACTTGTTGAGAAAAAGCAGAACAGTACCCAAATGCTGATCTGCTCTGAAAGTCTGGCTTTAGGTTGGGTGCTCCAGAAAGTCAAATTGAGTCACAGAAAGGAAGGTGAGGCGATAAGAGGCTCTACCAAATCTACAGCATGTTTAGATGCTTTTAATCAGTGACTGAGTAGTCATAGTTATCAGTGGGTTAAGGGCCCTGAGAACTGAGCTTTTCCACAACTTGCTGAGAAATGCCTCTGCCAGAAGTAGCAGGCCAAGGGAGGCAGAAGGGAACCTGCTCCCCCACTGCAGCCCACCCAGTCTGCACACATGATCTGTGGTCGAGGTGGGTTGGTGACAAGCACAGGGCTGTGCACTGTGGAGTCTGAGCCATCCCATGCTGCCATTCCATGCTGCAGTCCCAGCAGCAGAGGGGCAGCCTCTGGGGGAAAGGAGCAGTTTGACTGCCTGGAAATCAAGACTTCCTGGCTGTATTGCTCAGGGAAGATTGCAATGGGTATTATTTTTTATAGTCCTGAACTTTTCCACCTTATATTTATTACTTCTTCTGTTCTTGTGCTTCCTTCAGACTTGCCTTACTAGACTTGCCTTACACATCACCAAAGCATGTGGAGTCTGGCTCCTGATCTGTGTTCTGTCTGCAAAACAGAGATGGTCCTGCCCATCACCTAATAAAGCCTTTAAGTCCAATAAAGCTGTAAGCTCCTCAGGACAAGGACCTTTCCCAGTCATGCAAAATTTTATGTATGTAGAATGAGACTTCAATTAGGCACCTGTATCTCACATAGTTAGAACAGTAAAATTATTAGAACACCTGTTTTTCTTTTAGATTGTAGAAGACATGGGGCAATGGCGACTTTCCTACATTCCTTTTTATCTTTCGTAAAAGCTTTCACCCCTGCCCCAACCTACCATATCTGTACAAGTGAGACTTGCACCTCTTTTATGTTGCCAAGCAGATGCAGTTGCAGCCAGTAAGAATCCATTTAGACTATTTAGATGTTGCAAATCCATTATGGTTCTCTTTTTGGCACCTGTAGACACAAAAATTTATGTGTCACTTACAGGGCCTGACTTATGGCAGGACTTCCCAGTGCTTGGCAGGCAGGAGGGCTGCTGCACTTGACTTCAAAATGGTGCAAGAAGGAGGAGTCTTGGCTGTGCAAAGCAGTTGTAAAGCCAAGAGGAATGGCTGTGTGTCTTGTGACCTTTGCTGATTGCATGATTTCCTGACGTGGTATCATATGATAACTCTCAGAGACTATTAAGAATTAAGCAAGGCTTCCTTACATCCTTGCATTGCCAGGATGAAAGCTTCCACAAAGCTGTTGTAGCAAGTAGACAAGGTGGAAGACTTCGGTCAAACTCCAGGGATTCAGAAAGTATTCGTTTATTTGGGTTTTTTTACACCCCGCCACTGCTTTCTGCTTACAGGCAAGCCTGTTCCCCTCTCTGTAAAATGGAAATAATTCTTTTCTCATTTTTAATTGTGCGCATTTAAATCATTGCTTTTCCACAGCAGAGGTCATCACCTGGGAAAGGATTTAGAAGGAAGAGGCATTACTCATACACCAGTTCCAGCCAGTATGGTATATGCTCATGAGCTGTTAAGCTCAGCAGAGCCTTTCACCTCTCTAGGGCTGGTTCATGTGGGTATTTACCGGCTGTAGTAACATGCCATTTTTCACCAGCTGGTTCTAATCTTATTGCAAGATCTTCTGAGCTAGCTTCACTGCAAAGATTTTAACTGGACTTTGGAATCCTAAAGGAGCAAAGATTAGGTAAGTGGTGAGTATTTCTCACCACGACAGTATGTTTCAAGATTGTCCTTCCATTTCCTCGCTTACAGACTCTGAAATTTATTTCTGTGGCTAAAATTGTCAGTCCTTACCAGCACTAAAGACTGGAACTAGTGATTTCTGTCCAATTCCCAGCAAAGAAGAAATTGTACTCCAGCATTTACTCTGAAAAGTGCTTGCAAGCACTGTTTCCTGGATCCTCGCCTGTTGCGCCACTGGACAACTCCAGTGGTTTGAGAGTGGAGGATGGTCTGGGTGGTGCTTGGAGGTAGCACCAAGCAGGGAGAAGACAGTGTTGCTGTTGTCTGCGCAGGCTGGAGCAGTGCTTAGCTGGGCATGAGTTTGGAGGTTATAGCAGGCTTCACTATCCCGGGCTCCTGTAGCCAGGACACAGCCTGTCTGGGAAGGGCAGCACAGGGGTCTTGCACCTTGCCCTCTCCAACTTCAACCTGGAAGCAAGAGGCCTGTCTGCCTGTGAGCTCTGGGGGTGCACTGTTTGCTTGAAGAATTGGTTTGGGTTGTGATCTTTAATTTTTTTTTTCGTCAAGTTTTCCCCAGGAGAGGGAGCAGTCCACACAAATGATGTCGAGGGGAATGAATCTGCTTATTCCAGCTCCAGTTTAACCGTGTTTGCTGTATTGCTGTGAATGCCTTCTTTCATCATGCTCCTCATCATCAACTCTTTTTGCTTCACCTTCTGACTCCTCTAGTAACCTTGCAACAGTTCTGGCAGTGCTGGCCCTTCGAGGCTGGCATTCAAGGCAGGAATTGCACCTCTTTGCTCTGTAAGCCACCTTTCCCACCACAGTACACCCAAGGCTGCTCCCAGTGCCTGGTCCCACAGCCCATCCCCATCACCAGGCCCCGAGTCCAAGTCACTTCATTCCCGGCACGGCGTCCTGCTCGCCTCCGTCGTGTGCGCCCGCCCCCCCCCAAAGCCACAGAGCAGTGGCTTGGCAGCAGCTCCTGTGGTCACTATGGTGACAGTGGTCAGGCAAAGGAGGACATTGCTTAATTCAGGAATTTAGGGCTGCTTTGCTGAAAATCTCCTTTTGATTCTAGCAACAGTAACTTCCAGAGGCTTGCTGCTGCTTAGGTATCCATTTGGAGGTTGACTGCTTCCCAAGCAGACAATTATATTTCCAGAAACATATGCATAGAAAAACAGAGGAAAGTTGGGGGTTGTGGAGTTCAAAACTACTGCTGCCAAAGTTCCTGTCTTCATGGTGTCTTTTGCTGTATCAGGAAAAGTTCCAAAGCACAGTAGCCTGGTTACCACTTAAGGAATGGACTGTGGTTTCTTGTTGACTTACTTCACTATTTATTCTTTCCTTTCCTTCTTTCTTTTTTAAATAACCAAGGGGGGATATAACAGAGCTAACTTTGTGATAATCAAGCCTCAGCTGCATTGTATCCCAGTACACCTGATATAAAACCATCTACTGATGTGTGCTGGGATTCTTAGCACTGCTGTAAGCTGAACCACTCTGGGAAAATTTCCAAGGAATAATGGGCGGAATTCTCAAGGACAAGACACGGAGGACAGCACAGGGTATCTGTTCAACAGCATTCCCGGGAAACTAGTGTGCCAGGGAGGCTGTTGTAGCAGTGACTGGCATGAATAATAGTGTTACTCTTTATTTTGGTGTGCCAGTGGAAAGATCTAAGAGGTTTTGTGCATGGATGACCCTCAATTTAAGGGCAAAACTTGAGTAGGGGATTTTGCAGCAAAGACTTGAAATTATATAGCTGTTAGGGGGAAAAACTGTTTTCACTGGATGAGATCTGCAGCTGTCTGCTTGGAGATGGTCATCTCTGGTAAAGACATTCCCTGGGACAGATGCAGTCTTTTAAGAGCACATAGTTGCAACAATTGAATCTCTGCAGTGTGCTATCTCTGAATGTCTGATACAAAGAAGACTACAGACACATGCTGTGATTTTTAATACTACTGTCAGCTGAACCACTCTGGGAAATTTTCCAGGGAGCATCAGGCAGAGTTCTGAAGGACAGATTGAGGGCAGTGCAAGGTATCAGCGCTAACAGCATTCCAAAGAGACTACTATTCTAGAGCCATAGCCTGAAACAGGGTAACTCTTAAGACTATCGTCTCTTTTAAGTTAGTGCAAGCAGGCATGCTGAGGCACCTACAGAAAGCTTGTGTTGTGAGCAACCCCCTTTACTCCCATTTAACAGTATGTAGACCATGCCTATGTCCCCTTTTCTGTACATGAGCACAGTGGGATTTGAGATGTAAAGCTGTGTGTCCTTTTTTTGGGTGGAGCAGTATATTATACCTGAGCAGTGTTGCAGTTCATGAGGCACAAGTTAGAGGACGACAGTTTGCTCTGTCCCTGTTGGTGAGTGTTATCTAAACCATCAGATCATGTAGTTCATGTTGATTTTGCAGCCTGGTGGGTGACTCTACACAGTGGTCAGGGTAAACATTTCACACAGCAGCCAAAGTTCACTCTTGCAGGTCTGAGTTGTCATCTCTGCTTCCAGGTTGCATCGACAAAATGGTATAAAAAATTAAGGATGTTAGTGGAAGTGGGTGAGGCAGTTTAACTCCTATCATTGATGTGTCCATTCAAAGGGCAACATTAGAGTCAGCTGAGCATGAGTAAATGCCCATTTATGAAGGCCTGACCTTAGACTCTGGACCTCCACAGCTGAAGAATCACTATAGGGCCACAGGATTACATTTTTATTGAAAAAAGCATTACTTGAATGTCAATAAAAATACCATCTCTAGCTTAGCCTTGTAATGTGCTCTGAGATAACAGCATGTATTACTTCATTTTGCCATCTCAGCACAGACCTGTTGGCTCGTACCACCCAAGGGACAAGACTCTTAAACAGTTTATAATGTCAGGCTTATAATCATTTTGTTCAGAAGACGTCCCTAGGCAAGGAATTCCTGCTTCCTGTTAAGGCTGGGTGTGCAGCAGATTTTGTCTGTTGACATTGGCAAATCTCTTTAGGCTTCATTTTGGAATCTTTTTAGTTATTTACTTCCATGTTTCATTACTTCAGTAGTGTGTCTTAAGTTTTAAAATTATTTTCAGATAGTCCTTCTACTTGCTGGCATTGCAGTGCCTGGATATGTCTGTATCTAAAAGCACAACAGTGATGCTTAAACTGTGACAGTCATGCATAATGGCTCTCCCCGGATTTTTACTGTGTCCCTTTTTGCTTGAGTCTGGGCATTTATCTAAACATGGAGAAAAACTACCAAACAGGATAGGTTCTTGCAAGAAACTAAGTGCAACTGAAGTTTTGGGCGTGGCCTTAGATGGGTTCTGATAACTGCTGGGCTCTCACTCTTCGACTTGCATACATATCTATGTAGGGAAGAAGTTCCTATTTAAAGGGCTGTGATTTTGTTAGTTTGTGTTGAAGTCTGGTTAAAGGGCGGATTTCCAAGTGCTGTTAGGAAGAAAAGGAAATTTGTCTAGATAGCTCTTCTCTACATCTACATTTGTCTAGATAGCCCATCCTCTCCACAGTGCTGCGGATGAAAGATGTTTTCAATTCTAGTGTGCGATAGAGAAAGCAGCCCAAGTTCACAGAGCCAAAGGGTGGCATTTTTCAATAGTACCAGCTGCTTCATAAGCCAATGGCAAATTCGACCCTGACCTCCATGGTAGTGGCACCAGGCCAACACTGTATGCTGCAGCAAATCATTCCCTCAGGCTCTGTAAATCCTGTGCTATTGTCCTGCTTCTGGGGCAGTGAGAGGACACCCTGTGTCACCCATGCACTGAGAGCAAACTATGCAGCAAGGGTGGCAACAGTGCTTTAAGCTGCTGCACTCAGCGTGCAGGGATGGAGCTGAATTCCTAATTTTGGAATATCAGTGGCCAGACCACTGCCAGTGAGTGAGCATCACTTGTCTGGTTTGGCATTTGCAGAAGTGCATGTGCCACGCTACCTGCTGA
>NW_008239553.1:1132643-1136000 GCF_000691975.1 Corvus brachyrhynchos | reverse complement strand
GCTGTGAATCAGAAATAGAGCAGCTGACACCATGGACTGCCCTTATTCCCAGCTGGAAGTACTATTTGCTGCAGTTCAAGCTGAACACAGCCTCCCAGCCCCTCCTGCTCTCTCTCCTCTGCTATTAGAGTCAGCATGTACAAACCTTTTTGTTACAAACTGAGACACTCTGTGAGAACAAAATGACTTCACCCAGAGCAGAAAGGCAAAGAGTCTCTTTGCAAAGACTTGCACTTATGAGGGACAGCAGAAACACTGGTCCTGTAGCCAGGTTTGAAAGCTGATGTTTCTCCTATTTCTACCAATTTCCTGCCTTTCAGCTGCTCTGGAAAGGGATTGAGACTGAAGGAGTTAGCAAGACAGACAACAGAGAAGGTGAGTGGCATTTGCATGAAAGATGGTAACAGGAGAAGGGGGGAGGTAGAAAGAATGGAACAAGAACAGAGGTAAGAGCAACCTTGGCAGGAGAGAATAACAGGCAGTGATGGCCCAGCAGAAGGAAGGGCAACAGACAGTGGAAAGTAGAGACCTTGGAAAGATTAATGAGACTAAACTGTGCTGGGGAGGAGGGACCTTGCAGTGAGACTTACAGGCAACTGTGCAACCATTTTCTCATGCAGTGAAAGACATAAACACACACACCATGTGGTAGAAAGCAGAAATACAAGAGTAAGGGATTTTTCTGTTTCTTCTCCCAATTTTGTGAAAGATTTTGCCTTTTCCCCAGAGTTGTTGGGTTTTCTTCTAGAAGCTACTTCTTCAGAAGATATAGTCAATTTTGCAGTTCCCCAGGGTCTGAATTTTAACTATACATGCAGTATAATGCCTTTGTTTGAAGAAGTGTCATGCACAAATGGAAACCTGAGATTTTATGGCTGATAGAGCAATAATGATTTAAAGGAAATTCCTCTCTCTGTACAAGTTAAGACATGTCAAATTAACTCCTCCCCTAAAGTTTGTAGCACCATCCATGCAAGCTAGTCTGAGCAGGTAACATTTTTCATCTTCTTCGAAGTTCTAGTCAGTGGCAGACCAGACCCACTGAGAGACTGAGTGAAATCTGTCCTACCAGCTCCACCACACACTTGGCAGGTTCACCAAAGCCTGTAGCGTGGATGTCAGCGCACTGTTAATAAAACCTTGAAACTGCCCTAATTTTGCTGATGTGACTCTCTCTTGGGCCCTAGAAATTATTATATGCAAGAGTTCAGGTGGCTGTTTCTAAACTTTTTCCTCAAGTTCATTCCAGTGCACATGGAGGACCGGTCCTACTTTCCCTTTAGCAATCTAGGCAGGGCCCTATTACTCAGCTTTGCTTCAGGGAAAAGTTGAGGATGGATTCTCTTGCCCACAGGAGTACAAAATGAACAGGAAGCACCTGACTGGGTGCTGCCCATCCTGTAGCAGTTCAGAACTTCTCTGGATGTGTCCTTGGCAGACGGATTGCTCCATTTGCTCAGGACTTGTGTGTGACACTGGGTCCCAGAGGAATAGCTGCAGCACAATGGTGGTATTCTCTGTGCAGGGCATGCTCTGTACAGCCTGTCTCTGGGTACAGCATTTGGGAAACCTGGCCAAGGCAGTTTTCCTGGCACACTACAGCCCTAGATGTTCCAGCTGGAAGTGACACCCCACCTGTCAGCAGTGCTGGGGCTGCAGCTTTGGTACCCAGGCTCCTCGGCTCAGGACTGCAGCTCTGTCTGTCTCTAACACTGCCACACTGGAGGATCCCCGATCCGACAGCTCTGGCAGAGCCCCTTTCCTGCGGAGCGGCAGGCAGCAGCAGCTTGTCCCTGGAGGGGTTTAATGATACTGAAACGGAGGCATCCTATCCAACAAGCCTTTCCATGCCCTACATGCCTGGGAAGGATTGAGCTGCCCTCTGCTACTGCTCTTGGTCAACAGTGACAATGAATGGGTTGAACATTGGAGGAGTGAACTCTGAGATTATAGGATTTTAGTAGATTGCCAGCACAGAGAAAATTTGCGTTAAGTGAATTGATTTCTTCCTTCCTCTCATATTTATAAGTTAAATTAATATTTTATATTCAGCAAGTCAATTAACTGTGCCTGCCACTGTGTATGAAATGTTGACAATTGCTTTAATTCTTCTTTCAGAAAATTCTGCATATCCTGCCTGTGTAAAAGATATGTACCTATAACTTACTTAGGGGACCTCTATTTGCATGGGGTGACTAAAAGGTATTTTGGAATAGCTGGTTCAGTTGTCCCTGGTCATGTGCTCCTAACACAAATCTCATTAATGGGGCAGATGGTGGTATAGAACCTGCAAGTGTTTGCTTTGGTTGATGGCTTCTTGTTTCAAGTAACACAAGTGAACCTGGAGACAAGAAAGGAGATGTTATTGACTGGTGTTTTTCCAGAGGTTTACACTGCTAAGTTGGCAACTAGCCCTGCTTTCATTTCCCCTCAAATTGACACCTCTACCCTTCCTGTTAATTTAAGTGCCAGCTACAGTGATTTACATTCTTCCCTTCTAGAAGTGAAGTTTCTTAACTAATTATAAATGAGCAAAATATGTTTCTTGACAGTCATTTTATCTGTCCAGAAATGGTAAGAATTAATCCAATGGACAGATGTATTTCATAGTTAGAATAGTCTGCGAAGTGTTTTTAGGCTGTATTAAAGAGGGCTCCATACTGTATCTCCTTCTTTCCCAGAACAGCCCTAGACACTGGAGAACAAGTCCTTGAAATGCTGGGCTGGTGATTAGTGTGGTAGGGACAAAGGTCTTTTACCAAGCACTAGTTTGCAGAGGTGGGAAGGTTAAAAGATACGGGAAATCAGAGAAGCACTCATCAGAAAATTTTACTCAGAGTGTCTTCAAGGTGTTTCAGTGTTGGATAGGTGGGGGAAGATGGAGAGAGCATAGGAAAGATTACTACAAAAGCAGAGATGGTCTTTAAAATTATGATAGTTTTTCTTGCCTGAAACAGGCAGACAAGCAACTTCTTTTTCTGGCTGTTGGAAGCTGTTGAATTGATGCACTGCAAGCATTTGACCCCACTGCTATGGAGGGGATCATCCTCTAAAAGTAGCTTGCCTTCCAAGGTAATATCCAGACCCACAGCATGTTTGGAAAGAGACTGGTATGTTGCTGATTTGTGGAATTTTCATTTCCCATGATGATTTTGCCTCACAAAGAGGAGTTGGGGTTAACATTGGAGCTGGAGAGAAAATTTTGATTTGTGTGGGGCCTGGAGGGGAGAAGAGGTAGCCCACTGTTACTGTCTCAGAAGGGCAGTGAGCAGGGGGACTACTTCTACGAAAAGTGCAGACATTTCCTAGAGAAAGATCTCTGAAGTACCTGCTGACTGAAACATTCCAGGCATTCCT
>NW_008239553.1:1117353-1132562 GCF_000691975.1 Corvus brachyrhynchos | reverse complement strand
CACTTCGCTGCTCAGCTCCCACAGCAGCAGCTCATGGTGCTCAGGCTGCAGCAGCCTGGCCTTGGCAACTGTGTCCTGGTCAGGGACTCTGACACACAGCTCTCATTAGCAAATTCGCCGTGTGGAGTGGCACAGCAAGCTGTGAATTTGCAGCTGGAAGAGAAGATGAATGTGATTTTAGTGTGCTGCTCTTGTGAACAGACCTGCCAGGAGCAGCTGAAGGGCTTGCAGTGGGCTACCCACCACAGTGTTTTCTGCAAAGATTTCCTGGGTGCTTTGTGCACAGGCTGGAAACTGTAGTTCTCTGTAGCCCTTTCCCCTCCTATAGCTGCTCTTTCAAGTTGTGTTTGCATCTACTGTAAGGGGCAGAAACTCACACCATCTCAGTGTCAACAAGCTTGTAAATCATCTACTTAATAGTCACAGGTGAGATAACATATAAATACTAAAGGCACTAAAAAATCCTTCCCACCTCACTCACCCTCCCCTCCAAGTACTGAATCTTGTCCAAAGCTGCACAAACAGGATTCTAAGATAAAGACCTTGAGTAAGAATTACTAAAACAAACAGAGCGTGGGGTGGTTTGTTAAGGGACTGGCTTCTCAAGGCCAAAGGGTGGGTGTGGAAGAACACACCATACACCTTACAGAGAGGAAAGCTCAGAATGTTAAAAAGGTACATCTTGGAACAAAGCCCTCCTGAGAAGTCTGTAATATTTGAAATAAGTTGGTGTAGCATGGGAGGAGAATCATACAAGTACAATGCAAAGTAGATTGTCTGTGATTTCAGTAACTAGCAGCACAAAAACTTTCTAAGAAGTAGAGGGATTATATTCTGCTTAGCATGATGCAGTTCAGCACAGTTATTCAGAGTTAATGCAGTTCTAGCAAAGAAATTACATGCTCCAAGCTACGTTTCTGTCTTTCCTTTAAGAATGCTTTGAAAGAATTTACCATTCAGCTGCAAACTACCTGATTCTGAACACAAAACAGCAGATATTTCCCAGTGTACTTCTTCCCTGCCCTGCCATGTGCAGGAAACCTCTCCTGTAGCAGGACAGTTCCTGAGGGCATGTTAGTTCAGTCACCATGCGGTGCCTGTCTATTGATGGTTGGCTCAATGTCAGGGTTTCTTTCCTATTTTTGTTGTTGCATGGATGAAATCCACTGCTAGAGCATTATCTGCTATTGATGTGGGCTGCATTCTGACCTAAAAGCAAAAAACTCCACATCTGTGATCTTGCTAGCCTGTGACCAGCACCTGGGGGAGATATCTGAAGATGGAACATGATGAACCACAGGACTACAGTTTTAAGTGAGTAACGCCTCAAAACTTGTTCCTTTTGCAGGTTGTTTTTTTTTCCATCTATAAGAATATGTGGTCTATAGCTTTAGTCAGTGCCTAGGGGTAATCTCTACATCCCCTTGACTCAAGGCTTGTTTAAGTTTCCTATGCTGCTGCAGAACTATTGTTAGTTTGCAGATAAGGAAGTGTTATCATTTTAGCACAGTCTAAGAGAAAAGGAGAGGAGGGAGCTGTTAGATTCTCTCCTGTGTTACACTCTATCTGGTGGCAGGGTTGTCCTTCACACTGATCTCTCAAATGTGGTAATAATAACAGTAAAGTTTTATTTTTACTGGTTATCAGCCAAAAGCAACAACTAGGCTAAACCAGAAAATACCATCCTTTCTGCCTTTGCAGCATGTGTGCACAATCTTTGTGCTGATGCTCTGATACTTCTCTAGCTCTTTTCTGAAGAAACAAGGGGACACAGACACCTTCATTCCTCCCAAACAACCGGGTCTACCTAATCCTGGCCATCATCTAAAAACAGGCCCTCTGCCCTCTTCCCAGCACGCCAACACACACTCCCAACCTGCCAATGCAAATCTGCAACGGCTCCCTTCTGTGCTAGCTTGCTTTTGCCATTAAGACATGGTCGGCTTTTCACAGCTACGTGTTGCTGCCTTTAGCAGTTGCTACCTCTTCTTCCTCTGTGTGTGCATGGCAGTCTTCTGTCTTTTCAAGGGGGCCCTATCACAAACAAGTTGCCAAGTTTGAAACCAAGGAAGACAAATGACGTGTCTGTCCAAAAAGCCCCCGTAAGGGCCAGAATTGGGAAAATGCATGGACTGATCCTTGTGCAAGCACTTTGCATCTCTATGGAGTGCAGATGCTCTTTAAGGAAATAACAGAGACTGTCTCACCCAAGGTGTTGAGGACTATACAGAATTTAGATGGCTCTAATCTCATATGTTTGTGCTTTAAAGGAAGGAAACCCTGCTGCAAAGGTTACAAACCAAAAGGAAGGCTGGCCCTCCTGCTGGAAAAAAAGAGCATGCTCCAAGCATGCTTAGCCTTCCCTTCATTTGTGTGAACAGTGGGAAAATAATCAGGAGGGTAAATCCTGTTTGACAGAATTCAGAGTCACTTTTCACAGTGTACATCATCATTCTAGATATCTGCAAAGTAGAGGTGTATACCAAGCTACTCAGTCTGGGTTCCTTTAATAGCCAAAGGAAAGAAACTGGCAGTTGTTTGAAGAATTTTCAGGGTTAAGTGAACCTCACCCTCGGTGATGTTGACTGTACAAAGGAGTTTGGGCTGAGCTGAGATGCAGGTGTCTGTGGTGAAATCCCACCCTTGGTGTAATAAAATCCTTAAGGAGATCCTGAGACCCAAGTCATTCTTCACTGTGAAAGGAAGATGTGGATCACAGTAAGAGTGTGAATGAAAAACCTATTAAGAACAAGAAAATCCTGTTCAGGTTGTGACTCTACCAAGTTTACATGAAGATGGATGGTTTTTCAATAGGGAAAAATAGGTGTAACAGACCCCCAGGCTTCAATATGGGGGACAAAACACTGCAGACAGCAAGTCATCCATTTCAGGGCTGGCTTGCTGGACTGTGTAGCCTTACAACACTGAAGCTCCTGTGAGGCTTGCCAGCAGGTGCAAATGATGGAAATTGGATTTTCTAGGAAGGTAGGTGATGATTGCATAGCACTTCTATTTTTGTTTTTTGAGGTCACCCTATTTGTTTTGAAGTCATTCTAATTCAGGACAGGAAGGGACCAGTTGTTTTTTTTGGCTACAAATTTGGTTTGAACTTTAACTGAGCAGTGTCTTTCTGTGGCATGCAGCCATGCAGCCACGAGGAGCGATTCTGAAGGGCAGCAAGAGGCAGGATTGGCAGCATCCCTCAGGCTGCATTGACAGAGTGGTCATGCACAAGTGCCAGAATGGCCTGACCCAGGCTGGTACCATCACTGCTGGACCTCTGCCTCTCACCTCCTTGGGGTAACAGGCCTGCTGGGGCTGTGCCAGGGAACATCAATGGCCAGGCAGGTAAGGGGACACTGGTGTCCTCTAAAGACAAATACAGGATGTCCCAAGCCAAATAAGCTAATGACAGGGAAGAGGTGGCCTGGTTCTGCTCTTGTGTTGACACACTATGTGGCTGTGGTTTTGTCTGTCATGTTCTCAACAATGAACCTCCAGGAGGAGGGGAATTGTGCTCTTGTACAGTTCTCTTGTACAAGACAAGAGCATAGCTGCACACTTTAAACCTTCTGCATGGGGAGCATCTTATTGACATCCTTCGCACCCTGTCAGTGTGCTAAGCAAGTTATCCATCCTTGAATCAAACCTTTCTTAGCAATAGCCTTGGCAGCCATAGCCTTGGCATGCACACGTGAAAGAAGGAAACCTCTTACAAAGGTTTAAGTAAGCTTTTTCATCCATTCCACATGGAAAAAAATCTTATCCACTAGCTCTTCACTTAGCATAAATGTGGGTTTCAAAGAGCCTTGCAAAACAATGTGTGGCAAAATCTATGTGCAAAAGTAAGAAAACAAATTAAGGACTTGTGTTTGGAAGAGCTTATTCTTGTTTGAATGCTCTGTAAGACAGTCCTGAAACCTCCAAGTTACAGGAATCTTACAGATATTGTGCTTGGAGTCAAAATTAAGTTGGATTTTTTCCTGTTCTTGTGGAATGCTGTAATCAAAATAACTTTTGGTTTAAATGGTTGATGAGCTAGAATTATTTCTCATAGCAGAGCCAGTTGCTGAGGTAGAGTATTTTGATACTTTTCCATCACAAACATGTCCAGAAAGCACACTACTCCTACATTCTATTATTGAGAAGATGGGAGAAAATCCTCTACATATAGTAATGGCTGTGTCACTGGAACAAAATTGTCCCCTTGAACCCAGCAGTAGAGAAGGGCGGAGAGGGAATGACATAACAACCAATCACATATTGCTTACAATACTCTGCTCCCATGTTGCGCTGAGAACTGCAAAGTGGCTCAGGAGATCTTCTGTTTTTCTCAGCAGAAAAGGTGCACATCGGGTCCAGAGCAGCACTTCTTGATGTCAGTTCCTAAATTAGTTGTTTCAGCATATGTCTAATATAGATGTGGTTCTGCTAGGTACCACACAGCTTTGGTTCTCCAAGCTGCCGCTGAATCTGCTGCTGGCACTTCTCCAAATGGCAGCACAAGCTTTCCCCGGCAGCTGGGCACAGATCCCACCGTGATATGCAGAGGAACGAGGGCTGTGGTCACTCTCATCCTCCTGCCCAGATGCAGCAATGAATCACTGCGTGCATCATCTGAAATCTGGCTGTGAGCCATGACATATTTTGGTGAGCTGTATAGCTGAGATCACTGATGTCCTACTGGAATTCACGACAGAGAGGTCCCATATGCTGCTGCTGGAGGTCCTTTGCTCTTCCAAGGGGTGGATTTACCAGGCCCATGTCAGAGTCTGCAGAGAAGCTAAGGCAGACCTCCACCTGGCCAAATCCTGTCCCAAAAAGGAAGCTCATTTTGAAGAGGACTGGCAAACTGAATTCCTGTGCCTGATACAGGAGAAAAAAATGTGGCTACAACCAGCTGGGAACCACCATGTTTGTTTCGGCTGCAGCAGCCGGATTGCAGTAGCAAAAATGATCCTTAACACTTCACTAGTTTGTCAAACAGTGGACAAAGGAATTGATTGTGCAATTCAGAGCAATCTGCTAACTACATTTGTAAGGAAAGGGTTTAAAATTGCACAATGTGCTGAGAAATGATGCATGTAGGGATTTTGTCTTACAGCTATTGGCAATTAGAAGGAATGGAGAGATAACTGAATTTGCTCTGTTCTTCATTCTACGGAGGGTAAGGAGGCTCAACCACAGCAGATACTGCAGGCCAAAAGTATTCAGCTTGGCATGCATGGGATGTGCCCATGGCAAAGAGAGTCTGCACAGAGTTCAAGGAACAGTTTTCTGTTATGTGCTATGGCATTGTGGAAAGCATGTCATAGTAAAGATGTCACCTAGAGAATGTTTTGTTGGGCTAGTTAGATACTAGAAAAACGTTCTTCACTGCAGGGGTGCTCAAGCTCTGGAAAAGGCTTCCCAAGGAAGTGGTCATGGCACCAAGCCTGTCACTATTCAAGAAGCATTTGGACAACACTCTTAGATTGTTTAACCTTTTTTTACGTTGCTCTGCATGCAGTCAGAAGTTGGATTTGATGATCCTCATGGGTCCCTTCCAGCTCAGGATATTCTATTATTCTAATTAGTCTGAATTCAGTGACTAGTTAGGTGTTACTTACTTCCAAATGTTATGATTTATATCATGTCTCATGTGGTGTGATGCTCTAAGCATTGATTCCAACAGAGTTGTTACAAATATTATTAAGAAAACCATGTTAGTCTGAAAGCCAAGATAATGCATAGATTTATTTTCTGTGCCTTTAAATAATAGAAACAATGAGCTATTCTAAGAGATAGAAGTAGGCCAGGTTGAGCTGTTTTTATGTAAATGAACTTATCTTAAATTGCTCAAAACAGGAACTTCATTTCTGTGGTATAAACCCTTTTCTTAGCAATTGGTTTGGTCAATATAGCAATTACAGAGCCACTCTTAAAATGAGTATCTACAACACATGAAGGTTTAGAGCACCTGGCTTGTTATTCACAGTCCACTGATTAAGACTGGTTGGAATGAAGTATACATGCTCTTTTCTCTAATTGCTGGCTTAAGACTTGCCAAGACAGCAGTGCCCAGGAGACTTTGGGGAAACTCATTCTTGTTTAGATCTCTTATTTGTCCAGAAGGATCTCTGCTTGTCCTACTCAGAAGAACAGTTGGGATTCAAGGCTAAGTGAAGGAGATAGCTATATTGCAATGGAAGAGCAGATTGCCTGTGTAGATGTGGCTCACGATACCTCTTGTTAGAGTAAAAACAAATGGGATGCGGCACTCCTTTTCCCTTGAGCTTCCTCCAACTGAAGAGAGACTCCTATTTTTCAAAGTGTTGAAGACAGTTTTTCATTTTGATGTTGCATTTTTCCTTAACTTCACATTCCTTTTTCTGCTTCTTCATTTGTTTTTGCATAGCAGGTGTTACAGCTGCTATAAGCAGAAAAAAATGTCTGCATGTCCCCCTCTCCTCCTGCTTTTAGTGCCCCATAAAGAGTAACTTCTTGTGTCTCGTTCTCCTCTTCCCAGATGTTACATCTCTCTGGAGTATAAATAACTGAATAACTTAGTACTTAAACACGATGTGATACCTTTGATTTCAGCACATCAAAACTGGGTTCTGATAGAGAGTGTCAGTATCAAAAGTGAAGGCAAATGCTCTGTTCTCATCAATTCAAGCTGAAGTGAGCACTTTGATGTCGATCTCGAACACAGAGGGAGCAGTCCTCTCTAAAGTGGTTCAGTCGGCATCTGTAACCTCTTCAACTGCAGCCCTATCTCTCGTGGGAATCAATATTTGAACCAATATTGACTTAGGACTTGGACATGATTTATATGGGAGTCTTGGTATTGCAACAACTGCTGTGTTACTCAATCAGATTCCCAGATGACTGGTTAATACATAACAAACTGGATTTGTAAATTCAGTCAGCACATGTTATCATCAGAATTGAAAGGGGAAATTAATTATATCATGTTGTGTTTAATTAAAAAAACTGTTAAATACCTGTAACCAAGTATTACATGCTCCGCTTTAAGAGGCAATGGGTTTCATTCTGTTTTCAGAGGGTTTCTAATCTGGATTAATTTCTTGGCGACCAGTATTTTCTAGCTATCGTGAGTAATTGTTTTCATGAGCGTTTCAAAATGGAAACAAATTACGATTAAATTAGTCACTTACAAAATTTCACATTAAAAAGCTCTGTAGTGTACAGCACTATTCTGGTAACAAGTAACAGTGAGCTTAATTCTGGGGTCAAAAACCAGGCCACAGCTGTTATGTTTAGGTAGTTTAGGCATATCACAAAATCACTCTGGCTGTATATAAAGTTACCCTCACCTCCCAGGCATTATCAGTGACTGCTTCTGAATAAAGGCCATTTATCTGGGTGATTATGAGTGTTTCACACAAAAATCCCCTCCACTCATTTTATGCCAATATTGGCAATAAAAAGATTATTGAAAGTCTAAAAACCTGTACAATAACAAGATATTGTTAGTCACAGATACTAGGTCAGAGGACTGACTTCAAAAATGTTACTTAATTTTTTGGGAGAGTTTATATATATATATATATATATATATATATATAAAATAAATGAGCACAGGAAATTTAGGGTGGTGTGTTTCCTCCTATAAATAGCAATATGACTTAAATCTCATCAGATAGGCTAAGAAATCATGTCTGTGTAAAACAGACAAGATCTATAGTTTTCTAGTTTTCAGGCTAGAGCACTTGAAAATCAGTGTGTGTGCATGTGTGTGAGGAAGAACACGGTCAGCCCCTGAAATGTTCAAACTTCTTTGTTGTGGTGACCCTGTCTGCCCTCCACGTGTGTGCTCCAAGTCCAGTGACCACTTCTTTGGCAGTCAGTTCACCATGAATAATTGCACTGTGTCGTATTTGGAATAATTTTCTAACTCAATGACCTTTCTTTAACCTCAGACTGCTAATTGTTATCACTGGCAAGGAACAAATGGGTCTGAGTGAGGTGAATAGGTGAAGCTCTTGCCTAGAACATGTGTCTTGCCCCAGGCAGAGTTCCACTGCTGCTCTTGCTGCAGGCTTGGCTCCCCAAAGATCCCAAAACTTCCCTCTGCCACCTCCTTATGCTGAGTGTGCCCATGTTAAAGGTTTAATGGCCCATGAGGAAATAACCAGCTAGAAACCATTCTTTGGCTTAAATGGGAAACTCTGCCAGGATGCCATAAAAGCTATGCCAATTGCTTAAGTATAATCAGCACCTGAGTCAAAACTATGGTGTCTGGAACCCAAATCTGGAATCCACCTTTTTACATCCTAACAAAGAGGAAAACTGCACCATGCTTGAATAACCAGCAGTACTGGAGTTGCAAGTTCCATCACAAATCAGTTATTTCAGCTTGCTGTTAGTCCATCACTATGAATGCTTATCATAGCAAATTGTTGCATAACAAGCAAAAACAGAGGGAAAAAAAGTCCAAGTCATTTTAAGATTAGTCTGTGACCTACCTCATTATCTGGATCAATAATAGATTTTGAAATGTTCTAGAAATGCATGCACATTTCTATTTTACTACAGGCTGTTGTTCAAGCAACACACTGATGTGGGTGTGTTCTGGAATCTTTTTATTGTGTTGTACTTAAATATAGAGCATTTACTATCATGATAATGGCAGCTGCATGAACATAAGAAGGAAGTCTTCTAGTTGGCTTGCTCCTGCCTAGTTTGTCCCAGTGTCCAGTCAATGTTTTTGGGTCCTTCACAGCACACAGTTTCTGAGTAATTAACACAGGCAGTGACAGTGCCTGGTGCCTTGTTATAGTGCACTACCTGCTCTGTCCTACACAATTCTCTGCAGCCTTTTATTAGCGGTCATAACTACATCCACGGTAATTAATTCTGCGGCTTTTTTCCCCCCTCCCTAGTCACCACATCATTCCCCCTGAGTCCGCTTGCTGTCAGGGGAACACGCTCTGCCTTGTGCAGGCAATTTGTCGGTGTTGCACACACAGAACTAGATGTGGGTCTGGATTGTTATTCCTTACAGCAGGTTTATTTGGCCCCCAGCTATACTCTTCCATAATGTAATTCATAATGCAGAAAACTCTAAGTCTAATGCCTGGCCACATCAGACATATTGGAAAAGATACAATTTAGCATAGTTTAGAATTTTCTCAGTGTTTTCAGTATTTTGTGGTACTTTTTAGCCCTAGGAAGAGTTGCAAAAACGTGCTATCAAAGAAAAGAAACTGTATTCAGTTTCTTTTTCCACTGAAATCTATCCCAGTGAGGCTGCAAAGCATGTGCAAGGAAGGCTACAGACGGCAAGTGGCAGGTCTGCTCTTGGACAAGATAGCAGTAGGTCTCCACCACAAGCTGGGGCAGGAAGGGGAAGCAAAGCACCTGTCCCTCTGCGGCTCGGGTGGCTCTCACAAAAGGACAGTGCTGGCAACCCTCACACAGGACATTCTTCAGCAGGCAAAGTTAGCAAGCAACAACCACCTGATGGGTGAGGACCCCCCGCCCCCTCCAGTGCCTTCCACACATTCCTCCAGCCTGCAGAACTAAGCACAGCCCTGACCTGACGAGCTGCTTCTCGCCCAGAACTAGTAAAACCAGAGATTAACAGGGAAGAGAGAGCCAATTCCGTGCAGGTAGAGAAGTGGTTACTATAGCAACTGTTTTCTTCTTTGAGCCTAGGCTGGGAGGGACTCTCTTGCAAGGGGATTTCTGTGCAGTCCCCAGGCTGGGGAGGGAAGTTGCTACAGGAATCTCGTTTGACAAAGGTTGCCTGGCTGCACTCTTGAACTCTGTTCGGATCGGGGGAGCTGAAATAGGGCTGTAGAAGACTTTGACTCTTGTCCAAAAGTAAGGCAGATGTTGAAGAGCCTGTATTTAAAAGTGATACTCACATCATGGTGTATTGTTCTCTGGGTTGCAGCTACATCTGAAGCTGGTGTTGTACCACAGTACGTGTCACAACCAGAAGTTTCAAGGCTGGAGCTTTTAAAAGACATAAGAGAGTATTTAGCTTATTACTACTGAATTTTTAAATCTCAAGTCCTAAGAAAGCTTCCCAGACGTATTTCTTCAAGGAGCCCAAATTGGTGCAGAGTAAGAAATAAAGTATCTTGTAGTATGATAAAGGCTTGGTCAATTTAACTCTGGGAAAAGTCATTCTCTGGGACTAGGGCCAGGTAATGTTATCTTAGTGTACTGCTTGGAGTACCTGGCACTGTACAAGCTCTAGGTCTTTGTTGTTACCTTAGACCAACATAGCAAATGAATGAGCATATTATCCTTTCGCTAGGGCTGCTTTCTGGTGGAACACACCCCTTGCATTCAGGGGAGACACAAATACCAAGCAGTGCCTAGGGTAAACCTCTCCCCTTTACCCTCCTTAACCCTGTGTGCTCTGGCAAGTATATTTCAAGGGGCAAAGCTGCACCTCAGTTTTTTGCTAGTATTTGGTGCTGGAAAGTAAAAAACACAGCAGAAAAATAAAACAACCTATGATTGTCTCAAATTTAGTCCTGAAATTCTCTGTCTCTCAGCATCAAAGCACGGAAGATGCAAATTCTCTTGGTAAGGGACAAGCAAAGGGGGCTTTGGGTGAAATATTATGCTCCCCTATTCTCTCTAGACTGCTTATTGGCTGTTTTTCCATGCAGTATTTTTGCTGGAGACACAGATCTAGGAGAACGTTGTCTGCCATGATCCCACCACCCTTCTCATCACTGAGGAAGAGGAAAGGGGGACAGCTGTGCAGCCTCTCTTGCAGCGGCATCTTGCCTAGGTGTCTAACACAACTGCAAATCTGCAAACCTTCTGAATCCCTGCCTTTCAAAGTAGCATTTTTTTGGCCGTTGATGCAGGGAATAAGAAACAGCAGCCTTCATTTTTGTTTAAAATTCATCAAGTGTTTTACCAGATGTAGAACCAAGGAGTCAAAAAACAAAAGCAGGATCCCTGCTCCAAGTGCAACCTGAATGCAGGACTAGGCTGGGAGTACTTTGCTATGCTCACCCTGTGAGCAGTGCACTGAGGACAGCCAAGAGGCTGAGGGACTCAAGGGCAGCCCCAAACTCTCACCCAGACTGCAACAACTGCACAGTTCCCACGTCAAAGTCCTGGGCTCAGCCTAGTTTCAGAAAGGGGATTCACAAACTCAGTATCAACCTGCTATTTGTCCATAAAGAATCAACAACTTATCAACAACTACTATTACGATGTCTGCAAGCTTTTCAGCTGAAGAAAGTATCTGCGCCCTGTCATTCTCTCTATGCCATGTGGCAGATCTGGCCTTAGATGGCATTTGATCTTGCCAGTAAAATCTGCTGCTGCTTGGAATGAAAGAGAGAGACTTGTGAAAGAAAGGTAAGTGCTTCACAAGTCAGAATTCTAGGCTTAGCTTTTTTGTGAGCAATAAGAAATATCTGCTGTAACAATGCAATTGGTGTGAATAAAATCATACATCAATCCAACTGCAATTCCTTTTGCTGCAGGTATACAAGTTTTACAGAAAAATGGAAAAAATATTCCAATAAGCTTTACTAAATTACACAAATTAATAAATTAACAAAAGTCTCATACTGTCATAGAAAAGAGACATGATTGGCTATTTCCTGATTAAACATATAATTAAGGCTGCATTGAGAGAAAATGAAACATAGAAATTTCCATCAAGACTTGTGGAAGTGTCTCCATTACTCCGAAGGAAGTAGGGGACTCACTGATGATTATATTCTGTTCAGCCATTGAAGTAACAGATTACATGGTCATGGCATGGAGTTGAAGGCAAAATAAATTACAGTAAAAAGAATGTTTTACTGTCTGAGGGGAAGGGGATTTCTGTGATGAGCAGTTTTGTCCCTCCATGCTGATAGCAGAGGTCATACAAAGTCTCAAGGCTCTGCTTACACCACAAGAGGGGAGCTTAGTCCAGATTTTACCTTGCTTACAGCAGAATTAGTCACTGTGTGTTTGTCTGTGACCTAACCTTCCTTATCTCAGTTACTTCCTTCACAGGCTTTAAAGCCAGGTTATCCAGGGGATACAGGCAGCTGAGGAATTATTCTCTTAATAGGTCTCATTTATTAGATGTTACATCAAATTAACCTATTAGATAGAGGCAGAAGTTGAACATAAATACAGAACCCATGTCTGCTACAAAAGTGTGCTAATGCAGCCTGGTTGCTATGGTGTAAAATTCAACACAAGGATCATGAAGACACATTTGTCTTTTCCCATTACTTAAGACGATGGCTGGTTGATTGATTAATCTATGGGATAGGATATTGCATTGGTCCTACAATAAGGTGCTTCTAAATGGAAACAAGCATCAGTTGCTGAGAACATAATCAGGCTTCACAGACCTGAGTTCAGTACTTTAACTAGTCAGTCTTGGAGCTTCTGAGCCACTAATTCAGTACTTAATTCTCTTCTTTGAGGGTTTTTTTTTCTGATGCCTTTTAGGTTTCAATATATTCTGAAGTTAGCAGAAGCCTTAGTTTTGTTAAATTTGATTATAAGCATTACCTGAGTGTAATCCATTCCTCCTCAGAAGCAGAAAAATATTACACATATAAGTAGAAGAAATGGTTTTGTTTTCTTTTTTTTCCTGTTTTATTTGAATGTGGACTTAAAACTTACAAGTACATCTTAGTAGCTCTCTAAGGAGAACATCTCACTCTGTTTATCTGTTTAATGCATACTGCATGAAGAAGAGCAGTATAGATTTCTGATGCACTGCTCCTCCTGAATGCTTTGAGCCAAACTGGGGAAGTTCTTGGACAAGAGCAGAAAATTTCCTTGGATAAGAGCAGATTTATTTTCTTGTCTTTCCACATATTCTACTGAGTTTTAAATCATGCCTTCAGACCATGCACTTCGTTTCTCTGGCACTGCTGCCTAGGATTTTCAGTAAGAGCAAGCTCGTGCCACCGCTGCCACATTGCTTCCTGCCCACTCCAGCAAACCACACTTGAAATGCACAAAGCAGCTTGACGTACCTAAAAGAACTCCTACCCACAATGTAAACATGAGCATCATCTTAAGCAATAGCCAATATTTACTTTTAGACATAATGAAATAAAAATAATTTTGGCAAGTAACGTTTCTATTTGCCTTCATATCAACTAAACCTGCAGCCCCTTATGATTATTTGCCTTTTGCCTATCACAAGTTCTACTACAAGTATTTCGTTCTTGCCTTTATTGTGCTGTCCACGCTCGTGGCTCCCCAGGAGAGAGACCATGTTTGTTGCAAAACACAGTGAACTGTTTTCAAATGCGTTACACCCTTTTTGTAAAATCAGCGATGAATGGCTATGAGTTGCTCACTGCTAAGAAAGCACTAAACCAACAAGCGGTGTCATGAGCAGAACAAATGTCCAAAGGGAATATGCATGTGGCCTTCACGTGGGTCCAGGATACTTATCAAAACGGAAGTCATTAAAGGACTGAAACATAAGCTAAACTTACACTAAGAAAGGGTGTGTTGTAATAAAAAGGTTATTAAAAAAAAAGTTCATAATTTTCCTATCTCCTTTTAAATTCTCTGATACATTGAAAGAGAGGTTTTGAAGCAAAGCTTCTGAACAACTGTCAGTGAAATGGCCAGTAGCAACAAGATGGAGTTTTCTTGTCTAGTAAAAGTGGGTAGAATTCTCCATATCCAGGAGAAACAAATATTTATTTTCTCTGATTTTACTGCCTTTTTTTTCCCACACTGATAGCAATCTAGAAAAAATCTGTCAAATAACTCTAATTAGGAAAAAAAAACAAGTCCTGTTACTCATGCTATCATGACAAACCAGTGTGAAGCTCAAGCACTTGGAAACAGAAGGGCCTGAGTGCAAGGCAAATTCTTTTGCTATTTTCACTACTTCTTCCCACATGTTTTTTCTATTTAGCTATTCAATATCAGTGATGTCAGGTACCTGTGCAGGTACCTGAAAAAGAAGGACTCCTCTGCAGTCCTGAGTTGCCATCTCCAGCAGGTATTGCATGTCTCCTCTCCAGCATCCTAATCTGAGCCCAAATTAAAGGATTTTATTTCATAAATGAAGAGCTGAGATATAAAGACAAAAGAAAATCTCCATCTCTTCTGTCCCAGTTTGGCATCCCTAACTCATACATCACTCTTCCTCTAAATTAGGGTCTGGTATGCCTCAGCCAAAACAGCTTTGGTTGTGCTGAAGCTACTTTGCCAGCAAAAAGCCTGTTTTGAAGCCAGTTCTGCAGCTTTCCTGCCACTTCCCAGAAAATCCGTAGGCTACTTGGGGGTTTTCCAGCACTAGAGTGCCGAAGTGAAGCATGCAACAAAATGAGGGAGCAGCGCGTGCAGTGAAATAGCTTGGGGAGGGATGAGGGAAGGAGCCTGTCAGGAACTCCCTCACAACCCAACAATCCCCAACTTTAACAATGATCACCACAATAATGGCAATTTTTATTTCAAGAGGCCACAAGTCTCTCGTATAGAGAAAAACACCATCAAGGGTGAACAGCCAAAGGAGGGGGGGGGAATCAGGGAAGTGCAAAGGTAGTTCAAGGCTTAAAGGGATTTATTGCTTTACTGCTGATTTATGACGAGGTGATATAAGATATTAGGCGACAAGTCCACCCGCTCCGGCTGGAGGGGCGGGAAAGCCGCGGCTCTTCCAGCGGGCTGTGACATCACCGCTCCCACACTCGGGGGCGGCGGGGGAAGGACCATAAGGCAGGTGCTGGCGTTTCCCAGAACAGGAAAGCGTATTTCCAGAGCCAGAACGATAAGAAACTCAGCTCAAAAGCACTGGTGTAGACATTATTCTTGCTCCCGTAGCTTTACGCTTCTGTTGAGGCGCGATCCTCTCCCGAGCCACGAAAGACCAGTTTACCATGAGGGCATGAGCCAGCCCTCACACGGTAACTAAGTAACTCGGTAACTTTCAGTAAAGAGCGGACTTTAAGTAAGCATACTGTTCGCTACCGGGGCCCACTTCGCATCGCGCGAAGATTTCCCACATATTTCGGTGTCACGTCACGGAATGAATAACACCGGCGCGTTGTGCAGCCCTAAGCAAGGCCAGCCCTGCCTGAGGGGGTGCCGGCTCCATCCAGGACTGCATCACCGCGCACCCAGCGGCGGCAGCTCCATGGCACAGCGCACCGTGCGGCGTCCCTTCTCTCCCTTCCTCCCTCCCTCCTTTTTTTCCACCCCTCCCTCTCACCTTCCCTCAGCGCTCCCCTCAGGCTCAGCCCCCG
>NW_008239553.1:1068983-1116524 GCF_000691975.1 Corvus brachyrhynchos | reverse complement strand
GGGGCCCTGCGCCGGGCTGGGAGAGGGATGGAGCCGGCAGAAACCGCTGCACCGCGCCCCGAGCTCCCTGCCGGGGGAAGGGGCCCTGCTGGGCCGGCCCTGGCTGCTCCGCACTGAGAAGTCGTCAGGTAAACGCAGTGTACCGGTGATGTGAGTCATCTTTTACAGCATACAGTAGCGAGTGCTTGTGACTCAGCACGTTGGCAGCAGAAGTATGTAAATTGGGAACGTTCTAAAGCAATATGATGTAATGTGTTTGAGGTCTTTGCCTTCTTTGCGGAATTAAATCGCATCTTTATTTTACTTTAACTAAACCGATGTTAGTTCAAAGATTGCTCTTTATGCACCACTTGTCTCACATCTTCCAGATTGATCATTCTGCCTGATCAAAGGTGGAGTCAGGTAGTTTCAAAGGATACTGTTGTCAGTTTACTTTCCCAGTGTTTCTACTTTTGTCCATACACAAAATATGCCCACATCTACCCTAGGTAGCTAAGGGAGCATAAACAGTTGATAAAGCTCTGATGTATAAAAGTATGATTAAAACACATTCTTCTCATTTCTAAATTTATTTTAAAAGCTTTATTGAAAAATTAGAAACTCACTGAGACCCAGTGCAGGTAGTATTTGTTTTTCTAGATCATTTCTCTTCACTTGACATGATCATAAGGAGTTTATGAAGGGAGAGAATTTTTACAAAACCAGTACAGTCCCTAACCAGTAGGCTAGTCTGATATGTCTAGTTTGAGTTGCTTAATTAAGTTTTCATCTGTATTAGTGTGTATTGCTGCCTTTGGTACTTACTTTCTAAAGCCTTACATTTTAGCACAGTTATCTTTGTATTTCTTGGAAACCTCCCATGTGAGACACCACTTCAAAATGGCTTGGTGGTTTCCAGATTTGGCAGAAGAGAAGATGAGCTGAAACTTAAAGATGTATAAAGCCATGCTAATTGGCAGGTTTTTTTTGGCAAAAGTCTTCTCACCACTTTCATCTCTGGAAGATGCATCATACTGGTTTGCTGATTCTGGTTTATATCAGTGTGCCTTCTCCAATGCGTCCATCAATATTGCAAAATCTTGTTCCTGAACAGCTGTTAGTAAAGTAACTGGTAGCTTTATCTGTATGAGTAAGATGTGCCCTTTTGACCTTTAAACAAGCTGCTGAGTCTACTGACCTTTCAAGAGAACAGTGCCTTTTGTTATGCTCCTGTATGGATTTCCTTGATAACTTTTCCAGGTAACTTTTGAAGTCCTAAGTGTTATAGTGAACTTAAACTACAGTGAAACTTACGTTTAATGGAGTTCAGCATCACTAAGGCACTCCAGTTTGGCTTGTCTGGTATAAAAAAAGAAGAGTTTCTGGGCTTTCACACACTGTATGCAGGCTGAGCATTTGTTTAAGTCATGTAACTATGCAGATTCTTGAGCTTTAGTCCAATATTTCTTGCAAAATATTTCTCAGTGTGCTTAGTTCTTTTATTTAAGTATTGATGTTTTCACCAAAGTTCGTCAGAAGCTTAGAAAAGGTGGCAAATGTTTTTTTCAAAAAAATCTGTCTAGCACAGTTCAGATAAAGCCAGAAGTGTAGTTAGTGTAACTAACCAATGTTGGGATTGCCTCTGAATAGCTGGCTCTGCTGTTCCTTTGATATCCTTTCCATCTGTCTCTTGGGTTTTTTTCGAACCTGTTCACCTTCATGGTTCAAAGTTACTTCATATCTTGTCTCTGAACATCCTTTTTTGGATGCCTGCCAAGCCACCTGGTTCTTTTCTGTCTCCTTTCTTAAGCATATTGTGCAGCTGCTGTTTTACTCTGTTTTCTTGAGATTTCTTTTTTTCTTCTCAGTTCTTGACTTTGGATATGTAGGCCAGCCTTTGCCTCCTTCTTGGTAGGCTTTTTCTCCAGAAAGTCTTTTCTGCTTCCCCACTGTGTTGAAAGAGAGCCCGGAAGAATATTTGAAAAAAAAAAAAAAAAAGCATTGAGAGGAATGTCAGGTTAGGACTGAGAACTGCATTTTAGCCACTACATTTTGGATCTGCTGTGGATTCTTGGAATCTAAGGTCACTGCAAGGTAGTATATATTATAGGCAAAATCACTTGCAGAAGGGGAATTTGAAAATCACATCAATGAACATAATGATAATGAAAAGAATGCAGAAAAGCAATGCAGTAAAGAATGTGGGTTGAGTAGATGGGTGTTCTTAAGGAGCTACTAGAACATCAAGAAACTTAAAATCTCATCAATACAGATACACTCTAGGGAGAGCTATGCTTCAGTCATTCAGATGATACACAAACATGCTGGTTTTTCCATATAATTACTGTTTAATAACAGTGGTTTTACAGGAAAAAATGACAGCATTTGTTTTGTTTTCCATAGCTTTATCAATCTAGATAGATACTAGATCAGAGGAACTGAGTGTGATTTTAGATTTGATAAATACATGAGCAACTTCTTTTAAATAAAGAGCGGCTTTAATTGTAAATTTCAAAATTGAAAATGTGTCCCTAAGAAAGACAGCAGAAGTAAGACTTTCATCAGCAATGCTGTAGCACAGGTATTCAGGTTAAATCTTCATAGCTGAATTTTGTAGCTGCCAATCCCAGTGATAGCAGCTCTTAATTCAAACTTAGTTTTATATTCACTGCATGGTTTTAAACTTACTCTGCCATCATTTTGCTTGTGCAGCCAAGTATATCTTACAAGACTCCAGCATCACTGAAAATAATTTACAGAGGTCTACATAGTTGTTTGTTGCATTTTACATCAGTTTGTTCATAGCTTGAGCTGTGTTTTGGATCAATCGATATGGGTGGTGAACTATACATTAAGAAGCATGAAGCTGCCATTGTTTTATCTAAGCCTTGTATTTTATGAGTTATTGGTACTGTTGGAAAACTTTATTGTTAGAGAAGACCAGTTAATCACACCAAAAGGATGTTTAGTGCACCTCTAATTTGTTGAAAACAAAACGTGTGCTTATCCAAGTCAGCTAATCAATGTATTTCTCTGTCCTCAGAGGTGGCCTCAGCAACATGCTGTTTCAGTGCTCGCTACCTGATACCATTGAGACAGTTGCAGATGAACCACGGAAAGTTCTCCTGCGTTTATATGGTGCAATCCTGCAGATGGTGAGTCCATAGAGTGCTTTGGGTGTGGGAGGGGTTCTGTAGCTTCACTATAATGTGTTTGGCGATCTCCATTTGTGACACTATGCTTTATCCTTTAGGGAATGTTTCTGTGCTGGGGGGTAGATTGCAAGCTGAAAGCAGTTTTCCTCATGGTTTGTTATTGTCTAGAACTTACACTCCTTTCTACACAGATCCCGACTGGCGTGTGTTAGCTGACGGCTCATTTGCTGTTTGTTTGAGCACTAACGTTTTGTTTATGGTCTTAAGTTTGGATGGTGGTGTTTCAGAAAAACTTGCTTCTGTAGAGAATGTAGGACTTTGACATAACTAGCTAGATTGCAAGAGACTAAACTGCTTAATTTTAATCTTGGTAGCATTTATGAATCTTGGAGATTAGTTGAAGGTTTTGTCAAGCTTGTACACTGCTCAAGCATTTTATTAGATATCATGGGTAATTGTGTTGCTAGAAAATTTGATAGATAGTTTTAGAACAAAAATGAAGCATGAACATCAATACTGTACAGTTATCTCATTCCAAAACATGCTTTCCTGAATGTGTGAAATGCCTTATAGCTGGCATAGAAGCTTAACCGGATGTTTTGTCGAACTCTTTTAATGTTACTTTTATTCGGTTAGTAAAATGTAAATAGTATTGAAATTTGTCACACCTTAAGGGAAGTGGTTGGCAAATCTGTTTCAAATAGTAACAGTTAAAAGCAAGACTATTTTGTAAATGTGGTCTCTTCTAAAGCTGACAGACTGTTACTCTAGGACTGTACAGCAGATCTTCTCTTATTCATCCCTGCTACACGCTTGATTATATTGTAAATAAGCAATCATAACATAAGTGTTTAACCTTATGAAAAATTGCAGCTTCATAACATTACACCTGTATGTTGGCAATTGTTTCTATTTGACTTAGAGGGTCTGGTTTTATTATCCATTACTTTTGTATTTTCCAGTACTCAGTCACTTGATTTGAACAACTGGTCCAATGTCTGCAGAAGATTTTCTGTTCCTGAAATTTCAGCCCATTCTTCCTGCTTCTGCTGTCTTGACTAAGCTTACTATTAAAAGTCTCATTAGATACTGTTGCTTTACTGACTTTGAAATGCTCCTTTATTATATTATGTGAGTTGTTAACTTTCCTGTGGTAACAAACTTTACCAGAAATATGTAAAATATTCCAGTGGTTTGGAATAGCATGAATTGCTTGGCTACAGCACCATATGTGTGTTGGGAAAGTTAAACTCTTAAACAAGAAACGTGTGTAGAAATTCAGCAATTCAAGCTTAAATAGTCTTTAGTTCTAAAAAGAAACTAAAAGAGTGAAAAAAATGGTGGTATGAAACTTTGTTTTCAAAATGACTCCTAGGATTGATGCTAAGCTGGGGTTCTTTTTAAGAATTAATGGTTTCAATGTAATGCTGAGTTAATATGTAGAAAGCTTGAGTAGGAACATGGGCTGTAAAACTAGTAGTGGTAGAGCTTCTGTTTCCCAAGAGCTGTAAAGAAATATGGCCTTTCCCTAATATTTCAAAGGAAAAATAAAGTAGACCCTAGAATTTGGTTGCCCTCTTCTTCCCTCAGAGTATTTTTTAACTTGCCTCTTCTCTGCCCCTATCCACTGAAGAAATCAAAATAAATTTTTGGGCTCTAAAATCAGAACTAATTTGATTTGAAATTGAAAGTGTGTTCATAACTTTCTAACCTTTCTGCTCTTGGTGTTGAAGGATCTTTTGAGATGTCTAACTTCCTTTATTTCCATAGTGGCAGTGAAATGACTGCTCTTGTTGGTGCAGTTCACTAATGGTTAAGTAAGCAGAGAAAGTCCCAAGGTAAAACTTTGATTGCATTGAGGTTCACAATTTTTGTCAACAAACATTTGTCTCTTCCAGCCCCTTTAGCTTAAATGCAAGTTAAAATATAAGCAAACTGTTTCATTGGGTATTTTGAAAACCTCACGTAGGAGTCCTGTGAGTTTCTGGGTGGCATAAGCAGAATGTTATGACAAGTCTGTTATGTGGGAGTAATTTGATATTTTTAGTAAAGTTGGTTAAGTTAAAAACCCTGTAGAAATTAAGGGACACTGCTTAAGTAAGTTGAGTTTTGAGACCTTACGCTAAAATCATAACTTAATTCTCAATTACTTGATTGTAACTGCCACTGGGTATTAGTAGTTACCACTTGTTTGTTTGAGCCTTTGTAGCATGTTTTAACTCTTGTCCATTTTACCTTCTGTTGAAATTGGAGCACAAACCAGTGATATCAGTCCTTTTTATCCCTTTACTGTAAATACTGTGTAACTATAGCAACCTGCACCAAATTGTTGAACATACAGAAGACAAGTTTGGATTTAAACTTTGAATACAAGTGAAAAATAGATCCCTCATTACTAACTTGAGAATGAATGATACTGGCACCATAATTCTTTGAGCCACCTTTTAAAGGAACCTTTTTTTCAGTTTTGAAAATAGCTCCAGTTTGCTTATTATGACTTTTGGAAGACACAAATGTCAGTACATGAAACTCATCCAATATAAACCATGCCAGCTGGCTAAAGCTGCCACACAGGGAAGGCTTTGTGCCTTCCTCTGTCATAGCTGATACATTTAAGCCAATTTTTTGTGTGCATGACTGTTGTGGGGGGAACTGGGTGGAGATGAACTGTGCTGGCTCGGCCATTATTATGAATGGTCACACTGGCATGGATGTTCATTAATCAAGGACTTCTCTTGAGTATATCCTTGAGCAGAACTTTTTTTTAAGACAAGTATTGTACTTGTGACAGGTTAAAGTACTAACCACATTAAAACTCCAATGTTTGAGGCACAATGCAGATATGTCCTACCCTGAAAAAAGGGAAACATCTTACTCTGCTTCACTTATTCTTGCTCCAACGTAGTTGCTAAATTTAAAGGGGAGCATTGAAAGTAAAGCTTGTAATGGCAAAATGTCTTTAACTGTTGGTTGTATTAGTGTTAACAACTGAAGCAAAAGGTTATCCAACAATATGCCATTTAATGTCCAAACTTTAAAATTGGATGTCATATGTATATCACTGTAGTGTTTGTACTTAAATTCAGAATAGCATCTTGAAAATGCTAATAGGATTTCAACATAAGGTGGCATCAACAAAAGCTCAAATTAAGGTGAAATTTAAGTTCACCTATCAAAAGGTAACTCAGGGATTGATTCCCATTCTTTTACACATGCCAAAAGAACCTTGAACTCTGATTCACTGGGGCTCTGTTACTGTACAACAGCCAAAACAATCTTGTATACAAATGAGGAAAAACAAACCAGTATACCTAATGTTCCTTTCTGGTCTCAATTTCTATGTGAGCAGATGCAAAATGAGTATAAATGGTTGCCACAGTTCTGTGGTAAATCTTTTTCCATACCTGCCTTGCTGCCTTTTATTTTGTGTAACTAAATAAAATGCAGACTGCTGTGTAACTGTAATTATCAACGTCTTCTGTGGTTGTTGGTGTCCATGTCTGTTTGTAGCATGGAGTAACTACAAATCCCTGGCACTGGCAGACGGCTTGAGAGAAACCAAGCACCTCTTACGGGGATATATTTGTGTTGGGTGGCATTAAGGGTGTTCTGGGGGTAATGTACCACTTTAGTTGTATATGCATGTGTTCTCTGCTGCAGGCTTGCCCATGCGATCGTGCCTAGAGCACTCTGGTTTCCAGGTGACAGACACGATTCACGGTATAGTATGAGATCTCTGAAGTGGAGCATTCTCTACAGCTTTCATTTTCTTTAGTACTGGATTTCGTTGTTTAAAAGTAAGCCTTAAGTAGCACCAGCTACTGTCTGTGCATCTGAATGTTTACAGCAATAACAGAATATCAAAAAACTGTCCCTTCCTTTTCTCTGCTCCCTCATAACAGAATGGTAACTTGATATGTAGAGGATTGGAGTTGTGGCTTTGGTAGAGCTTGAATTAGGAATTCTTCACGTGCTAGATTTTTAGGACTTCAGCAAATTAGTATCAGTTCCTAAGGTCTGACAGGGATAAGTGATCAGTGGCAGATCCCTAGAAGCAGAAATAGTTATTGCTGAATCTAAAGCTGGTTTTGTTCTATAAACTGAAGTTCAAATTGATGTCTTCCAACAGCTTTTAGAAAAGTTTCCCCTGTGCAGGTTCACCTCTAACCTCTGAGGCAGTTCCTTGTAATGTTGTGATTTCTTGAGATTTGAATTCCTAGGGATTTATCTATTTCAAAGTATTGCAGTATTTTGAAATATTGAAAACTAAAGCTGAGTAAGCTCAGAAAAATCAAGTTATATTAGATTTAAATTTGTGAGCAGAGCTCAAAGTGATGTAGGGGAAAAAAAAAGAGATAAAAGTTCCTTCTCTGTACAGAATTCTCTAGCCAGGCATCATTTGGGTTTTTTGATAAGAGACTTCATCTTTCAGCTACAAGAGAAATAAATTGTCGGTATTAGGAAGATAATGGTTGAACTCAATTTTCTGTATCAAATTGCCAGATGTATAAACACTGTCTGGTCATCTGATCACAGATCAATGTGCACTGTTTCCCATTCTTGGACCTTTATCTTGTATCCTGCATTAAAATAAATTTACATGATCACAAACTAGGCTCTAAACAACTTCTGTTGAATATAGTTGTCCTCTCTTACTAAAACTGTAGTGAACTTTCTCAGGGCTTTGAGAAGAAATCTTCCCACAATAAAAGAAGCCCTGAGCAAATATTTGAAGAAATCTTGAAGCTGTGGAACATGTGTCCATTTTGAGTTAGTTTCCATGTAGAGAGAGCAATTAAAAAGCTGTAGCAGTTACTCAGTCATTCTCTTTTGCAGGTAATTAAAATCTCCTCATTTCTGGCGAAGTAAATAGCTCCCAGAATTGGACATTAGTTGGAGTAGGCTATTAGAGTTATGGAAAAACTGCAGTTGATTGATTTAGCCAAGTGAGCTAAATAAATTGATCAAATTATGATGTGCTTAATTTTGAACCACTGTTCTCATAGGTGATTGTGGAATCAGGAAACAATCAAATTCTACTACTTTAATCTGTTAAACTCTTAAACTTCTGGTACATAATATTGCATCCTGCTTACTTTGTTCTCTTTGGCCATATATAGTGAAGAATTTCCTAATCCTAGGCTGAGTCCATGGCCACTTGTGAAGACTGATCCTCTCCAAGCTCCCATTCATATTTGAAAGCTATTTATATATTTGTATTTGTTTTCTTCTGGAAACTAATGCTTCATGCTGAGGGAACAGAAAAGAGGGAAGGGATGCTGCAGAAGTCTCCTCTTGTGATGACTCTGCAGTAAAGCCCTAACTGTCCTTTTCTAATGGCACAGTAGATGCCATTAGGCTGTCTCCAACACTAATTTGAGGTGGAGTCTTGGAACTGGCTAGCTCTTTATACAGTATGACTTCTGGAAAGCAGATGCCAGTTCAGGTTCTTAGGAAAATGTGCTTACCTTCTGATTGAACTGAACCATTCTGAGAGCACCATTTATCAGGAAAGACTCCTGAATGGTGAGTAACTTTCTGACTGCTCAAGAAAAATCTGAGAGTGGTATTGATGTAGAACATGCTTGTTCAGAGAAGCCCTCTGTAAATGATTTTAATGCTATTGAGTAGATACATGTTTAGCTGTAGTGAATATGTTTGGACTTTATTAATTTCCTTGAAAGTAATATAAAGTAATAGTAGTTTCCATATTGTCTTGTTTTAAACTTACATAGTAGTGTTATGGGAAGTACTTGCTGAAAGACCATCGATTGATGTTAACTATCCTTCTTCTATAGCTTCTGAAATACTGTAACTGCATAGCTTGTGTAAATCATTAGCTTGTTGTATTGTACTTAAGGCAGCTGGTGTTGCTTAACTGTATTCCATTAAGTTCATATTTCCACCCTTGTTTTGGACACGTTAGAGCTTTGGAACAGAAAGGTATGCACTGGTTCTGTGAATGCAATGTTTGTGTTCAGAAGGTGGAGATGCAGGCTGCCTTTATGGGCCTCTAAAGCTAGTCTGGTTTAAACAGTCAGTGCTGGAATTGCAACATAAATAGCAGCCACAAACTGTCACTAATTCTAAGCAGATATTTGCTTTCTCCTCTCCTTACCTTCAAGCCCTTTAAAGGACAAGGGTTTTAATACATCTTGAATTTTAAATGTGCAGCTCTATTAAAAGCATGTGCCATTGAGGGTTCAGTTGCTGTGGGTATGGTTTAATATTCTGAAATTGCTTTATAATGACTCTTAACAACCCTAGCACAATACATTATGCATGGCACTTGTTAAAGTTTTGCTAGTATACTGTGGTTCCTACTGAGACACCTTTAGCTTACACAGGCAATTCACTCTAAGAAAAATCTTGGATTTGCACAGCCAGTGGTACACTGGACATACAGCCTAGACAGCATGCTCAAACAAGGAAGTTCTAGCCACAAAAAAATTTGGCAAATAAGGTAATAAGAAAAAGAAGTGCTTTGCAACCTTCATAACATGCCTCTTCCAATAGTCTAAGGCTTTTATGTAATCTCTGTAATGTGTCTCAAGTGCTTTGGCTGGAAGAATCTCATCCCAGATGTCATGCAGAGGGACTTAATTTTCTCTTAATTAAAAACGTTCCTCTGAGCTTATGGTGCATTTAAATCTTCTTTTGAAAGACTGGGAAACAATAAAAAATGTGTTAAAATCAGGTATTTACAGGAGTGACGTGGTCTCAGTGGCACATCCTTTTGAAAGATTTTGGAGTTGTTGAAAGTGTGGTGGTCAGAGGTCAGATGGATACTAGTGCTGTAGCTGTCAGAGATCTAAGAGAGTGTTGAGACTTCTAGTTAATTGTAGCTGGTACTTCTACTCCCGTTGTTCTGGTGGTTGCAGGTTAATAACTTTAAATTTCATCTTCTCATTGTGTTTGCTTTTTCTCATTCATAGAGGTCCTGTAATAAGGGAGAGTCTGTACAGTCTCAGAAGGAAAATGACTTGCAAGTGAGTAATGAAATTTGATTATTTCACAGAATTTTATGGATTATAGGGAAATGTGGTGATCCTGCTTGTTTTAAACCAGTAGTTACTCCACCTGGACTGTGTCTAGAAAATGTAAAAAGTAATGAAGAAATTTATTTGCTCACAGAAGCAGCATTATAATGTGAGTGTCTGGACATAGTCTGGAAAGATTTAAGCATCCCACATTATGAAGAAACAGCCCCCCCAGTTCTACCCTAAATGGTTTCTTGCCATTTTGAATATTGGTATCAGTACTGCTATTTCTAGTTTTAGACTCTTTCTTCTTAAGTAGATGAACATCAGTTCTCTGCTTTACCTAATCACTAATTTTTTAATAAGTTGATGAACTCCTTAGGAAAGTACATGGAGCTGGAGAGAAAATGCTCTTGAACATGAAGTGTTCCTGATTAGCAGTGTGCTTGGATCATCTCTGCTCTGCAAACTTTAAAGTTCTTGCATTTGGAGCCATTTCTTCTCCTGCAGCATAATGTTTAGCTGAGTGTATCTTTTCATAAAGTCATCTGAACAGGATTTGGTAATTTAGTTTTCTACCCTGGCAGTATTTTTTTCAGTAAGGGATAACATTGCAGCATGCTAGCCAGATGCCTTGGTTATGTACTCTGTTTTCAGCTCTGTAATGATTTTGGCAGTAACTAGGGAAAAGTATATTTTACTCAATTGATAAATGCTGCTTTTCTCCCCTTGTATTTTTGCCTGCTGGGAATGCCATCTGAAACATTTTCAAGCACTTGTTTGGTTTGGAGTTTTTTTCTTTCTAGGGGGTTGAAACTGGTTTTAAATTTTTTGTTGTTGAGTGACTGGTTTTGAAGTTTTGTTGACCTTTGTTTAGCTTACTGGAACAGCTTCAGTCAGTTGAACCAAGATTGAACTGAAAAATGTACTGGTTTGATACCTCAGTTTTTTTCAAAGATGAAAAATGGAGATGGCTTGATCTCTCCTCTACCACAATCCTGTAAAAAAAAAAAAACAAAAAAAAAAAAAAACCCTAAAGTTATAAAAGAAAACAAAAGCCCAAGCAAGCCCCACCCTAGTACCAGAAGCTCATAGAAGTTTTGCAGTACAGGAAACAAGATTTTGAACTTCAGAACTTCATTTGTGGTATTTGTTGCTTGAAAATAGTGATTCTCTGCTGATAGGTTGGTTTCTGCTGTTAATCTCATAGTGCTGAAAATTCACTGTTGAATCAGTGTTCTCAAGAATTACTGTCAGGATGGATTCGTTAATTTTCTTGTGTCTAGATTATTAGAGGAGATGACATCCTTTAGAGAATAAAATTTTCTGGGTTCACTAGCAAAAGCATTGTAGTGTCTGAGCTGCCTGGTGTGTGACAATTGTGTCTAGACATTGGATAGTCTTATGTCAGCTCATAAGGCCTTCTAACAGGAATTATTTATGTTTTACTTTGGTTTTGCTATCATTTGCAGTAATTTTCCTTAGAATATGACTACTTTGTGTATTTTATAGTGAACTTTTTGTTAAGGCAGGAAAAAAGCAGAAGCTTCAGTTCCAACTGAAGTGTAGAAAGGCTTTTGTTCTGTCTTTGCCTGTATGGGAGTTGCATCCTGGGAAAGTCTTGTAAAAAATGTGTATAATTGTCAGGTTTGAAATAAAACATTGATTTCTAGGTATTCATTTAAAAACATTAGTGGTCCAATCTTCTCCAGAAATCTAAATACAAGTGCTTATGTATGCATCTCTGAAACTGGTCAAAACTGAGAGATCTTAAAATAACAGGTTGTTGTCTTGGCAGCATAAGTATATTGCAAAGTGTTTGAAGGCACTATGGTACATCATTTCCTTGGTTACAATGCTTGATCCTTTAAAGTCATCAGGTGAATATTAATCTGAAGAGTCAGATAACAGATTTGTTCTGTGTCCATATATGAAGTATGCTATAGAATTTTTTTTAATGTCCTTTAGTAGTTTTTCCACACCTATCCTGTGTTTGACAGTAGTGTATGGAGTGGAGATGTGGTAAAAGGTCCCTTGGGTATTATGGAGGAGAAGCCTTTGTTCCTGAGATTACATAGATGGTATTGTTCCTTGGACTCTCCTTGGACTTGGTGCTCAGATGACCATTCTGCTTCAGTAGAGGAAGTTCTTCCAGTGCTTGTCACTTCTGATGCATGAAGAGATGTCTTAATGAATAACATTTTTTTTTTGCTACTTTCTGTTATCCAAGAATAGTGTGTTGGTTTCTCAGTAAGATATGAAAACAAGGAACTGACACCTTAATGGGAACAGACTTAAAACACCCTGATGTTGTACCAGGTGCAGTCAAAGTCAGTGTTGGTTAATAATTAGAGTAGACATTCAGTAGCTCATAACTACTTTTCTTTTTGGTGCTTGGCATTAGCTTTCAGAACTGAATGGAGGAGTTCAGACCTGTGATCGTGAGGGCATGTGAAATGATTAAAAAAATTTTGGTGTGTTAGAGGATAAAGCATCTGGTGCTTTGAGGAACTGAGATGAGAAAATGGTGGAGCACATAGATGCAATACATTCGTATGCAAATTGTCTTAAGTCTCAGTGCTTCAGAACACAGTTACACGAGTCTTTACTACACTTCAATATGAAATGCTAGAATTTCTTGAAGATCTCAGAACAACAAGGTGTGGGGCAATAATAAAAATAATTTATCAACAGTACTGCCTGGAGTGTACTCAAGAGTGGAACTTGTATAGAGTTACATACGATCTGATATTGTGCTGCCTGCAATAATGCAAAAGGATCTGTGGTCAAAAATACCTGAGAGCTTTCTTAATTTTATGCTTTTAAGTGTTGTGGGTCTGACTTTGAGATGAGCTGCTCAAAAGCAGGCAGAGGCTTGGTGGATCTTTAGGATTGGAGTAGAGCTGGATTCTGGTTAACATAATTGCTAAAGGTAGAGATTTATAATGTGACCTCTGTGTTTACTTACAGATAATCTTACCTATCCAGAAAGTTACACTTCAGTGATTTTTAACTGGTTTTTTGAGACTAAATAGTTCGTATTTCTATTAATTTTTAAGCATTCATATTAAAAAGCTGTCTGCTTGTCATTGTTATGAACCAAGTTTATTGATATAAGAAAGCCATAGAGAAAAGTTCCTGAAACTTGAGGTATGTTTTGTGGTAGAAAAGGAAAAACATTTATTCACACACACGTTCCTTAGCAGGAGCTTAAATTACTTCCTCACTTAAAAAAAAAAAAAAAAAAAGGAATACTTAAAATGTGCTTAATGGAAGGAAATCCTAAGTCATTCTTCTAAATGAAAAGTTGTTTTGTTCAGTCATTTACTTAATTCACTTGTGTAGCTAAAATGTCCTTCTGAGGGGCAGTGTTCTGAAGAGTGTTAAAATAGCTGATATTGGATAATATTTGTAGTTCCTCTGTTGTGTTTCAGTGAGATGAACTTCTCCAGGAAATGAATTTGTGGAGTTCCCAAAGGTTAGAGAGGAGAGGGTGTTTTGGTTTTTGCAGTTTTCCTTTGACCTGGCCCACCAACAGTACCTGTTAAGTAATACGTATTTTCCTCCCCAGCTTTAAACTTGAAAGCAAAATACTTGTATTGCTCCTAAGCAGACTAAAAGTTATTAGTCAAGAAACTTTGTTTAGTAAAATGGTGAGTCTTTTCAAAGCTAGCCCTGAAATTTCTCACTTGGTAACAGTTTAGCTATTGTGCACACCCAAGTTAATTTCTGTGGAAGCACCAACTAATGCTGTAATTTTTTTGGTAGGGGGCAGAAGCCATGGTTCTGGAAAGTGTTATGTTTGCCATTCTTGCAGAGAGAGCACTTGGCCCAAAGCTGTATGGAATCTTCCCACAAGGGCGACTGGAGGAATTCATTCCCGTAAGTCCTGGTCATAATTAGTTAGTGGGCTGCTGGAAGCTGTTTTAATTGATCATGACAGGAAGGTCTCTGGACTGCCCAGAAAAGCAGGGATGGGGGAATGGAATACTTGGCTGCCTGTAGTAATTGCTGGCTGTAATTTGATACAGTTAGAGTGGGTGTTAGAGAGTCCCACTGTAGCTCTTGCCAGGGGGAGACATCTAAAAACTCTCCAGCTCTAGCAGAAGCTAATAAATGAAGATAAAAAGCCTGTTAGATACCAAACATAGCATGGGAAGCTGTGGAGTAACACTTCCCTTTAACAGCAACAAGAGCAGATGCTTTTGATGTTCTTAAATATTTATACTTTATCTGCTTTGAAGATATTCTTAGTGTGAGATGTGATACTCCCCAGGTCTTGAATCTAGAAGTGAATTGATTAAGTTGTGAGTAGGGCTGGCTGACAGCTTTTCCAAAGGCAGTAACTTTGTAAATTCATCTGTGAGCAAAAAAGGGTATTGCTTGAGTACTATGCTAGTATTTCACACTATGCTGCATAGAGCCTAATTGCTAGTGTTTGTAATTAATCACGCTTCTTAATTAATCAATTAACTATTTTAAGAACACTGTATTTTATTACAGAGCAGAAAACTAAGCACTGAAGAACTAAGCTTACCTGACATATCTGCTGAAATAGCTGAGAAGATGGCTAGATTTCATGGCATGAAAATGCCATTTAATAAGGAACCTAAGTGGCTTTTTGGAACAATGGAAAAGTAAGTTATGCAATACTTTATGGGGAAAAAAGGTGACCTGTTGTAATTTTGATAAGCAGATCATTCTTCCTGAATGCCTGAGAACACAAGCTTTCTCTGTACCCAGAAACTATCACATGAAGGACTTCAGTTACCTTGAACAACAGTATTGTTTTCTTCAGTAACTCTTCTAAACTTCCTTGATTTTTGGTTTAAATGGTATCATAGTATGGGAAGAATAATATACTTGTTGTTATAAATCCTGTATTATTGTCTCTTCTTTTTTAACAGGTATCTAAATCAAGTGCTGAGAATTAATTTTACCAGAGAATCCCAAACCAGAAAACTGAACAAACTTCTCAGTTACAATCTCCCCCAGGAAATGAAAAATCTAAGGTAGGCTTATTTTGTCTGCCACTATCTTCTAATCTCCACAGTTTCTGGATGGATTTTTCTGTATACTTGTTCAGACATGTTATACAGTATAATACTTCATTTTACTTTGCAAGCTGATGATTGTTTTTGGTTCTGTGACCAGCCTGAGTCTCATACAAATACAAAATCTATGATGAAATTGCTGATCTGACTTACTGATCAGTGAAGTCAAACTTCATTGTGCTGATGTTTTGCTCCTAATTAAGAAAATAGGGTGTGGAGGGAATAGTGTTTCAGATTCTTTCAACAAAATTACTTGGAAGTGGAACTGAACTTTAGTGGTTCATTACTTAAAAGATGCTCTGTTGATTTTTTTCTAGAGCCATGCTTGAAGCTACTTCTTCACCAGTTGTATTTTGCCACAATGATTGTCAAGAGGGTAAGCTGCTAATATTTCAATATTGCTCAGTGATGTACTGTTGAGCCTTTTCTGGTTACTTGTTTGCTTTCTGAGAGGTAGCCATGTTGTGGAGGTACTGCTCTGAAGCAGCAGCTGCCTGGTGTGCTACAGTACCAAAGCAAAGTGTTGGCTTCTGCAACCCCTCAGGCTTTTTCAGAGAACTCTGGTGTCATGACTGGGTTAGGCCAAGAATTTACTCGAACTCTGATAGTACAGGTCAGTTGATGATGGGAGCCTTACATGTTTTCTCTTTAGACCATACGTTGCTTTGCTGCAATATACATGATCAGGGTAGGATATACTTCAGTAATTTTAAAAGAAAGATGCTGAAAAAGTGCAATGAGTGGTGAAAATGGAGAGTAGGGTAGTTTGACTTGGCAGTTTTTAACTTGTACTGGTAAGAAACACTAGGAAAACCTTATCCACCTTTTTATAGTGTTCTCTGGGAGTTATGGAAGAAATAACAATTTTCCTGAGCCAGTTACTGAAAAAGATGAGGAAGGAAGCAAGGCTGAAGGTGTGTTGGGTATGCTGTTTGTGTGCCCTGTCACCTGAACAGTGGGTTAGCTGGGCTGAGTTGGAAGGATGCTCTACTGGAACTGTGTGCAGGGCTGTTTTGTTGTCAGGGGTCCCAGCCTTGTCAGCTAAGGCTGAGGAACTGCCCTGAAGGACAGACACATAGGGACAGGCAGCACAAGGAGTAAAGGCCACTAACCTGAGGTGTCAGTAGTGGTAGAGTTTGAAGTCTCTCCGCTGATGCGGCATGGTGCACTACTGGAGGAGTCAGAGCATAATAGGGCTGGGGCAGGCTGGAGAGCCTAAAATTCCAAGGATTGGGAGGGTGTGTGTGAAATACTGTGCTTGCTTTTTCTGTTGGTGCAAGAGTGTGGCATGGAGAACAGATGTACCTGCAGAGAGGGCTCACACTATTTCAGAACTTGATATTGCTTGACATTTGTTTACTAACTGGTACTTGACAGAGGCAGACTTGACGTCTTTTAGATGAATTATAGTGACTATGTGAATTGAAAGACATAAGCAATTGCCTAAACTTTCTGTATAGGTACTGGTTGTGCCACATACTAGAACAGCAGAGTGAGACTGTGACTTTCAGGCTGCTGAAAAGCAATTTCTGTCCCAAGTGTTGTATGATCAATGATAGTGCTATGCAGATATGAGAGATGCTGTGAAACTTAAGAGATCTCAGTCTGTGGAAATAATGCAGCATGGATTGCTAAGGCTGACAGGGCCACCTGAGCCAGCTGCAAGGTAAACTGTGGAAACAGGATCCTTGGGAGAATAAACCTGCCTCTCCCTGTACAGAAAAAACTTCCTTGCTTTCAGCTTTACAAGGTTTATCACATATCTCAACTTCCAGAGAGCTGGTGAACAGCCAGTGCAATTTGGCTTTTCCTGTTGTCGTGGTTTAACTAAAACCAGCTGGCAACTGAGCCACTCAGTCTTTCCAGTGAGATTGGGAAGAGAATTGGAAAGGTAAAAGTGAGAACTCGTGGGCTGAGATAAAGGCAGTTAATTAGGGAAAGCAAAAGCTGCTCACACAAGCAAAGTAAACAAAGAAATTAATTCACTGCTACCCACGGGCAGGCAGTGTTCAGCCATCCCCAGGAGAGCAGGGCCCCATCACACACAACAGTGGCATGGGAAGACAAACACCATCACTCCAAACATCCCTTCTTACTCCTTCCTCCCACTCTATATAGTGAGCATGATATCATAGTATGGAATATTCCTTTGGTCAGCTGAAGTCAGCTGTTCAGCTGTGTCTCCTCACAACTCCTTCTGCACCCCCAGTCCGTTTTTGGGATGGGGTGTGAAGCAGAGAAGACCTTGACTCTCCAGAAGCACTGCTCAGCAGTAACAAAAACATCCCTGTGTTATCAACACCACAAATCCAAACATAGCCTGGTGCCAGCTACTATGAAGAAAGTTAACTACCCCTGCCAAGACCAGCACACCTATAATTCTTCCGTGCAGATATAAGGGATAACTGGGATTAGCTGAACAACATTCCTTGAGATACACAGTATTACTTTTCTCTGGTTTTCCTGCATTATTAAATATGCAGTATTATCTTAACTTTCAGGTAATATCTTACTTCTGGAAGGCAGAGAGAGTTCAGAAAACCAAAAGCTGATGCTCATTGACTTTGAATACAGCAGCTATAATTACCGGTAAACACTTCATTTTCTCTTCAGCATGGAACTGTTCCTTTCTGCATACTACAGGGAGGCCAAGTGCTGCACTACTGATTGCTTGTATATTCTAGCAAATTGTGTTCTGCTCTGTTAGTTGTGGTTAGCAAATATAACTAATCAAAACAGCTCTGGTTCTGATGCTGTTGAATTTAGGCACACAGCAGAGGCAAAGTTGTTGGGGCTCCTTCGTTGTTCAGACTAGAGGGCTTGTTTATGCACAAATGGCTTCTTGCTTGCATGGCAAAATTTTTCTAGTGGGAAGCTGAGGAGAAGGGTGGATTTTATGTGCATATGTATGTAGGGCAGCTTTGCTTTTGTGTTTTTTCTTTCTGGCCTTTCTAATGGCTTTTTCATCTATGGAGATGAGAATACAAGTTTTTTCACTACATGGTTATGCAACATGCTTTTTCTTTCTTCTCTCAACCATCTAGTTAAGTGTTTTTAACGATGATCTAAGTGTGTATAGTCCTAGGATGAAACATTATCATAGCTGGAACATAATGAAACAGTGAATTCCAATAATATAAAAGTGGAATATGTTGAAAACTGTGAATATTATCTCTTTGCCTGCAATAATGCCAGTGTTAGAGATGTCTGACTTCATGCTGAGATGTAGTGCATACTCAAGTATTTTTACTGTCTCCATTGGTATAAAGTTGGGTAGCAAAGTCTAGTATTTTCATGTAGCTGGTTTCATTCTTAACTGCCCCTCTTTACTAATTGTTTTTAATAACTTGCAAAAAGCTGTCTTCTGGTTATCAATTCTCTACCTCCAGCAAAACTGCAGTAAGTTCTGAGTAGCCCAGTGCTTTAAAACTTGATTTTGGGTTTGCTTAAAAAAACCCCCAGATTGCTAGTTTGCAAATACTGAGGTACTTTGTCTTTATTTCTTTTCAGAGGATTTGACATTGGAAATCACTTCTGTGAATGGATGTATGATTACTCGTATGAGAAGTACCCATTCTTCAAAGCCAGTGTTCTTAAATATCCTTCAAAGAAACAACAGGTAGACACAAAAGACATCATTAAATGCCAATATCCACAGTCTTCACATCTTAACTCTTTTTCAGTTCTTTTGGACTTACTGTGTCTCAAGATCTTTCCTCTATGACTTCCTGAAGTGTAATACTTCCTCTAATCCTGACCACCTTTGCTTTAAAAATCATAGGAACTTCATAGCTATTCAGGATAGACTATTTACTATGTGCTGTGTAGCCATCCACTGCAAAAAGTCCAGTAGTTGTAAACTGCAACTGTGAAATTAGTTGGCAATAGCACTATGCTGCCTGTCCTAATATTATGGCTTTTCTTAAACCAGACTTTCAAGCAATTGTTGGAAGCACCATTAATCTTAAAGCTAAGTCCAACACTGTTCGTGTTTGGAAAAATAAATGCCAACTTATTAGAAAGTGTGCCTAGGTCTGAAAGAAGCAAATCTATCTTGAGATGAAAAGTTGTAACTCAGTTGTTTACTTGCCTTCCAGCTTCATTTCCTTTCCAGTTACCTGTCTGCATTCCAAGATGGCTTTGAAAATCTGAGCAATGAAGAGAAGTCCAAACTAGAAGAAGAAGTGTTGGTAGAAGTTAACAGGTAACTTTCCTGTACAACTGTATCTTCAGACTTCACTGTGGTACCTGTACTTATATATATTTCACTGGGTGGAGGAACTTGAGCCAAGAGAGATTGAAAGCTATTTATATGTGGCAAAGAACAATCTGTCCACTGTGGTGTTAGATATGCGATATACACTAATAGTGGAGTAAACAGAATACTTCTTCATGGGGAAGCTAATGGAATTATTTTTATGGTATCATAGTTGAAGAAAAACGTGGACATCCCCAAACTAGGGAATCCTATTCTAAGAGGACGTTGAAATAAGGTGTTGTGACTTAGCTGGTATTTAGTTCAATAACATAGCCTTGTAATTTCAGGTTTGCCCTTGCATCACACTTCTTCTGGGGTCTGTGGTCTATTATACAAGCAAAGATCTCATCCATTGAGTTTGGGTACCTGGTAAGTTTTTTAATTGTAGTTCTACACAACTGAAAATGAATAATCTAAATAACCTGTGGTACATTATTGAAAAGGCAATAAAATGGCCTCTCACAGTAACTGGTATCTTCTAAGTGGAGTAAAGCTTTTAAAAATCCATTTGTTACTAGTTTGTGCTCTTTCCTTAAGAATGTAAAGAACATCTAAGACTGTAAAAACTTCAGGAATTGTTCCCATTGTTATGCAGAGAGTGTATAGCCTTGTGTCAGGCCTTGCAGTGCAGCATTATTCTGCAGTAAGACATCCCAAGCAAGAGAGAGGCCAACATGCAGTGAGAATTTTGAACTGAGTACTCGAAGTGCACACATTGTCCCATGGTGATGTTCAGTGTGCAGCAGTATCTGTGCCAGGTAGCAGCTTGTACCTGAGAAACTGATCAGTCTGGCTCTTGGTCTGTGCTTGGTGTACTGGAAAGTGATAGGACTGGCAGGTACATGGAGTATCTTGCAGGAAATATTGCAGGAGCCAGCCTTTTCAGTGAAGTCCTGGCCTTTTTTAGTACCTTTTTTTAAATGACATTTTGGCAGCAGCTAATTGTGTTAAGAGTTTAAACAAAACTGGAGGAAATTCTAAGAGGCCAGAACACCTCTGGAGAGATTATCCTTCTGAATAGAGCTAATTAGTGCGTTGAGATGATGGATTAGGAAACTAACACAGTTAATACTTTCATTATGTTTCCCCATCCCAAAAAAGAAAACAGCTGTTTACTGTATTGAGTACTGAATGTCCTTTATTTCTCCAGGAATATGCGTTATCCAGATTTGATGCCTACTTTGATCAGAAGAGAAAGCTGAAGGTGTGAATGTGGGGGGAGTGGCCTGTTGGTTACTGTATGAAGAGGGCAGCTGGACAGAACTTTCACTGTGCTTAGGCTACTGTATCTCTAATGAAGGTGTCACTGAATTCCAGTTCCTGGGAATGCAGGTGTACAGTACTGAGGACTATAAAAATTACTTGTTTACAGTTCCGTAAATAGTTGGAATGAGATTGGGAGGCAAAAGTAAAATACAACCATGCAATATCTTTAAATCTTTTCAATCTAGAAGCTATTTTGTATCATGGGAGAAGCTTACAATTAAGTGTCAATACCACATGCATCAGAGCAAACTTACTGTGAGTACATTTTCGGGAGGTGTTGGCATTCTGGTTTGTGTTGTAAGCGGAACAGTTGTAAAAGCTGATTCATTGTAGGCACTCCCTCTTAAGGAGAAGGAAAAGCAAAGGAGACAACTGCTAAACTGTGAAGTAGGCTTAAAAACTTACTGTGAGTTTAGGTTCACCATGCCCCAAGAACACTATTTTCAAAGCTGCTGATATCTTACACCACTTTAACCAGAAGCAACTCAACACATTGAAGCAGTGTGCTTTAAAGTGTTAGTGACACACACGAATGTTTCTCTTAGGCTGGTGTGCCTGGGAAGTGAAGTACAAATGAACTTTGAACTGGATGTTCTGAAGGAGTTTTTGAACTGTTCGTTCCATGTTGTTCAAGAACATGCTTTAGCCCAGCCTGGTTGTTCTCTTAAAATGCTGTGTCCTGCACAGGGGGTTCTGTGGGCTGGCAGCACTGGGAAGAGTGCCTTGAATTGCTCTAGAAGCTCCCCAGATAACTGGATTGGCATTGACAGTACTGGTAGTTGAGGCCCGTCTCTCTTCTTGTGTTGCCACAGTATATGGCTGTAATAAATAGTAGAGCCAAAGACTGTGGAGAACACTTCAGGAAATTGCTGTTCTGCCTATCCAGTTCTTATGTGGCTTGAGAGGTGCCTTTCTTGCACCTTCAATTCTCATCATGTTCCAGGAATCCAGTAAAGTGGAGCATCTTGTGGGGAACAATAACATGTATATTGAAACTTGAGTATAATCTGTGTACATGCCATCTAAAGATTTCTTTTGATTTTTGGGAGCTTGTTTATTTTGAATGTTACTTGTTTGTGCTTTCTAACACACTGTATTATAAACAAACTTCTAAGTTTACCCTTTTTGACTTGTATAGCGAATACTGTTCGAAGCGGCTGAAAAAATGTGCAGCATTTCATGTACTGTATAGCAGAACTTGTAAAAGCTGTCATGTTACTCTCTTGTACAGAGAATCATTTTCCATACATTCAGTTATTAATACTTTATAATAAATATAAAGCACTTAAAAACACTGTTGTTGTTATTCTTGGGTCTCTGTTACAGCTGCAGGATAAAATAGATGCTGTTTCTGGCCTTAATCTCTGTTGGATCCTTGCAAAGGCAGACTGAGATATATCCCAGAGCACTGAGCCTGTATATTCTACTTCAATGTGTCTTCAGCATTTATGGTATAATTGAATTCTAATAGAAAGAAAGGTGTTTAAAGCAAGTGATGAAAAGCAGACTGAACATCAGTTTCTAAGTCTACAGCTTTAGAGGTGGGAAAAGTTCTAGTTAAAGCACTTCACTGTATCTGCCCTGTTGACTGCCCTCAAAGCAAAGGTAAAAGGTACCAGCACACACTGAATTTCACCACAAACACTTCATGTGGTGTTCCAGTATGCACAGCCAGGTAATTTCTCTAGGCTGCTGAAGGCTTCATTTACAGTACTGTTGCACACAGCAAACCCAGTGGAAATGGCAGTATGGGGAAAGGGGTGGGAACACACAGTTCAGAATGAGACTTTGCGAATAGTTGAAAATATTATTGATATGTAATAGGTGTCTGGATTCTTGGGAAGTATTCCAAGGGTAAATTCAAGTTCTTGAGAAACCACCCATGGAGCCTGACTCATCACTTCATTTCATGCTTCTCAGAACCAAATAGGGAAGAGGATTCAGTCACAGTAGTGCTAACTGTAATAAAAGGTGTGATTGGAGGTGATCCTCTTTCAGGGAGTTGAGGTGCCTCTTAAATTCAGAGAGGAAGCTCAAGTTCCCTGGTGAGATGCTTCGGGTAAGTCCCAGAACTGCAGCTGTACACCAGCACTTCTACTGTGATCTCTCAGGGTGAGGAAAGACCCTGAAGGGAAGCAAAGCATGCTCCAGCTTGTGTCTTTTGTAATGTGAATTGGTTTTTAAAAGGTGTGAGATGCCCCTAAGTGTTGTGTGGTACACTTAGTGGGGACATAGGTAAGTCAACACTCCAGAGCAGAGACAATGCTTAGTCACTTCCTGGTATTTTTTTTTTAGTCTTGCTTATTGATGGCAAGTTCCTTCTGTTTTCTTGGAGAACCTGGAGTAGAAAAAGGAACTGGAGTAAAACCTTTTCTTACTCATAGTCACTGAATGTTAAAGCTGATTTATAGGCTGATAAAGGAGCAATTTAAATGTGCTGGCACTTCATAAGATTTAGTGTAAAGGAAGTTAAGTATTTCTTAGTTCTTTAACCTCAAAATGGTTATGGTCAAGCTGATTTGCTTTTCAGAAAGGCAGTTTAAAAACTACTGATTGATCCTCCTTTCAGTTGATTTGTAAAAACAATTTGTGCTTGAGCTCCTTCTTGAAACTGCTGGGGTTTATTTCCACTTTGTGAATTCTTGTCTCTGGACCTGCTATTAACTGGTGAAAATGTGACTTCTGGTGTAAGAGTTAAAAGAACAAAACTTTTTACTTTTAAATGAAACTATTGCTTGTCTAGCCAGACAGCTCATCTCAGCCACCACTTTGAGGTGATTCAGTGGATAATTGGTCCAGTTTGGTGTGTACCCCCACTGCTCCTACAACCACTTACTGTAAGATAAAATACAAATGTTCAAAGTGGCTCACTACATCTCCTTAAGGATCTTCCTTGCACAGTCTTAGGGCCTTCTCTTTTAACTGGAAAAATAGGTGTTTCGGGGCTGAATTGGATGCAATCAATTAGTAAATTAAACGTCTTTGACAGTGGTGATGCTACTAAATAGAATGACACTATTTTTGGAGTTGCTGTTCTGTACAGAATCGATTAGGGAAGAAGTTTATTTCCAGCCCTTCCTCAGGGAACACACTTTGCAAGGAGAAACTGGCAAAAAGCAAGAGCAGCTTTTGCTCTCTGTGACTCTGGGCCTTTCCACCAAATGCAAAGGTATTTCCTGTAGTGGGAAGAAGCTGAGATTTACCAGTATTTTGACCTCTTCCTGTTTGAGAACTGTTGTGTTTTCACTGCTAGGCTTCTTCACTTACGGGTCAGAAGAACCCTTATTGGAAAATCCCTGTTTCCCCAGCACTGAAGATACTTCTGGGAAAATTTCACCAGGCTCGTTTGGCACTTTTCTTTACCGCAGCTTGGAAGAGTGATAAGTGCTCTGAAAAACCTGGAACTGTTACTGTACTAATCAACACCCTTTCTCTGTGACTCTGAAAAGTACTATTATCAATGAGAATTTCTGCTTTTTCCTGCATATTGACTTGGCTGAGGTTGCACTGCAGCTTAAATGGAATCAGCTGGGTTTCACTCCTCTGGGTGGATGTAATTATTTCTCCTCGGTGATTATGGCTGTGGAAGCCCCTCAGGGCACTGGGGCTTGCAGCTGTGGTGTTCAGGGACCTAATATGTCTTGCAATTTTATTAGACATGTTGATGGGGAAGGCAGGAACCTGGCTTAATTCTGCAAGAGTCTCTAGGATTTGGAACTGAAGAATGAATCCTCTGATTTGCAATAGAAAATGAGAAAGCAAATTCATTCCCGGAATAAAGAAAGGTGATTGTCCTTAGCCCAAGTGCCAGCACCTCTGAGGTTTATGTATTCTGCTTTCCAACTGCAGTGCTGAGTTCCTGAGGTTCAGCTGATGAGTGATGCTGTGTTAAATCACACTGAATCTGCTGGTGCCTCAAGACACCAGTCTTGTCTTGTCTGCACACTGCATCAGCAAGTCATCACAGCTTTTCCAGGTTGGTAAAATCACAAGTCCAGCAGTCTCTGCTGCGGTTTCTCCACTCCAGTTCAGCTATCCTATTTGTTACAGCCATCAGCTGCTGGACAGCACAGCCTTGTATTCCTTCAGTGGCTTACAGAAAAGCAGGTAGATGAAGGATCACTGTTTTCTGGGCCTTACCAAGACAATAATGCTTTTGAGAATTCAAATCCTTCCTTGAAAGATCCTTGAGGCACCCTTAGGTGAGTTCCCTCACCAGGCAGGGAGGACTGTCTCTGATGCCAGCCTGGGTCTATGTGAAGCAGCAAATGGAGCACTTCTGTGGGGATGGATAAATGGCCATAATGGCTCTGGACTGAAATAAAATACAGCATACTCTTACAGGCACCTGGCAAGAAGCAAAAAGGAGCTTCTGTACTTGGTACCCAGGCAACAAAGCTGATCACTAAAAAACAGGCTACTTTTTTTTTTCCTCATGCAAGATTCACTTTTTATGGCTTTCATTTCCAGGGTATGCAGAGCTCCTATTGCCTCAGCATTAAGTGCCATTGTATTATAATGTGCAAACAAGGCTCTGTGTGTGTGTGTGTATATATATACATGACTTCTTACCAGTCTCATTAAATAGGGATTAGCCAATAAAGTCTGAATGCAGTCCAGTCTGCCTTGCATGAATACACTGAGTCCTGCCTTTGGAGAAAACATCCTGACCAGAAGCCATTTGAGATGTGATATAGGCACTGAGGAATGGTGTTAGAAAAGGCAAGAGAGCAAGCAGAGGTGAGGGGGTTTGTTACAGGTCACAGGCAGGCTCTGGCAGAGCCAGGAACAGCACACAGCACTTGAATTCCAGCCCAGTATGCTGGACTAAATATCTTCTCAGAAAGCCTTACAGATGCTGCCTCTGCTGCCAGTCCTAGAGAATGTTACTTTTATTCATTGTTCCCTTCTGGAAATAAAATGTGCCTTGGGAATCAGCCATCTTTCCTAATTTTCAAAGCCCACAACTTTGAAGGCCCTTTAAAGTCAGGGCTGGAAACTGCTGTCTAAAGAGCTCTGACATTTTGTGAGGGTATCCATGAGAAGCTCCCAGCTCCCACCAAGTGAGAAATACAGTAGCCCCAAAAAGGCACAGCTTTGAACAGTGTTGAAGCATTACCAGTTGCCTGTCTTGAGACAGAGATCTCCCCAGCAGGACACTCAGCCTCTGGTTGGGCTGAGGAAAAGCATGGCCTGCAATCATCTCAAACAGTTGCTGACCTCTGCTCTGGTGTTTGCCATCTGGAAACTCTCAGTTTCCTCTGCATGTGCTTTTTTTCTCCCTGCCGTTGCACTTCCTCCTACAGCCTGTGAGGCAGCTGCTATGCTGTGTTTGTCTTGATATGTGTATTGAAGGCAAAGGGCACTGCAGTTTCTGTGTTAAAAACCCAGATCCTCCATGCTGAATAATCCCTCTCTTCTTGCTGCATCTCACTGAAGAATAATACTCTAGAAAGCAGAGACTGTGGCCCTGTGAATCCCTTGCAAATGTACATAAAGAGAACAAGGAATGGAAAGGAGGAAAGAAGCCTGCTGTAATTACCCAACACAAAGAACACAAAATAATACAATAATTTCCTCAGGAAGAGATTATAGAGGACTGTGTGTAATGTCTCAGGTCTGAAGGGTTTAAAAATTCACCTTAGAATGAAAGTCTAATTAGAAGGCTACAGCTGCAAAGACAAATGGTTATTTCACAAATCCCTCATTAGAGTTGTTTGGAAAAATACTGGTTTGTCTTTAGAAGTAAGATGAATAATTTTTTTTCATTTTTTAATCATAATTCATTTACATTGAATTATGTTTTAGATGAAGGCTCAAGACACAAACTTCAGGTTTTTTAAATTCTCTGAGATCTTTTCACTCCAGTCTGAAAGCATGAGCAACCTAAAGTAAAATGGAAGTTTTTTCCTAATGTCTTCATTTATTTTCCTTTCTGACCTCTGCCAACTAGTTTTGATTTTTTTCTATGCTTTTCTAGGTTTAGTTAGAAATATGCAGGCTTTTATAAAATATTAAAGGTAATTTTTACACCTACAAATGTATTGAGTAACTCACAGGTAGTGATGCTTCCTGAGGAGCAAGTGGATCTCATGGCTATGATCTTCTGATTTAATCAAAAGAAGACAAAATAAGAACTAGTAAGTCATACTTAAGCAGAAGTTTCCATGGCTGAATGCTCCAGCTGTGTTGTACGCAAAACCACAGTTTCTGTCAAAATTTGTTTCTCACTTCCCAAGAAAGTAAAGACAAAAAAAAGAGGAAGGGATGGAAAAGAAAGACAAAACCAGAGAGGCTGTAAATAGCAGTTTTAAAATGCCCTTGTTGCACAAGTCACTGATTCTCACTGGGCATCCTCAGGGCCCTGCTCTGCCATGGCCCCTCCAGGGCACTGTGAGTTGATGCTCAGTGCCAGAGCAAGTTGGCAACACAGAAGCATGGATCTTCCAGGGAAGGGGCTTCCTGATCTCCAGCTCACATTGCTTCTGCCTTTGCCTGGCTGCTTCATGGCTCACAGCCACTCAGGTTGTCAGCTTGGCACTGTGCAAGAGCTGCCAACAGAAGAGAGTGGCTTCAAATGAACCTGGATGCTGGAGTGGGGATGTCCAGCAAAGGTCCTCTGGGGAGGAATGCCCTGAGGAAGGGGATGCCAGCATCCTCACTCTCTTCAGCACCCAAACTAGGCCTCTTGCTTTCACTTGCTGCTCAATGTAATAATGCAGCATCCAGAGAACTAACAAAACTCCTCTTTCCCACTGAAATATTTGTAGTTGCAAAGAGTTTCTATCTCAGATGTCAGACTTCCTAGTAATGTTTCACTTTTATCTTCACCTGTGGGAGAGACTCGGGCTTTCAGAATTCAGCTGTAAATTAAGTCTCTGGATACAGCTTTTTCAGTTGGACTCTTCCAGTATGGGTTTGCATCAGACCCATTTTAGCACTCCTGCCTTTGGCATAAAAAGCAGGTTCACACTACCTTGAGGACCTTTTGTTCTTCTGTCACATTTTGGACTCCTCATGTCAAGTCTAAGTCATCACTGAACAGTGCAATGGGCCAGAAATCTTGGCAGGGATCTGACCAAATCTGTAAGGTAATTACTTTCTCTTCTCACAGAATATTTTGCTCTAGGACTAACCTTACCTCCAGTACTTGTGCATCACGGGTTGCTTCAGTGGTAGAACGGCGTAAGGCTGGCATTGTGCATCCATCGAGCAAGCTTTGTTTTGGAAAGCTGCTGCTATTGCATCACTGCATGGGCTCTGGCAAAACTGGATGCTCTGTGAGTACAAGCTTGCTGACCTCTGAGAAGTGTAATGGGATGATTTGTTTGGCTCAAGAAACACATGTAAAATTGCAAAGACACTGGGCAGGAGATGTAGGAAATCGGGCTTTAAAAGCTCATCTTCACTGGGTCAGCCTGGAGATGATCCTGTGGATCTTGCTATGCTTCCAGCTGAAACAGCAGTAGATGATGATGTTTAAAGAAGCTACCTTAAAGCTCTAAGTGGTGTTCACCAGAACCTGACCTGAGGGAGCAGGACTCAGGGTCTAGTGGAGCTCAGTGTTTCTACTTGGTTTGTCCTCTTCTTGTAGCTAGAGTTCAGTGGGTCAATAGCTTATTTACACATTTTTGTCCCAGAAATTGCAACATAGCTTTGCCTATCCTGACTCTGATCCTTCCCCAGGGGAAGCTTTGGTCACAAGCTCCACCTATATTTCCCAGTGGCTTTCAGGTCACTGGGAGTGAACTCACTGGTCTTCCCTGCATCCTCCCTGAAGAATGAGTGGCCCCCTGAAGAAACAGGAGCAGGCAGCTGATGTAAAGGCCAACTGCCCTTTGTGTAGGATTTCTAATCCCACCACAGAAGATGAGGATGTCACTCAAAAGGGGAAAGGTTATTTTAATAGTGCTTTCTCCTCAAGCCCTAGCTGAATTACAGATTTCTTGGCTTAACCACTACCTGCCACCAATACAGAACAGAAGACTGATCATTGATAACTGACTGTTACCAATGCATCCATACTTTTATTAGATCAAGATTTCTGTGAACAGTGATGAGTTACTAAAAAGCTGTTTAGCCCTGTCTCCCCTTTCTAGGACAAAGTTATTTGGATGCTGCATTAAGGTATAGGGAAAGGACTGCACAAGATCTGTAAACACACGGTGAAAGACAGAGAGCATTTTTGGCCCAGTTACCTGAATCTGTTCTTCCTTCAGCTCCCATGTGCCTGGTGATGGTGCAGACTTTGATTTTTCTTTTTCTGTGCCAGTTTCCCCCTCCTGTTGCTGGAAACCCTGGGAACTTTCAGTTGCTGGCACCAGTTTGTTTACAGAGCTGGCTTGATGTGTACACACAGACATTAAAAGACACCAACCCTCTCTTTCCAGGCCATTCAGTACCTGGATGTCCTTTTCAGCAACTGCTTTTGGCTTCAGTATTTGAAAGCAAATGTTCTGTTTGTGGAGCACACGTGACTGACTGGAGTCAGAGTGTTTGTGAGGCAGCTGATAGAGATGCTGGGCTGACAAAGGGGGGCGATCATCCCCTGGGGCAGCGTCCTTGCAGCTCGACTTCTGTGCCTCCAGCTCTCACTGTTTCCCCTGTCCTCAGCCTTAAGAAAATCAAAGCAAACTCTGCCTTCTGAGGTCACATCTTGGGTTTCACTTGTTTCACACAGTGCAGCTTTCCCACACTTGCACAGGCCCATTGGAACATCTGACTACGTAACAAAAACCAACAAACATAGAAACAAATAAAAACCCCACCTTAGCTTGGGGATGCCTTGACTAAAAACTTTCTGAGTTTTTGTGAGCCTACTTGCTCCTTTTGGGGTTGACCTGAACTCTCCCTCCTGCATGCTAGAGGGCAGATCTGAAAACCACTGAACTTGAGAACAGCTCAGCAATGTCTGGATACTTTTGATTAAAATGGGATAATAAGAGGAATCCAGGGCAGAAACCTCTTTTTAAGCTGTAAAGAGACCAAACTAAAGTCCTCCTGGGATGTAAATCAGAGTGCAGTTCTGTGCCTACTGCAGATCAGTAACTGGGGGGGAACATCTTCAGTCAAGGTAAGCAATAATGCACCATGGGCTGTGAGGGGTCCCTGCTCAGTGCCCTCCCAAGCACTGGAGCTGGGATGTTTCCTGATGCCCCTTAACGAGATCTCCATCTAAAGCCCTGCTCTCTAAGCTGCAGGGAAATCGCGCATTTTATGGTTAATGATTAAGATGTTCCTCTGGGAGCCGTGACTCTGCTTGGAGGCACTGGTTTGTTCATTAACACACATTCAAAAACAGATATCAAGGACATTCCCCAGAAGACACACGTTTAGTGTGGTTTTGCCCCAAAAACATAAGTCTCTACTTCTCTTAGGGAAGGAATCGTTTTACTTCCACTGAGTGAGAATACCAAGTTTTCAGACTGCATGCTGACAGTATTTTCTCAAATTCCCACACTGTATCACTTAGGAAAATGGCTCAGTACAACACAGGGCTATTGAAGCAACAAGGATGCTGAAAGGGACATCTCCAAAGTCTCAGCCCTGAACACCCCTGAGTCCCCATGCAGAAAGCCTTAAAAAAAGGCACAAATGTACCATTTCCCTACTAAACAACCTGGAGACTGGGATGATAGGACCTAATCTTAAGTAAACAAAGAGAAACTGTTGCATGAATCGGGCAATAAACAGTCTGGGGCACCAGCACCATACTTATTTCTAAAAATTTCTATTTCTAAACCCTGTGTGCACACAGGGCATGCTGCAGTCTGTACCACCTGAATTCATTTCAGGACTCCTCTTCTCAATGCTCACTGAAATGTGAACATTTCCAACTGCCCAGTCTTGCTTTACTAAAATTAAAAAAAAAACCTGTTCAATTGCTGCCCTTGAAAATAAGGCTGCAAGAAACATTTGCAGTCTTCTTTTGAGTGAGAATAAGGGAAATTCAACATGCAGTCAGCTGCCCAAACATGGCACTCTGGTGAAGCTTGAGTTTTCCTGGATGTACCCAAACTTCAGGACAAATTAGGTGCCTTTAAGATGTCAGATGGGGTCTTCAACTGCTGGGGCACCAAAAAACACTCCGATTTAATTTTTTTCTCTCGCTCTTGCCCAGCTGTCGTTGGATGGCAAAACTTCCCTGTAGGAGCAGAGCTGGCTCCAGGAGAGGGCAACAGAAGGGTTTGTTCCCAAAGTTCTTTGGGCCATGGGCTGAGTGAACCGGTGTCTTCATCTCTCTTCAAAGAACAAAAGTGAAGTCGGTGCTTGGCCAGATCCCTGGCACATGAAGAAGATCTCTCCCTGCAGTCTCATTTGGCTCACCATAGCATTTCCTCCTTTTGCTTACATTGCTCCTTCCTCTCCCCGCCTCAGCCCCCACACGTGTCTTTTTTCCAGGGCAGTTTTTCCTGCCACGCTGTTATCCCCATTGGGACCACAGCATTGGTTGAGCCAGAAGCTGAATGGTACATGCATTCCATTCAGGAATTCCTTCCCTTTGGCTAGAGGATATGTTGCACTTGTTGTCCGAGCCCCACCGCATTCGCTGCAGCCAGGCAGTGCCAGCAGGGGTGTCTGGAGGGGTGCCAGCAGTCGGGGTGCCGGCTTCCCCTGCATCGGCAGGAAAAGGAAGCTGCTGGGAGCGAGCGTGAGATCTTTGCATCTGCTGGGGCAGAAAGCCAGGCTCAGCTCCCTGGGGATGCTCACAGTGGGGCACCAGTGGGTCCTCAGCAAGGAAAAGCTGAGCCTCGGCTCTCCTCAGCTTTGACATGGGCAGGTGTGCAGGGAGACAGGGCTACACACTAAGCAAAGGGGGGCCAAACACACTGCCTTTGATCCCTGCGCCAAATCCTAGAGTCATAAGGAACTCAGACTTCTGTTTCTCCAAAGGAATACTTTTTATACCCCCCACTTTCCCAATCTCCCATTTTTTAAAAAAAAACCCTCATTTTAACCCAGGATTGGAAATGTTATGCTTCTACCAGGTAGCACCTTTCATCTTCTCATTTCTGCCCCAGCCACAGGGTGGTTGGATAAAATGTTTCCCTAACAGGGTCTTCGGTGAGAAATGCTTTGTAGGGGGATCAGCTGCACTCCCACATGGAGTAAAGCCTCTGCCTGCAGCTAATGAGCAATACCAGGTTTAAATTCTCTTCCTTCTTTTTAACAGGCTTTCTAGGTGAGTCCAATCAATGTGCCCTTATCCTGGCATGAAATAATATTCACCTCCCAGCTAGTTTGTTGGAAAAGGTAAATCAGTCATGAAGCTTCAGTGATGAGAGCCTTGGAAAAGGAGATAAGTGCTGTTGGGGGAAGCAGATGCTTATCTAGAGCCAAGCAGACCTTGGAGGCTGCCGGGTCAGGCTGCTGCTCTGTTCTCCAGGGGAACCGACTGCTCCTCCTTTGTTGTCTTGGTGATGCTGCCGTAGGCCCTGCAAGAGCTGACACAGTGACACAGACGTGACACCTGGTCCCCTGCCAGCTCCCTGCAGTTTGTTTTTTTAAACACATATTTCCATTTTGTTTCTGTGGGGTAAATACAGGGGGAAGGAAGTGCAAATTCTTACTGCTGGCTGTCGGTACAACCCCCTGCTTTGCTTGCCTGGGTGGGACTGTGGGCTGCCACCACCTGATGGGACTGGGTGAGGACCATGTGGCAGTGGTGTGACATCACACGAGGAAGCAGACACAGAGCTGTCCCAAGCACACACTACTTCTGTCCTGGCAAGCACAGAAGGAATCTTAAAATACACAGAGAAGCTCCCAGAGGGATCATATCCCCATGCAGAGTGTATGAGTGGTGTAGTGGGGGGACACAGTTGGGTGGGGGCAGGCACAGCTAGGGGTGCTTCCTGACTCCCTGTTTTTGACCCTCTCACTGGATGTGATGGTTCACTCTTGTTCTGGGACTCCAGTTTGAGTGGGAGATGTTGCCCATCATTAGGCCCTGTGCGTCAAAGGCAAAGTTTGGGCAAGATCCTTGGCATTTCTGGAGGAGTAGGGTGCTGTATTCATAGGAAATATTTCTGAAGGAGTATTGGTGCAGGTGGGAATGGTTGCCAGGGACAGCAGCTTCTGTCCAAGGTCATCAGAACACTCCTGATGAGGGATTGTTCTTATCAGGACTGCTTTGGCTAGGTCGGATTAGGAACAATCACATGCTTGTTATTTCCAGAGAAGATGCATGGCTGGTTTTCCCAGCAGCGGCCACTGGCATGCAGGGATGGTGGGGGAAGTCTGGGGACTGGCAGGTGGGCTGTTTCACCTCACCAGCAAACACCACTGTACCATCCCTGTCATGATGCTCAAGCAGGAGGGTTAGAATCATCCTAGATTTGATTTTTCAAGTCAACAGCAAGGGAGAAACACCATCCAGATCTGGCTTGGTCCTCAACAGGTTTCACCAGCTCCTGAGGATGCCCACCCCTGCCAGGGAGGGTAGCTGAGGGTACACAGGCAGGCAAGCAGGGCGAGTCTCAGCATTTTTTACTCCTTCCCATGGCAGCCCATCACAAATTAGCACTTTGAAAGACCCAGCAGCTGCCACTGTCCCCAAGGACAGCTGTACAGGCCAGGAGGAGGGACCCCAGCAGGGCACAGGCAGGGAGCTGCCAGCCTGGCTGCTGCAGGCAGGGGAAGAAGGACTCATATTTGGCAGAGATTTTGGGTGGCTTTTGTTTACCCAAAGGGCCCGTATGGGGCATGAGAAGCACAGTCAGGAATGACTTTAGGGTCATGGTGGGAGGGCTGCCAAAGGCCCACCCAGTATGGAAAGCATGGAAATGGTTGGAGAGATGCCTGGGCTTGATGCACGGCTCATGATCAGGGCAGCTCCCTTTTGTGTCTTCCTTGCAGCTGAGGAGACATGACTGGAGAGCAGCACTTGCATTGCCCAATGACTGGGCTGGCAGGGAAGGAGAGAGCCAGGGCTCCACTCCCTCCCTTGCCATGGGAAGCAGGTGCTTAGGGAGGAGGAGGGAGGGAAGGGTGGACATGGGAAGTTTGCCAGGCACCAAAGCAGCTGGGAGCTCCTGGGGAGGAGACACATGGCACGCGTGGGCAGATTAACAAGCTGAGCCGATCAAAGGCTGCTCAATCCTGCATCCATGTGCCCGGGCTGTCTGCCAGCACCTCCGAAATGATTTTTCCTGGCCAGCAGCTGAAGGAAGGTGCTGTTCAATGGGGCAAATCCATAACAATTTTGTTTCTACCAGCCAACCTTTGTTTGAAGACTCTCCTGGCTGGGACCAAGTCTTGAATGCCAGAGCTCTCAAAGTATTCAGTGACACATCCTGTCTGCTTTCAGAGTTCCCTGAATGGCAGCATAGCACTGGAAACTGTGGCTTAGAGGACTTGCAACTAGATGCTGAACTGGTTTGATCCCAAAATTTGTCTCCAGAGATTAATCTCAGATTTGCCATAGTCTGAGGAGATCTGAGTGTAAAACAAAAGGGATCTGAGAACTTTGGTGTTCAGGTGTGCTTGAACTGGACACATTGCTTCAAGTCCACTTACATGGTGCTTTGCCAGGGCTACATAAACATTAAATAAAGAAGGTGCTGTCAGGCCTGTTTTTAACAGAAAAGCAAAGTGTGTGACACTTTTGTCCCTCAGGCAACTACAGGAGCTCAAAGTGAGAAATCCCCCTTCTTCAGCCCCTCCCTCCCAGCCATTTGTAGGGGAGAGCTTGTCTTCATTGCACTGCATGAAGTCTGTGGAGAGAAACCCTGGTGATGCTGAAACCTTCTGCTGGTCCCCAGCTGAACTTGCACTGGGCCCTCGGGGCCAGATCCTGGCTCTGTCACCAAAACTGCTGACAGCTCCAGCAAAGTAGCTGCGCACTGAGCTCATGCAAATCTGCTGGTACCTGCATGAGAGCCTGGCACTACAAAGCCAAGCCTGGAAAAGGAAGAACAAACCCTGGAAAACACAAGGAATAATCCCAGGTAATTAAGCCATCTTGCTGAAGCCACCCAGACCAAACAGAAAAGTCTTCATGTCTCTATTCTGTGCTGCTTTCAGACAGTTCCCAGTCACTGTGTGTTTCCTGGGACTCTCCAGTGGATCACCAAAACGTTTTTTGCTACTTCAGTAGGGCATTCTGCTTTATAATCCCAAGAACATCATTGCCTGTAGTTACTACAGGTAGGCAGGAGAAGCTGTGTGAGGACTTGAGCCTGCAGTTCACTGTCAGAGCTATCCCCCAAAACAGTCAAACACGGCCAACAGCCAGGACAGGCACTTGTACAGGAATGAGCCTCCAATTCATGTTAATAGCTCCAAACCTAAAATTCCCAGAGGCTAATTATGGAAGCCTTGAGACTTTGAGGAGTAAAATTATCTTAATAGTTTAACTGTATAAACACACTGACTCATTATATTGAGGGTGGAATAACAGTCTCCTGAGCAGTGTGTTCACCTTTGAGCCAGAAGCTGGCTGCTTCTCCACACCTTTGCCTTGAGATAGGGAAATCTGCATGAGGAAGATAGAAAAGTTATGGCTCTGTGGTTTCATAGTACTTTGCTCCAGTGATATTTTTCTGGTGGTTTTTGCAGAGCTATTTACCCAACTATCTGTACCTCTTACATATTTATTTAAATACTTTTTATAGACACATAATAATATACATTAATATAGAAATACTATGTATTTAGTTATAAGCCTCTTTTTTCTTCCTCAACTCAGCATCACCTGGCTGCATCTAAAATCATACCTGTTGTCCATTCATGCTCATGTGAAGGCAGCACACCAACAGGCCTGGTGAACTTCAAGTGAAATTTAATATATTGTATCTGGGAGAGAAAATTTGCCCACTGTAGAAGACCTGAGCAAGTGGTTGTCTTGGGGTGATTTATGATGATAATCTATTCAATGATCGTCCGCTTTATGCCCCAAATGGTTGTCGTATCTTTAAGGTGTGTGGCCTGGAGAGGGGGGAGCTTTGGGCTCTTTGGCGGGCTTTTCCGAAGCCTTACGTCCCAGGGTGTGGTGCAGTCTGGTTTTGCTTGCCTAGCTTGGTTTTGTCAACCCAGGCAAGAAATTCTTCCCTTCCCTGGCCTCGAAGAAGCTGCAGCAGCAATCCTTCAGCTATCTTTGAGGTGAACTGAACAGCTTGTTAGTCCGAGACCAGAGAAACGGGACCGGCGGGAGAGGGGCCGCTCCGTTCCGGCCCCAAACCTCGGGAAGCCGAGCAGGGGAGAGAAAGCAAACCAAGAGGCTCCAGCCCAGCTGCTTCCTCTGCCGTGGAGAGGAGGTCGACCGGCCAGAGAGTCACCGGGTTTTCATCTGTTACCCGAACTGCTGCGTGAAGCTCCTGTTTGAGCTCTTCTCCGAGCTCTTCTCCCTGAGGGAGACGCCGGCGCCATCTTGTACCGCGTGTCACATCATGAGTGGGTATTCTCCCCGGCATTTTGCGGTGTTGTTCCGGTGTGTGGGGGAGGTAAGGTCTGACAGTTTAATATCTAGCATTTATTTACTTTTCCCCCCTTGCCTTGATTGTTAATAAGCTGTTGGGTTGGGGTTTTTTTTCCACTTTCATCCATTAGTATTCATTTCCTATTGGTGGATTTGTTGGAACCTTTTTAGAGGAGACGACTCATTCCAGAGTGTCTTCTCCTAAATTTGTCTCTACACTCAGACAATGGTACATCCTCAAAGAGGCCAGAGAAAGCCTCTGCTCCAGAGTAGCAGCCAGGGTGACAGACATCAAGGAGTGCTGCTGCTGCTGCTGCTGTGTGGACAGCTTTGGAGACTGAAGCCTGGAAGGGCTGAAAATGGTCATGGATGAAAGGAGGAAGACCCCAAAGACAACCAAATTATGTTTGGCCTCTGCAGGAAGGAGCGGGCAGAGAATGACAAAAAGAGTTCTTCCTTTCTGTTTTCTCTTTGCAGCTCTACAATCCTATTTACCTGGAGAACTTCCACTGCCCAGAAGCCAACCTCCTGCAAGCAGCCCTGAGCTGTTACCCACTGCCATGGCCCTGCCCGGGCTTTGCACCTTGGAGAGCTGAACACTGGCCTCTGGGGACACTTCAGCCCAACTCCAGAGAGCTGGACACTGGCTTCTGGGGACACCCCATCCCAGCTCACACACCCCCTCCAGCCTGCAGTGCATCAAAGCCTTCCTCAGATCATCCTCCTCTAAGCTTCCTCCTTCCTGCCTGCAGAGGACCAGGGAGCCAGGCCTGTGCTGCCACCCGAAGACATTCTGTAGGGCAAGCAAGCACGAGAGGAAATGTGCGAAGATGGGGATGGCTGCAGGGTCACCCATTTCAACTCAGCACCTCTCCCTCCCCTTTTCTACTGGCCTCCTTTGGCTTGCTTTCCACACCAACGTAAGCCTCTGTGGCCTTACTTTTTTATTTTTGTGATACTCTATGCAAAACCCTTCCACATATTTAACGGATTTCTTGAAAGGTGAAACCTTACATATCTTGAGACTAGGGCATAGTGGAAGGATTTTTAAGCAGTGCCACTAAGAAAAAATGCAAAACAAAGGAAAACTGTCGTTCCAACCCACACCTGCCTGCAGGCAAGTCAGAGGATGGTTCTTTTATGAGGGAATCTGCCACTTTGAAAGCCTGGGAAATCAGTCATAAGACAGACTGGGAGTATAGGAAATGATAAATGGGTCTCTCATATCACATCATGACAGTGAAACAGGTGAAAGGAAATTTTAAGCTGTGAAAATCTATTTTTCTTTAATTTATTTTCCCCTGTGACATGCTGTGAGCATGCCCCAGAAATTCCCAAGGGCAGAAATACATTAAGATTCAGAGAAAGACTAAATAGATATGGACAGCAAGAATACCAGGATTCATTAGAATTAATGGCAGTAAAAATGTCATCAGGTATATTAAACTCCCTGCTTCAGGGTGCAGAAAACATTTGAGCCATTAGATCCAGCTGGAGTGGGGAGAAGAAGGGTGGGGAAGCAGATCCAGCTTTAGCCCTCCTTGAGGATCCATCCCAGGTTCCTGCAGCAGGAGGATGATGTGAGGTAGGCAGGTGCCTGATGTGTCTCACACCGGTGTTCCCTTGGACGTGGAGACAGGGTAGGGCCCCACAGCCACGGCCACTTTGGTGCTTCCGAGTTCTTGCCCTGCCAGTGCTGGGTGCTGGAAGCAGCTTCCTTCCCTGGAGAAATTGCTTGTGCACAGAGGTCAGAGATGAGACACGACCCTTGTGCCTGCAGCACACGAGAGGTGCCCATGCTCAGTTTGGGGATGGCTGTACTGCCATGGAAAGCCTCTGACTGGTATCTCAGAGTAGAGAGGTGGGGGATGCATTCCCATTACCAACCTGTTCTGGGCAAGCACAGTAGGGCTCACCCCAAGACAGTTTCACTCCAATAGCCCCAAAGTCTCTGTTTTCACTCTTTCTGTAGCAAATTTGGAAGTCCTAAAAAGCCAAGCCTGGGAGGCTACTAGGAAAAAAAATAGTGATGGCTTTCTGAGGTGCCAGAGAGGATCTCAATATAAATTCAAGCTCCCAGCTACATTACTTTTTTGAGATTAGACAAATCAATCAACTTTCTAGTGTCTTTTTATCTTTAGTTGTGCATCCATATGGACTACAGCTGAACTCATTCAAGGGATGCTACCTGCCTTCAGGGCCTGTGTTTATGTGTTTCCATTCACAACCATAAGCTTTTGGGGAAATCAGGATTGGGCTCTTACGCTATCAAAGGGGCCTGTGTCAAGAAGTAAAATTCAGGTGCTTTCTTTCAGTGGTATCACCCAAAAAACCTCTTCTGCGAGGGTTCCACCCAGCTAATGACCTCGTGCTGTTGACCGTCACGCAGCATTAAGTCACCCTGTCCCCTTTCTCAGACCGCCTTGAACAGGCTGTGTGGAGGCCATGACCTCTCTGACCTTGCTGAGTCCTGCCCTTCCTCCATGCAAAGTTTGCCAGGGCTGTATGGAGGGCCAGGGGTGCTGGAATCCCCTTGCACAAGGGCACGTCCTCTGCCAGTTGCCCACACGTGCTCCATGGCAGCCTGGGGCTGTCACTGCCTGTGCTCACACATGGCTTCAGCTCTCAGTCCCCTCTTTGTGTCCCCCCTCCACAGCTGTTTCTCCAGCATGTGGCCATTTCCTGTGTCCGGCCTAAGCTCCCTGGGTTTCTGCTTGCTACCCCAGGAAAACTTAGTGGCCAAATCAAAGGGGCTTTGAAATAATGTGCAGCTGAACACTTGTCAAGGAACATGATATCTGTAGCAACACGTGGGAGCTACCATTCAGGTTTAGACCCTCAAGCCATCTAGTCCAGCAGTGCTTATAGGAGCACCAATTGCTCCAAAATTGCCAGCAATTGCTGGCTACTCCTGGGAGGAGCAAACATGCCTAAGACCAGAAAAGGATTATGTGGCCCCAGGAAAGCCATCAATCCTTGGCTGGTTACACCTCTAGCTAACACCTGGAGAACTGTGCGCTTGTACCAACTGTGCAGTACCAGCTTGTCTTTATCCAGCTGGTGGTGCAACTCCGGATTTCTGGGTGACCCTCTTCCCTCTGCCTCCAGCTGAGCTCCTGGGCACCATGGCATAATGTGGAAAGAGGTTCAGAGTACAAAGCCTTCAGTTTCATGCACTCTCTTACTGCCAGCCCCTGGTTTCTGCAGAACGTGTGCAGGGAATAGTTGGTTGAAAAATGAAACACAGATTTTGGGGAAATCAATTCCCCACACTACATCAATAATACAGAGCGCAAAAATAAAATGTCCAGGAAATTGGTAGGGCACCCATTAGAAAATGAAAGAGATTTGGGGGTTCTGGGCTTTCTGACCCCTCTGGTTGCTGATGGCAATTGGGGTCTTATTCATGTTGCAAAGGGCCAGCCTCTCATCTGGCTGTACCGTGAGGCCTGGTGACTGCCCTACTCTGTTCCTCAGAGGGGTAAGAGAAGGAGACATCTCCAGAAGCCGTTACACATTTTTTCTCTGGGCAAGGCCCCCTTCTTTATGGCTACTGAGCTCACACCCTGTCTCACTTCCCATGTCAGGGTGCTTTTCTCCATCTTAGCATCCTGCAGAGAGCAAACTGGTCTGCAAAGACTGGTCTGCTGCAGTTCTTCACCACCCATCTTTGCCTTCCTGGACCACACACTGGAGTCTGGAGATGTGAGATGAGACCTCCCTCAGCAGCTGGACCCAGATGGGAATGCAGGAAGGAAGAAAGGGTGGGCTGGTTCTGGTAGTAGGGCAGGAGTCCTGAATTCATGCTGCTGAGGTCCTTGGTCCTGTTGAAGGAGGAGATGGGGCAGGAGCATGGCTTGTTCAGCTCAGTTTGTAACAACTCCACCTAAGGAAAATGAAGACAAGAGGAAAAGAGAGGTATGGATCTTTTATAGTCTGGTCATGTTGAACTTCTCTCCTGTTCCTACAGTGGTAGTAAGAAAACAAGGTATGTTTAGACCTGGTGCCTTTGCAGTAGAGCCAGGGGGCCCACAAGGGGTTGTGTGGTGCAGCCAGGACCCCTGGCAGGTTGCCTCCATGAGCATCTAGTCCTGGTTCAGGCAGTGGGAAGAAAGAGCTGGAAAGAGCAGGACCTTGCTTAGCAGCTGTGTGTTAGCTCAGGCTAATCAGTGACTGAATTGCACAGCCCGGTCTGTGCTGCAAGAGGGAGAGCAAGCATAGGCTGCTTCTCTCACCCCTGGCCATGCAGGGCAGGCTCTTTCAGATTTTAATCCCCCTCTTGCCATGCTTTTTTTTCTGTCCTTGTCTCTTCTCTTAATCAGAGAGGAGCAGCTGCAGCCTTCTAATAGCTTCTAATAGTTCTTAGCAGCTGTCGGTGGTATTTTGGTGCTGCCTCCTCTCTCCTGTTGCTGAGCTGGCTATTTCCCCACTGCAGAGCTGCCTGCCCAAGCTTTCTCATCCCCGGTGAGCCATGGGCAGCTGCAGGAAGGTCACTGGGAACTTGAGGAATAAATTTTACTGGAAACCACAGCCAGTAACCAAGACACGGGCTGGAGTGGGAGAAGAATTGGATCCATTTGGTCATAGGGGATTAAGAAAGTATGGGAATGGTTTGCAATTACTTTTTTCAGTAAAAAAATTAAGAGATGGGTAAAGGAGAAGGAAGTAAGTTAAAACTATTGATCAGGTGAGAGGAGAGATTTTGCAACAGTGTGCCCAGGAACTCATCTGCCAGTGTTTTCACTTCTCTCAGTCTCGGACTTCAAAAGCTCTGAAGCTCCCCTTAATTCACAAGGAAACAAGCCAAGGTCCCTGTCCCACACTGTGATACCTCTCCACCGTGTTTTGCTTGCATCCCAAAGAGCTCATCTCCTCACTTCACTGTTGTGCATCTCTGTGACTGGTCTAGTGGTGGCCCTGGTGCACACAGGGGAAGAGTTTCTGTTGGAGTGGAAGAGCAGTATTTTTATTACTAGGATATCAATGGAAGTGCAACATTGCATATGAAATATATTGTGTTTTGTTTTGTTCCATTCTGTTCTAGGTTATTCTATTCTACTTTGCATCTCCAGTATTTGTGGACTCTGTTGCACTTGTGGTGCACACCTGGGAAGAGCTTCTGCTGGAGTGAAAGAGGAATATTTTCTATTACTATGATATAAATGGAATGTAGGAAGGGTTTATGTTTGAGGAATATTTTCTATTACTATGATATAAATGGAATGTAGGAAGGGTGTATGTTTGAGTGAAAGAGCAGGATTTGATATTACTGGGATAGAAATGGAAGTGCAGTGTTGTGTAGAAAATATATTGTCTTGGGTTCCTCTCTCTTTTGATAATGAATTCCAAAAAGGACTGTCATTTGGTTGTGCGCCAAATAACATGGAAACTATTAGGTTGTGATAAGGCAGTTTAGTAAAGCAAAAAAAGAGAAACAAAATTTTACTCATACATAAGCTAAGGGAAACATTCATCTCTAATTCCCATCAGCAAGGATGTTCAGACACTTCCCAGGAAGCAGGGCTTCAGCATGTGAAGTGGTTGCTCTGGAAGGCAAACAGGGTAGGATAACAAATGCCCCCAATTCCTTCTCCCTCCTATAGCTTTTATATCTGAGTTGATGTCATATGGTATGGAATATCCCTTCGGTTGCTTTGGGTCAGCTGGCCTGGATGTGTCCCCTCCCAGGATCGTGCCCACTCCCAGCCCCTTGATGGGGGAAGGAATGTCACAGGGACAGCGCTGCTTGGCAGTAGCCAAAATGTTGGTGTGTTACCAACACTCTCCCAGTTCCCATAGCCTCTTTCATTTTCTGGTAACTCGTTATATGGTGGTGCTTCTTGGGCACAAGTCACCTTCTCAGGCACTGCTCCAAAATCTCTGCCTTCTGGCCAGCCCATAATCTCTTCTAGGATTCCTAGGAAATAAGGTTTTCCCATTCGGGCTCGTTGTGTAATCAGTGCTACCCACTTACTCCATCTAGCGTTGGTTGTGTGATGTGTTGAGGGGATGTTTCCTTGGAACATCCAGTGTAGGACAGGCAGTTGTGCCAAGAGGAGATGCTTCTGTCCCAGCAACTTCTGAGGTGGCTTGAACTCCCTCATAGGCTGTTAATATCTCTTTTTCAGCTGGAGTATAGTGGGCTTCTGGTCCTCGATAACTCTAGCTCCAAAACTCTAATGGTTGATCTCGGGTTTCTCCTGAGGTTGTTTGCCAGAGACTCCAGGTGAGCCCCTGATCCCCAGCTGCAGTGTAGGGTGTATTTAGCATATCTCCATCTCTGCAGCAGACACTCTCATTCCAAACAAACTCATTAACTCCCTGTCATTCACCAGAGAGAAATCACTCAGCAAGGTGGGAGCCAGTATTGGTGAAGCCAGGTCAGAACAGGGCATACGTGGGGAAGGAACAAGGTGGAGAGGTGCTGCTTCATTAACTCCACCAAAACTCTGGAGGGCTGGTGTTTTGGGTGCCTGCTAGGAAAATCCAGCTGTCAGAGTCACAATGAGAGCTGCTCCATACCTGCTCCCTTGCAGGTCCTGGGAGAGGCTCAGCAGGCCATGAAGCAAAAGGCTGAGCTCTGAGGGGCTTGCAGGAGAGCAATTCTAGCCCCTTGCTGGACTTAGTGACACCAATCCATCTTGACTTGTGAAGTCCTTCCAGGTCTGCAAGCCCTTCATGGGCACAGCATAAATGAACGGGCCAAGAGTATGTGCTTTCCACCTGCTTTTGCTATGCAGTTGTTTTAACTCTACTTTCCCTATCCAAAGCAGTAGGATTTTTTTTTTTTTTTTGGACAAACATGTCCTGTAGCAGCTTGATGCCAGCAGTGAGTACTCTTTAATCTTTGCACACACTTGTGGAGCAAGATCCATAGTCTCAGATGTGCCAAAGCCATCCCATACCCTTTCAGTTCTGCCAGGCCTAAAATCCAGGAACCTAGAAAGGCTTGAAACACTTAGCAGCAATGAGCCATCTGAAAAGCAGGAGTGGTTCTCTCTTTCAGAAGATGGTGCTAAATTACATGGAGATTACAGGGCCAAGAACTCTGGAGGGAAGTGAGAAAGGATGTAGAACACCATCCTCCAGTGCTTTCCTTCCTCCCTCATCTGGTTTTCACTCCTCATCCCACCTGGGCTTCAATGAACCTTCCCTGAGATTTCTCGGATTGGTTCCATTTTCTGTCTCCAGCCTTGGAAGCTCTGCTTGCTTTCTCTCAAGTGATCCAAATCCAGCCAGATTTCCTCCCCAGAGCATTCATTAGGTGACTCTAACCCACGTTGGTGGGTTTACAGCTATCTTTGATCCTGCTGTAGTTAGGAGACAGGGCTGCATGCTCTGTATTTCTCTAATTTAGATTTGCTTTGCATCCTGTGGCACAGAGCAGGAAATGGATCCCGTGGGAGCCTGATGGGTAGAAAGCAACAACTTCCCACTGGAGTCAGGGATGAACAAAAGAGTCTTCTTTTCCCTCTTTGTGGGAAGTGCCACAGAGCAAGCTCTTTGGTGCTTTATATTCTGATTATCTCTGAGTGCAGCCTCATGCCTTGGTTTGCAGTTACGGCACATGAGAGATGAGTGACACCTCCAACCCAGCCATGAGGAGCTGGTTCAGCTGAGCTGCACCCAGAAGTCACGGAGGCAGAGGCAGCATTTCCCAGACAATCCCAATATGGCCTGCAGAGCACTTCTGTACCCAGGAGCAAAGAGGTGCTTTAATCATCTGCCAAGCGTAACTGGGGTCTGAACTAAGTGTTTCTGTGAAGGGTAGATGAGGCAGAAGCAACACAGAGGGGATGTAAAGAAGCTGGCGTGGGCAGTGCTGGGTCTGTGCACTGTCCTGATGGCACCGGGCTGTTCCTGGGATGTGATAATCACCAGTGAAGCAGGAAACGGGGAGCAGCAGAGGAGGATTTGCATGAGCTGCATGTAGGGTGCCAGTGCAAGTGACAGCTGTGCTGCTACTTTATTTCCCTCTGGATATTACGGGCTGCTATGTGCCAGCGTGAGGGCAGCATGGCCTGGCTTAGGACTTTTCCTGAGTGTTTGCTTTGGAACATCTTCAAGGGCTTGAGAAAGTGCCAACAATTCACCTCTCCACTGCATACCTGCCTCTAATTGCAAACCAGATAGGCTCTGACATGATATTGGCCAATTAAAGTTTCCATCCCCCCCAGCCACATGGTCCTGCAACCTACATGCCACCGATTTGCCCTCTAGCTTGGAAAGGCTTATCATCTGTGCAGTCATCTGACCCAGCACAGTTTCTTCCTCCTGCTGGGGGCTGCTTTTCCTCTCGTGGTGGATGCAGCTGGCTTTAGCTGAGAGAGGCAAGACTAACCCCACATATTCATCAGGATGCCAATTTGCAAGTCCTTGCCAAGGTGGAAGTGCACTGAACTGGCTGGCATTTATGGTGTGACTGTCAGAGGAGTGGGCATCACTCAGTAAGGAGGGGGCTGTGATGCTGTGCTCCAGGAGGAGAAATGTCCATGGTTCATTTGCAGCTGTGAGGAGGGGAATGGGTAAAGTAGATGAAAATTCTTCTTCCCTTATGGGGAGAGAGATTTTCCTCCTTAGTGGTTTGTTTGGGTTTTTTTCCCCCTGTTTTTTCCCCTTTAGTAAAAGAGATGAAATGAAAAGGAGGTGTGGTGGAGGAAGAGGCAACTGATTAAATTGGCACAGAGAAAGGAGGAGATATATTGGAAATGATAATTTAAAATCACAATGATCTGTGCAAAAGGGGAATTCAGGCAATAAGTCCCTTTTAGACTGTTTTAGTAGAGGTTTGGGAGTGACTCAGATGGCAAGCACTGTTTTCAAAGCAGGGTGCTGTGTATGGTTAACTCTTCAAACACAGTGGGCTTGATTTCCCCTTTCAGATTCAGCTGGAGCCCTGAAATTGCTGGTAGCATCACTATTATTTGAAGTTGGTGCCTGGAGCCTTGTTGTGCTGGAACTCCTTTCCAGAAAGCCCAGCCACCAAGAGAGCAGTCAGGGATGCCAGGGGAGCCATGACTTGATATTCCAAAGCAAGTAGGAGGTTTGGTTGGGGTATAAACTGTTTGTGAGGACAGTAATATTTGTTTAACTGCTTCTGGCAGTGTTAACTGGCACGGTGTGACCTCCCAGCTCAAGATTATCTGCTGTGATGAATAAAAAATTAGATTTATTGTAGAATCTGAAACTACTAGGAAAAACCTGAAGTTTTACTACACCCTAAACCACTGTCGCTGTTACTGAGGTCCAAAATTCAGACCTGTTTTCTCTGAATTTCAATCTCTGGGGCATGTCTTTTAAGGTTCTAATATTTGCTTAAAGTGAAAGTCATACTGGTATTTCTTAGTCTTCTATTTTGGCTGCATAATTTTGTCCTTAAGTTTCTTTATATGAGGTGAAACTCAGCCCTTGCTGGTAGAAAGTCAGTACTTGCAAACCACTGTTTGCAAGGGAGTCCAAGCATTTGCCCTGAGAACCAGGATGTGACTGCAGTGTCCCAGAAACTGCTGAGTGCTCCAGCTGTGGTCTTGGTATGAGTAAGGCTTTGCCTGCCAGCCTACTACCTAGTCCACATGAAAGGTTTGTGACTCAGTTCCTGACTACTTTAGCTTAAAATGGCACCTACCCACACATCTAAAATACAGAAGCAAATTCCTGTGTCTTTCAGCTCTCCCAAGGTCACAGCTGTGACAAGGTTTGTCAGGGAAGTGAGTTGGACCAACTAAGAGATGAATAAAAACAAATGCGCTTTTAGGAATAGAAATCCTTGCTTGAGTCTTGTTTATGAGTACAAGTGTCTCTTGCTACAGGGGCTTGCTCCTGGATCCTGGGATTTATACCTACTTTTTAGAGCTAAGCACAGGACTTCACATTGTCCTAAAGCACAGCACAGGCTCTGAGTGCACAGATTCATGCCCATCCGGGGGGAACTGTAGAGCTCTGCCAGGCTGGCCTGGCATGAGATGCCCTGAGCTCATGAGGTGGCAAAATATGGCTCTTGTGTTTTTCCTTGCTGTGGCTGGCAGCTGGACACGTGGCATTTGCTGAGAGACTTTTCCAAATCCTGTCTGCGTTCTTGGAGGAAATGCAAAGCCACTCCGGGATCAAAGGCAGGCGTGGGCTTCACCCCAGGTGGGAGCAGGCTGTCCCAGGCTGAACGCCCCCTGTGGGGCCGTGCTGGAAGACCCTTCCCAATGCTCATCTGCCTGCGGGGGAGGAAGAGGCGGCGTTTTCCAGGCATTGCAGCTGCAGTGCGACAGCAGAGTGCCCCCCCTCGGGCAGCCAGGACAGGGAAAATCCACTTCTGATACTATTTGCTGTGTCTTTTTAGAGGGCTGTTTTTACACCCCCCCAGATGCCTAATTTTTCTGGCTCTCCCTACACATCTCTTTACCCTCTGGAGCCCTGTCTTCTCCCCCAGCCTGAAATTAATCCAGGCACACCAAGTCCAGGAGAGACCGTGAACTGAAAAGCCTATTTATGAGCCCCTTAGAATGGGTAAGCTTTTATTGATGGAGAAGACCAAAGCAAAAAGGAGTGGGTTTTTAGCATTTTGGGCAGCTATGAGAGACATGCCTTTAGGAAAAAACCAAATCCTATCCTTCACACCTGCCTGAAGACACAACTAAGCTGTTTCTCATGTACCATTTTAGGTTTGCGAAGGCTACTGTAGAAACTGCTTAGTTCAAAGAGAAGCCAGTTGTGGCCTCTACGGGATCAATGTGAGCAGCAGAAAGCAAAGCCTGGAGGACACCTTTACCTTGGGTGTCCACACAGAATTTGCCAGTGAAGGAAACACCAAGTGACCACTACAGGACACGTTGGGGAATGGGATTTTTTTTGGCATTCATCCTGCAAGGCCAGCCAAGGGCAATGTCAGGCTTGCCTTCTGCGTTGCCTTCTGCCTTCTATCTTTTTAAAGATATATTCATTCTTTTGTGGTTTAGGTGTGCAGCAGCTGCATTTTCTGTTGGAACAAAGGTTTATTACAACTCTGAGCATGAAATCCCAGTGTCCCCTGAAAACTGAAATGTCTTCTAGGCTTGTTCTTTACCTAAGGCCTTGACTAACATCTTTTCCTGGCATGTTTCAGCTAGGGACTTACCAAAAACAAATAAGTAAAACAAGGTGTTAGTAGTATTGCAGCTCACAAGTAACTAGATTGGTCTTAAAGGAGAAATATACAGATATATTTTATTTTTATAAGTAGAAAAATTAAGTATAAAGTTCCTGTAGAAACACTCTTTGCCAGATCAAACATATCAATCATGTACTCATTTCCCATACTAGCAGAAATGCACACAGCATCTTTTGTTTGTAGGAAAATCACTTTTCAAAAAGCATGAATTTTGACATTACATAGCTGAACAGCTGCTCATTTCTTTTTTCTCTAGTGCCTTGGCCACCACTGCTTTTCCAAGAACTCTTTTAG
>NW_008239553.1:1061188-1068964 GCF_000691975.1 Corvus brachyrhynchos | reverse complement strand
ATTTTAGATTAAAAACATTTAGGTTTTTTTGAGAGCCTTCCCCAGAGACCTATTGAAAGCACCACCCAGTAACAATGCAGTGGGTAGTTCTCTTGCCTTGGGAAAGGAGCTCTCTTTAAAGCCCAACTAATTTGTTAGAAGGGATTATAGGATTAAAGAGCTCCTAAAGGCTAGAGACCCACTTCTACAGGACAGTAATTGTTTATTTCAAGGATAGTGATGCTGTAGCTTTCATGAATCTCAGAGTTAGTACATCCAGAGATGCTGAGAAGGTCAATCAGCTCCCCAGACACCCACTCAGGGAATCCACAAATGGTTTTGGTACAAGAAAATTCCCTATTAAGTTAATTAGTTTTACGTATGAAAGTTCAGATTAAGAAGAGGACATTGCTTTGACATTGTTCTGCAGGCAGTCACCACTCATGAAATGATCTTCACTCCAGGCTTGGACTCTTCCAAGGCTCTCAGTTCATCCTCCACTTCAGAACTCCACAAAATGTCGTACAAACTACACCAGAACAAAAAGGCAAGCAAGATTTAGTGAGCATCCTCCTGTTAAGGGAAGAGAAAGATGCACAACTGGCCAGTATGGGCAGGTCATTTACCAGGAAGGGCCCCATCTAGGTCTGAGAGCAGCCAGAAACATCCTTTATGACCCAAGACCCCTTACTCCCTCACCAGCACCAGCCTCCCACCCCTGCCAGAGCTACCACCATCTCTCACATTAACTGTTGCACGTTGCAGCTGGGCTTCCTCAAGGCTTCACAGATCTTCCTGATGCCTTCGTCGTCCAGAGGGTTGTAGCTCAGGTCTAGCTCGGTGAGGCACTGCTTGGTGGCCATGACGGTGGCAAGGGTGGCACAGCAGCCTAATGTCACGTCACAGTTACCCAGCCTGCAGGGAGAGGAGGGAGAGGCCGGCGCAGTGAGCCCTGGGGCCAGGAAACACTGCCCACACCCGGGCAGCAGGCATGGACATCCCCAGCAAGGACCAGAGATCCCTGCAAAGGTGGCATCTCTGAGACATCAGCAGGGGCTAGCCCGTGGTCTTGCCACAGAGACAGCTGCCCTTGTAGTGACTGCTGAACACCTCAAAGGCCTCCCTAAAGGTTAATAGTGTGCAGCTATAGGGGTAGAAGGAACATTGAAGTTATTCCCAATTTCACCATCATGCATCATCTTCTCTTTGGTTTAAACTGATCATAAATCAGCTCTAAGCTTTATTATTATACTTGAGACTTGCAACCATCTCTCTAAAGAGGGAAACTGAGGCCTCTCAGTTGATGACCAAGTAGCTTCAAGTGGTCAAAAGACATACATTTCTGGGACAGACTTACAAGTCTTACTGATGTCTCCCATGACCCATCTGCTTCACTCACTGTGAATTTAGGTATCAGAGCACAACTCTGGCTTCTGCCCAACGGCACGGAGAGAACAAGCACAGGGCGTTGAGCATCACACAGCCCAGAGCTGGGCCCAGCTGGGAAGGAAACAGGGTTATGGGGAAGGCAAATCCCACCCCAGGGCTGGAGGTGATGCAGCCATAGGGACCATGGAAGTTAAAGGCAAAGGATGAATTCAGACAGAAGATGACTTCTGAGAGTGCACCTTACCATAGGGACTGGATGTTGCAGTTGGGGTGCATCAGCCCTTCACACAGGAGTTCCACACCTGCATCTCCCAGCTTGTTCTCGCCTATGTGCAGTACTTTCAGGTGCTTGTTGGTGGTGAGAGCAGAGCTGACAGCCTTGCAGCAAGCAGCAGTGAGCCCACACTCCCTAACCCTGCAAAGCAAAAGTGACGTGAGATCTAGGTGGGACATCTGGAGACTATAAGGCACTGTTCACTCTTTACATTTGTTTAACAGGAGCCCAGACAGTGGAACAGAGGAACCAGAGCTTTCCTGCAATCACTGTACTCCTCTCAATGCCTGTCTGCTCAGTCCTTTCTAGGCAGCACCTCTCCCATTCTGTATGTGGGATGTCTGTTGTGGAGTGTGCACCTAGGAAAGGCACCTGCACAAAAAGCAGAGGAACTAAGAAGTTGTTCTGCTCCAACAGTCACTGTTGGCTCCACTGTGCACTCCTGAGGCACCTCATTGACTTCCAGGCCACCAGGGCAGGGGAAGAACCGAGCTGGGGGCAGGAGATGAATCTGCAATGTAGGAAAATTCAAGTTCTAAGTGAAAGAACAAATTTCCTCTCCCAGACACCAGACCATCCCAGCCTAAAAGGTAACACAGTCAAAAGCACAGGATGCTGAGAAATGTTTGTGTCACTAGAGCTTTCTTTTGTCTCATCAGTGAGAGAGCTTAGCTCCAGTGGAGCACCTGAAATATCTGATCACGGCATTCATTTTGCTATTCCATCAGGCCTTTCAAACTTCAAAAGTCCCTTAACTGCCATTTGTTGCACACTAAAACAATTAATTAGAAGCTCTGCAAGTGATGCTTGATCTCCTTTTGCTTATAACAGGCTAACTGTGATGGGGCAGATCTTCAAAGTGTCTACAAGTTTAGAAATACAAATCCTTTTGAAGTCTTCAAATCTAGAAAAACCCTTTTTAAGTCTATAAATCCTTTCAGTAACAACCAGCAGGAGTTGCTTATGGAACCACTGCAACTCAGGATCTATTTGGGTGGGCATTAGTTCACTTACATCGTTCTTCAGTGAGGCCTCCAAAGAAGGCAGTGGGTATGTGAAACTTGACAGCAGCTCACCATAGCTCCTGAAGTTTACATGTGGGATCCTTGAGCGCCTGACACAGCATTTCCATCCCTGAGTCTCTCAGATTATTGTCTATCAGACTGATCTCTGTGAGGGTCTCCTTTGTACTGATGAGTCTGGAGAGATCTTTACAGCTAGCACTTGTGAGATCACAGTCCCATAACCTGCAGGGAAGAACAAAATGTTATTTTATTTTCTTCCAAGAATGACTTGAGATTAGAAAACAGAGTTTTAGTATTCTGAATTTCTGGTTACATTATCTGATTTTCTTGCATCCTTTCATACATCATACCACACAGCTTCCTCCTTTCCTTACTTTCCACTGCTGCACCAAAAGCTCTGCTTGTAACACACAAAAAAAGAAACAGAAATATGCAATTCTAGTAGACAGATAACTCAAGTGGAAGCCAAGACAATGCCATCACAAACTTCCTTTCGCCCTCTACCCAGAATTTGATCCAAGCAATTTCAACGTGGCCCTACTCGTTCATGGTGTCCCCACCCAGTTTTGGGAATTAGTTGATTTGCAGCTGGGACACTTTTTTGACCGTAGAGGGTAACTGAGAAACTTTCCACTTAAGAGCAAACCAGCAGCACAACCTAAACAGCTCAGGGGCTGAAGAAGGGATTTAAGAAACCTCTGCCCACCCTTACCACAGCTTCTGGATTTTGCAGCTAGGATGCATCAGTCCCTGGCACAGCAGAGCCAGACCGGAGTCCCCAATCTTGTTGTCCCCCACAGAAAGATCCATCAGAGATGACTTGCTCCTGAGAACAGCACTAATCTCCAGACAGCTATCGCTGGTTATGCCACAGTTTTCCAGGCTGCAGGAAAAAGCACAGTTGGAGTTGCTGCTCCAGACCCACTGTGTTAGATACACCCCAACACCCCAGTTCAGACTGAGAAGGGTCTATGGGCTGGCTCCTTGCTGCAAACCAGTGCAGCTCAGCCAGGCACTGCTACATCCTGCAAGGCTCAGAGAGGACACAGGTGTCTGAGATGGGGTCTGGGTGAGGCAACACACTGGTCCTGCATTTCATGAGGCTGCAGGACACTTGGACCCAGCCATTCATATGCATTAATGCAAGAATCATTCTTGTCAAACTTCCCCTTTATATCAGTTATCCTTTTTAAGAGGAACTTTTGGCAGTACCACACAATGAGTCCCTGCTGAGCCAACACCTACTGAACCACAGGGGCAAGATAAAAAGAATCGTGCTTCTCCTGTAAAGCCCTTCACAGGCTTTACCCCAAAGATGATGCCAAACCCAGCACCTTTGTTTTGTAGCAAAAAAGGGCCTTGAATAAGTATACTCAACTGGCTGGTAATTCCAGTTTAAGAACTAGAGCCACTGAGGGCAATTGTTCCTCTGCTCTGAGACATGGGTGAGCAGTCTCCCTTAGTAAGTGGTGGTTTAACCTGGAGTGCCAAAAACTCCAAAACTGAAATCCCCAGACATCTGTGTGCAGTTTCCAGTTACATAAATCTGAGCCAGCAAAAAATGTGGCCTACATTTCAAGCATTGCTGACAACAATTTTTCCTGTCCTATGGATGGTATGACTAGCAGCAGCACTAGTTGCCATGAGAGATGACCAGCTCTTCCTTACTGTAGTAGCTCTAGGTTGCAGCTTGCCTCCACCAGGCCCCGGCACAGCTGCTTTACAGCTGTATCTCCCAGCGTGTTGTTGCTCAGGCTGAGCTCCTTCAGGGTGGGCTTGCTTTGCAGAGCAGCATTGAGAGCTTCCACAATATCAGCTGTGAGTTCACAATACTCCAGCCTGCAAGAAGAAAAGAAGACCAGGCAAAAAGACAACTTTCCTCACACATTCTGCTACCACAAGAATCAGCTGGGCCTGGTGTGTGTTAGCCAGGGCAGAAAACAAGCCAATGTGAGTTGAGACCAGGCAACACATAAACCCGGAGATAACTGTAAGAGTTTTTAACAGCATCTCTCTGCTCATTTCAGGAAGCATTAAATCTCAAACTAGATCCCAAGGGACCCTAGCAAGACTCATTTTTACACTAGGCCTCCATTAAACCAGTGCACAGGCAGCCTTGGAGCACAGGGCTTGGCTCTGCGCTGCAACACTATCATGAACGTCACCTCCAGGCCTGCCTGGGAGGAGCTGGGGGCTGCAAATACACCCTGGTCCTGCTCAGCCATGACACAAGGACCAAGGGCAGCAGAATCTGATGTTTCCTGGGCATCTCAGAGGTCCTGCATTTACAGCCACCACTGTCAGGAGGGCTAAACAAACATACACCCAACTATTCCAAACCCACAAGACCCACCAGCATGAATAAGCGTGACAATTTCAAGTAAAACAAGAACAAATCCACACTTGGCAACAAAACTCCTGCTTGTGTCAAGGGAAAGGCAAGCATGGCCTGTCTGATAACCAAAAGAGCACAGTGACTACTTACTGCAGCTTCTGCAGCTTACAGCTGGGGTTCATCATCCCTTGGCACAGCACCTTCACTCCAGCAGTTCCCAGTCTGTTATCCCCTACATGCAGCTCTGTCAGGGACGGCTGGGCACTGAGGACAGAGCGCAGGGTCTCACAGCTGGCACTAGTCAGATTGCAGTTTTGCAGCCTGCAGGAGAGAAGCAACAGGGGTGAGGGAAATGCACTCCTAGAATTACAGAGGCTCTTCTCAGAGAGGTTTATCTGCCATGGCTGGAGCTTGAAAAGGACACCACGGCTCTGACAGTGCATAACCCCTCTAGGCTAGTTAATGTTATTTTACAGGTGTGCCAATATATTTTATCAGTTGGTATTATACCTGTGACACAAACAATAGCTCCCATGCTTCCTTCAGTGTAATTGCTCATACAGCACCTCCAGCAGGGTAAGGATCCATCCTACAAGAAGTAGCCCACAACTGCTTTATAGAAGTGGTTTAAATATCAGGAAGCTGACCCCAGAGATAAAGCAAAGGCATCTTAGGATTTCTTGCCCCCACTAGAAACATGATCCAGAGTAGGCAGAAGTTAAAATCTCATCCAACCACAGATATAATTTAGAAGTTTAATGGTAGAGTACAAGAAGGATCTATGAAGTTGATCCTTCAGCATTCAGGCTTGGAGAAGTAGCATAGGAACTGTGCTTGTATTGCTATGGGGTGTTTATAGAGTTAGCGTGCAAGACTGGTGGCAATGGAGAGGTGTTGTGCAGGGAGGTTTGAATTGGATTTGGTTGCTCTTTTATTTCCTAAGGCACCTTACCAGAACCTCAAAAATGGACAATTACATTTCTACAGAACTGAAAATGCCTAATCCAGACTGTTCCTTGAGCATCTGGAGAAGTCTGAAGCCTAGGGCAAACTCTCCGAAATACTACTCAAGTCTTCCAGTACACAGTACCAGTTTTTTCTTGAAGGCCCATCAGAGAGTTGCAGTTTAATCAGCTTCATAGTCAACTTTCTTTCTATTTGTCTGAGTCCTCATTGCAGGGGGCACAGGGACTTTAATATCTGATCTAAAAGGCAAATGATTTTTACAAGGTAGTGTCCTGAAGATCCCAGATTCCCCTCAGGAGCTGCAGGACTCCTGTACCCTGCAGAAGAGATGTTGGACAGAGAAGGCATCTCTTTGAGGCCTTCTGAGGAGCAGGGGCAGCAGCTACAGGCTCTGACTAAAGCTCTTACACCAGGCTTGCTGAGGGAAGCCCACTAATGCTACAATGTAGTGGGGTGCCTCTATAAAATGCCTCTCAGAGCCAGAAAACTCTCCACTTTGCTGCACTCCAGTGATTGCCAAATGACGATGGATCCTGGGCTGTCACCCCCACTCTGCAAGGCTCAACCTCAAAGGCATCCAGTGTGAGTCTTTCACTGAATCTGAGGGGAATTTTCCACAGGTGAGCACCTTGTACATGCTCCTTTAATTTTGTGTCCTTGAGGGTGGGAATATGCTACAGCAAATGGACCGTGAATGGTGCTGTCCTAGATTATTAAACTCTTTAGATACGTAAGTTAGGCCTGTGAGTTACTGTTGCATTATAGTAAATTCTATATGAACCTTTGTTAAATTGTTTAACCCAAGCTATTAATTAAGTGCTCTTAAGTTTAAGTGCTGTTAAAACTTTCAGGCCTGAGTATTGGTCCAGTCCAGGACTCAGTTTAGGATTCTAAACCGTGGGACTCAAAAGGAGTGTCTTCTTTATTCACCCTTTCCTATCCTGACCCTTCCGCCCTCTCCCAGCCTCCCTGTAGATAATTTTTGGGTTGATATTGGATATTGACTTTAGGTTTTTGTTTGCTTTTTCTCTCTGTGCTTTAACCATCTAGTAAGTAGTAGAATGAACCTTATCAATGAACTGTTGTGCTTTCACTTTTATATTAAACCTGTCTTTGCCAGTGATTCTTTAAGAGACCTTAAAACACTCATTTGTGACAGCATGATAGAGCAAGACAGTCAGTGGGGCTTTACCATAACTTCTGTAGGCTACAGCTTGGCGTCAGCAACCCTTTACACAGGTACTCAACACCTGCATCTCCCAGCTCATTGTTGTTCAGCTTCAGCTCTGTGAGGGATGGATTTGTGTTGATGATGGAAGAGAGATCCTCGCAGTTACTGCTGGAGAGATTGCAGTCATCCAACCTGAAAGATAAGGAGAGAAGCAGTCCTCAGAGTCGCTCTGCTCTCCCTGGCTGGAGTACTGCTTGTGAAAGCAGAGTGGGCAATGTTCCTGCAGTTCCTGGGATGCCTCCATCAGTATGTGCAGGACCTGCTGGGTGTTGATTGTGGCCCAAACCAAGGTGTGCTCTGGGCTGCACCACAGGATGGGCTGGATGGCAGCTCCATGAGCCTTGCTCCTCCTCTGTGCTGCACAGAAGAGGGCACAAGTCATCCCACTACAGCTGGAGGAAGCACCTTCCTTTAAACAGTGACAGTGACAAACCACCTGCCAGCTTACAGGCTGTCAGACTGGTTCTGCACTGAGAACAGCCACACTGGGTCCGAAGCCAGCCCCAGAGGCACTCATCAGCAGGTTGGTCTCTTGCAGGTGAGTCATGCTGGTTTGCACCATCTCCCTCCAGCAGGA
>NW_008239553.1:1058934-1061174 GCF_000691975.1 Corvus brachyrhynchos | reverse complement strand
ACCCAAACCCTGAGTTTGCAGTTCAGCAGTGGCTTCTCCCCCTGGGCATTAGCCAGGCCCATGAAGCTTTGCCTGTAAAAGGGTCCTTTGCAAAACAAAAGGAAGTTGCCCTCACCAGGTCCAGTGCCCTCGAGGCATTGCTGGCACTATGTGGCCCATTCTCTCCAGCCCCAGCAGGATGATGCCATCCCGGGAAGTGTGAATTCCCGACCAGCAGAGGGGAAAGACTGCAGAAGCAACTCTTCTGGGCCCTGTCCTACACCTTACACCCCAGGAGATGGTTCCCTCCCATTGTCTGCTCAACAAACAAGGCTGGTACTTCTGAAGGTCAAGTGAAGAATTAAAAGCTGATGGCACATGGCTTGTACCTGACTTTCAAAGCCGAAATCACTTGACAGCATCAAGCCTGCAACCCAAAGAGTGTGCAACCTAATAAGCACAGAGATATGTCTTCCCTCTCTCTTGAGAGAAAGGCAGAATAATCAAAATGGTGGTCAAATATTTAAATCACATTTACCTAGCTGAGCCCTATGGCATGCCAAGAAACAGGGCAACATTACTTCATACCAAAGGATATTTATCTGTACTTGAAAAAACTTTGCAAGCAGGAGGGAGTTTATCCCCCCTTTAAATTCATTTTCTGGATAAAAACGGGTAGAATCATTCCTGTTGCTGTGCAATTTCTAAGTCCCAGGTCAAACAGTTCTGAAGATGAAAAGCACAGGAGAGAAATGCAAGTTTTTACTTAAAAGAGATGATACATAACCAGTTACTACCTGATGGTTTTGCAGGATTTCATTGTGGTCAGAAGCTCAGTCCATCTAGATGGGCTTATCTCTTCACACTGGATGTCAAGCTCCATTTTGATAGTTGAGATAAGACCTGAAAATTAAAACAAAACAAAACCACTTTTTTTTTTTAATTGACTGAGAAGCAACAGTGTTCTTCAATCCCCCCAGCTCTCAGCCATAAGTCATACTGTGCAAAGGGGACAGATTCTATTTTTCCAAAACCAGTCTCCTGCAAACACCAGTATAAGGCCAGGAGAGTTGGAATGGTTTTGTCTGGGACTTGGGAAGGCCTTCCTCTGAGAGGAAAAAAGCACAGGAATCCTGAAGAGATATGGCAACAGCCTGTTATCTGAAGGCTGCTTGTGTGAGAATAAGATGCTCCCCTTCCCCCTTCAAGGGAGCTTAAGCAAAAGGAGCTTTATAGGGGCACTGGTGCTACTCGCTCACTATTGCACTGCTGAGCCACACGGACACCAAGTCCCACAAGCGTGGCACACCTGACCCGCTGTGGAACCTCAAGCTATACTTAAAATTGGGATATTTTTGAGAGAATTTGGGTGAATGAGGAACATGAGCATGAGAACTGCCTGGGCTGAAATTAAAAATCCTGCTGGACATGTGTCTGTATGTGAGAAGTGGAACTTGCATGGATGGGAGAAGTGTTCCTCCACAATTCGATACCCAGGGTTTGAAAGGTCGCTCTGGTCGGGCAAATCCAAGCACAGAGAAGCTGGTAAGCAGATTTAGATTTTTTTTTTTTGTTCTGCAATCAAACTGCATTTCTGAAGTGATGTAAACACAGCGCTTTGCAGAACGGCTCCAGATAAACGTGCACATAAACATGCCAAGGCCAGTAGCTGTGCTCTAGGTTTAGTCTACAAGGGATGGGGTTAAAGGCAGCGCTGCAGTAGGTGACAAAACGCAGCCTTGGTCTTCTGGTTTGGCCAGCATGACTCAGACTACGGGGCGTTTGTGAAAGAAATAATCCCTGAGCTATCCCATCGGAATGTGAGCTGCAGTCAGCCACAGCCTTCCCTCATGCCAGTCCCCTCCCGCCGCCGTAACATCGCGGGGATCCCAAAGCCGCTTTTCAGAAGCCAGCTCGGTACCATGCTCCCGTCAGGTCGCACCCACAACAAACCCGGGACCCACGTGGGGAGGGGCCACGCCCGAGCGCGGGGCGGCGCTCGGGAACCGCGGCGGGACCGGCACACGGCGCCAGCGGGATCGTGAGCTCACGGACGTGCTCGGCCTCTGCCCTTCCCTTCCCAACGCGAGCGCTGCCGGGAATCCCGGCCCACGGCCTACGTGGGATGGCCCCACAGCCCCACCTGTCGCGGGGTGACAGGGATCGGAGCCAGCGGCGACAGGCGAGAGGACAGTCGCAGCCGGACCGTCACAGCCCTCCCCGCGTCACTCAGGCCCTTTCCCGTTTTACCTTCCCCGGAT
>NW_008239553.1:1051987-1058671 GCF_000691975.1 Corvus brachyrhynchos | reverse complement strand
CCCTCCTCCCTTTTTTCCCTTTATTCTCCCTTTTTCTCTTTCTCTCCCTTTTTCTTTCTCCTTTCCGTCCGTTTTTCCCCCTCTCCCTTTTTTCCTGCTCTGACACTTAACGCCCTTTCTCCTCTCTTTCGCAATTCTTGTCTTTCCCTTTCTTAATTTTTTCCTGACTTGTCCCTGCTTCCCTCTCCCCCTCTTTTCCGACCTTCTTTCACCCCTTCCCCGTCTTTCTTTCCCCTCCACTCTTCTTTATCTGTTTCTTTCATATCTCCTTCCTTCCTTTTTTTCCTGTTTTCCTCACTTCCTTTTTTCTTTTTCCCCTTTCACTTTCTACTTTCCTCTTTCATGTGCTTCTTCCTTCCCTCTTCCCTTTTTTCCTCGTCTTTTTCCCCATTTTTTCCTTCCTTCCTTCCTTCCTTCCTTCCTGTCCCTCTTTTCTTTCCTTTTCCCCCTTCTCCCTTCTTTCACCATTTCCTCTTTTGTTATTTTTCACCTGTTTGACCTCCTTTTTTCTGCTATCCCTCCTCTTAGCCTATGTCTTCCCTCTTTTTCATCTTCTCACCAACTTCTCCATTTTCATCCTCTTTTCCTCCCTTTCCTTTTATTCGTATCTCCTGTTGCCCTTTTTTTTCCATCCACCCTGATCTCTCTGCTCTTCCCCCCTGAGAAGGAGCACTGGGATACACAGCAAACAAGACAGAAGAAGGAGAAATCCCTATAATGAGGGGATGCACAAAGGGTGGGAGTATCAAACATAAAATGAGGTAGTGTCCCAACCAGTTGGGAGGGCAACCTCTGCTGTGTGCTGGGACCTGGAGCAAGATGGGAACGCATGCAGGTCACCCAGAGCAGAAGCACCATGGCAAGGTCTCGGCCAGGGGATACAGGACTTCCCCAGGGTGCTCGGAACTAGGAACTGTTTGAGGTGGAAGCAACAAAAATATCCTCAGTGGTGTCCCTGACTTCCAGCTTTCAGAGAGCTGTGCACGAGGGCCAGCTTGGAGGGCCTGGGATGTCCCTGCTCCCCATCCCTGTCACCAGTCCTATCCAGGACGCATCTTCTCTCATATCTGTGTCCCTCAGTAGCACAACACGTTGAGCAGAGCTGCACCTCGCTGGCACAAAGGCCTCTCTCTGAGCTGTTTGGAACGAAGCTGTGACAGCAGTGGAGGATGGGCGCCTCGGGCTTGTGCTGCTGCCAGGCCTGTTGCCCTCCCGGGCTCTGCCACTGCCCCCACCCGACCCCAGTGACCAGTGGCTGAGCCGCCCCTCCGTCCCGAGGCGGGGCGAGGGTGGCGGCGCTTGGTCAGGGCTGGAAGGCATTCGTCACCCCTTGGCTCGCTTCCTCCTCGGCCTGCCGGCTACTCCCTGTCTCCCTCTCTATTGTTTCCCGGTAGTTTTAGTCCCAGTAAAAGCTCATTCAGATTTTCACAAGACAGAACAAAGAAAGGTTTTGAAGTGCCGAAAGGCACTAAGCAACATCCCGACTTGCCTCCCTTCCTCCCTCCACCCCCAAAATCTCAGCATCTCCCCCAGTTTTTTCTTCCTACAAACATCCTCTTTCCATAACCCTGGCTCACACAACACTTCAACTAAGCACAACCAGCTGTTCCCTACAAAGCACGGCTTTAAAATGGTTCCGTGCTCCTCCCCGGAAAGCAGGAGGGAAAGTTTCGGGAGTTTCAGAGCCTTGTTTTGCCGCTGATACGTACCTTGCTGTTGTCGGTGCTGTGCGGGGAGCGAGGGGGGCAGCGCTGGCGCCTTCCTGCTGCCGTTACCACGCAACCTCTGCTGTCGTACACACGGTGCCTGCTAGAGGGAGGGAAGCAGTTTTGGGCTCTGAGGGCTTTTTTCCTCCCGTGGCAGCCCTTCAGGGCCTTGCGGAGCAAGAACTGTGCACACGATTGTGTCTGGCTTGTGACGAAGCAAATGTCTTAAAAAGCCCCTGATGATGACAGAGGCAGCTTTAACTTCTCACTCTGGATCATGTGGCCACTTGCCGTGGTTTAAGCCCAGAGCAAGGGAGTAGTTGCCACTGAAGGATCCAGCCGAAAATTAGGCCACCGCAGTGTAAAGTGTGGATAAAGATGGTAGAGTCTGCATAGTTTCTCCATTCTCCAGGCAAGCCCTGTCCTGCCGGGCCTAGGAGTGATGATGAATGAACACATTCCTACCTACCTCTCACCTCACCTGGGGGTTATGCATCCCACCTCCCAGCAGAGGCTACGGCACAGGCAGCCCCCTGCTTCTGCACGAGCTGAATGCTCACACTGCCTGGAAGGGTCCCTTGGGCACAGCCCTGGTTGTGTCTCCCTAAAACTGCCCCTCAGCAGCAAGCATGGACCCCACTCCCACGCCTTCTCCTCCCAAATTCCCACTGGCTCTTCTCCTCCTCAAGGAAAACCCTGCCATCACTCAAGCTGCATCACACAGTAGTTTTGGGTTGAAGAAACCTGCTTTCTTCCCCCATTCTCAATGGTGTGAAGATGAATTAATGTTTCAATAGCCTGCAAATGATCCAGAAGCAGAAGACCAGATCTACTTTTCCCTCCTGTGGCTGCAGATGCTGACAGAGATGGTGGCAGAATGAGGGAAACAGAGCCTTTGTTCAGCCATGGGAGAAACACTAGAGGTTTTCCCCCCAGCTGCTTTTGTTGTCCTTCTTCTGGAGGAGATGGGAACCAATCACCAAGAGAGCTCATTGAGCTAAAACCCACCTTCCTCAGTGCCCAGAAGAGAATTGAAAGCCAGAGAGTGCACTTCTTCCGCATTGCCTCTCAGGAAAACAGGGTCATCCACATAGAGTTTGCTAGAACAGTACTTGTGCTTCTGGGTCTGACCTGAAACTTGCTAAACCACAGGCAAGAGCTTGGGGATGGCCCAAGCTCCCTCCCAGCTTTGGTACTTGCTAGGATGCTCCCTGGCAGGGAAACGGATGGGATGCTGTGGCTGCTGAAGGATGTCTCTGCCCTTCTTGCTTGACACAATGCTTTCAGGAAGACCACTAGTGTTAGGAAGAAAGTTAATGCTGGCAGGAGATCCTCTGGTCAACCAGGCAATTTGAAGTCAGATGCCTGTAATTCAGCCCAACAGCAAAGGTGTCATTTCCTATCCAGTCACCGCTGGCATCTCTCTGCTCTTGGTTCCTGCTTGGCTGCACATATCGGGAGTCTCTAAAGGACAAAGTCTAGTGTTTAACATTAGAGGTTTCAGAGAAGTTCATGTCACGTGGATCTTCTGTTGACCTCCTGTCCTGGGCAAAGCACCCAATGCACTCTGGTCTGTGCTGGAGAAATATTAGATTTACAGGCCAAATAGCCATGCCAAAAAGTTGTGTGCTTCTAACTCCCTGTCATCTCTCTGGCTGCCCTCACTGTTGGGACAACAAAAGGCATCTCAGGAAAAATCTATTGCCCTTCCCCAGCAAGCAGGACCAGGCCATCCTGCTCATTGAGATACACACAAATCCAGAGGAAATGATGCAAAATGGGGCTGATAAAGCCAACAGCAAACACCAGTGAGAAATATCTGTGTATGTCTTGCCATGGAAACAGTGGAAGACTCCCGATGGAAGGCATGTCCATTTGGTTATTTGTACAGACTCAGGCTGATTCCTTGAAGATTCCTTGAGGAGGCTGGCAGTAACATCTGCCCTGTGTTCCCTTCTTTATCACAGTTTCCCATTATCCTTCCTGAGTTCATTCAAATTTATCTCCTCTTTTTTAAGATCCTCCCCCTCTTTTGGTCTTTGTAGCAGGGAGGGAGAGCATGGTGATGCCTGTCTTGCCCCTGCTGCCTTTGGGCACAGCTGGCATGAGCACATGAAGTGTAGGTCTTGTGTCCTGGCATCTGAGGAAGTTGAGATGTGTCTCTACATTTAAGATTACTTTATTTTAAAACTAAAATTACACACATAACCGTAGATCAAACTTACAAAAGAATACTTAAATTAAGGCCATTAGTGTAAGCTGAAAACTCCACTTTTTCCCCTTCTAGCAGTCTCCTGTTCTGTCCTCTCTGCTCTCATGATGCCTCTGTGCATATACTTAATTATAATTAAAGACAATAAACTTCTTAGAGTAGTGGTAGATCTTTTGCTAACTTGGCTATGTGATCCCTACCAGAAAATTCATTCCATAAATTCTGTGGAGATCAAAACAGCGAGTTGCAAGCATGTGCCCAGCTCCATTTGTTGCGCTGAGTGATTTGTTTATATCCTACTCGATCCATTGCTGGAAGCCATTTGTTCCTGGAGCCTGTGTGCAAGCTTGAAGTAAGTCTTTGTAGAGTGAGGAAATGCAAAACTTGGGTCATTCCTGAAGAGTCAGTGGGCTGATTAAGCACTGGGGAGCAAAGTATCTGTGGAGCTAGAGTGGAGAACCTGACACTGGCTTAACTGATGCCTCAGGAGCTAAAAAAAAAAATAAAAGGAGGTCAATAAACAGATGCTGGTAGTGAGGTGGCTGAGCAAGGTTTGGGTTTTTCAGCAAATACAGGCAATTGCTCACCCTGACTTGCATGTGTGCACACACGCATATGGATGTTCCATACTGTGGCAGCTCATTATAGATTCACACAAGAAAACCATTAGGGAGGAAATTCTTGCTGTTCTGATGTGGTCGCCTTGTTCTTGTAAAAGAAAAGCTGTTCTCTCCATTTTGCACTGTTTTTGTTTTTGGGGGGAGTGGGGAGCTTTGTAATGAAATAGTGCTGTGAGTATATGTGTAATATTTTATCCCTGTGGATACAGTCTTTCACCGTGGGTCCAGCGAAATTGGAGCCCAAGAAAAAGGAGCTTTCCAGATATCAACCAACACACCTGCAGGAAAAGTACTGTCAGAGGAATTTTTCTCATAGCCCTGCTTTTCTTCTTCATCTTCTGCCTCAGCCTGCGGCAGTCTTTGCCTGCCCGTCTGCAGAGGGCGATGCAGCATCAGTTTGACCAGACTTATGGTCCTCTGGTTTTCCATCGTCCCGAAGTTGCCCGTGGTCACCAAGAAATTGCAGGGGTTGAGGGTTGAGATGGGGTCACAGCTAGAGGGGAAAATGAGAGGACCAGACCAGAGACACAAACGTATTTCATAACACAGTCTCTTCATGCCAGCTGTGTAGCAGCTGATGAAATAGGAGACTGCAATGGATTTCACTTTCCTGTTAAATCCTGCTGCATAGGAGGACTTGAATAATTTGCTGAAATTTTGAAGAGCACTGTAGGGACAGCTGGTTATTTCATGAGTTTGTACAGGACTCAGAAGCGTGAGTATAAATCAGCTTTAAAAGGCAAGGATGAAATCTGAAAGCTAAAAGAACCCCAACAACCATACACTCACTTGTTTTCCAGACTTCAGTTTGCATGTTACCATTGCCTTTTTGCAGAAAGGAATAGTAGATGTTCTCTGTCAGTAGAGACATCTCTCTCTAGTCTCCATGAGAGCACCTGAGGGAATTCATGGATATTTGTGCCCAAAAAATCACTTTGTATTCTAGAGTCACAAATGTTGGAAAAGACCTCAAAATCATCGTGTCCATCCATTAACCCAGCACCACCGTGTTCATCACTAAACCATAGCCCAGAGGGCCACATCCACATGTCTTTTGAACACTTCCAGGGATGGTGATTCCAACACTTACCTGGGCAGCCTGTTCCAATGCCTGACCATCCTTTCAGAGAAGAATTTTTTCCTAATATCCAATCTAAACCTCCCATGTCACAACTTGAGGTCATTTCCTCTCATCCTGTAACTTGTCACTTGTGAGAAGAGACACCCTCACCTCACTAAAACTCCTTTCAGGTAGTTGTAGACAGTGATAGGGTCTCCTGAGATTCCTTTTCTCCAGGCTAAACAACTCCAGTTCCCTCAGCTGCTCCCCATAAAACTTGTGCCATAAAAAAGCCACTGCATCCTCTTTTCAATCCAGTTCTTCCTTGGACTTTTGGAATTAATTAGCTGCAAAGGTTTGGGGGTGGGATATTTTGCAGTCTCCTCAGGTGTAAGCTGGGGTCTGTGAGCAGCTTGAAAGCTGAATTTCATTCTTTGTCATTGAAATTTGCCAGAAAGGTCATTTCCTCTTGCATGTAACAGAGGAAAGTGCTCAGAATTGTTTTCCCCCCTTGGTTCCCAGTTCAGTTTGTGACTGGGATTGAAATGCCAACTGTGTGTAATCCTGTGGGGTTGGTTTTTTTCCATGATACACCTTCAGTTCTTAAAAACGGCTTCTCTTTTTTTTTTTAAGCTTTTGGTTATTCCTTGTGGCTTGTTGCAGTAGAATAGGAGCAGAACGTGAAGCATTTGCTTGAAACTTGCACCTGGGTAAATTCAGGGAGCAAAGCCTTGACCTTTTTTTTTGTAAATGGCACCTACATCAATGACTCCTTGAGGTGTTTTGGTTCCTTCTTAAATTTACTGAAAGCAAATGAGTGTTTTGGCTCTACCAGAGGCCCCCAGGAGAAGGAATCTCTAAAAGCTTTCCTGCTCTTGGGTGGGATGAGAAGGGGAGGGCTGGGGCCAGAGCTGTGAGGGAAAAACTGGACACAGTGGGTGCTGCTCACTCTTGTGGCCTTGTCCAATATTCAATAAGGAAACAAAAGACCCTCTTGCAGTGCCAGGAATACACAGACAGTGTTCTGCCTGCCTTAGGCACGGGATAGGCAAATGCATCTGTGTAGCCACACCAGGAGAAGCTGAG
>NW_008239553.1:1051272-1051952 GCF_000691975.1 Corvus brachyrhynchos | reverse complement strand
GTAGTGCACCCACACCTGTCTCAGGAGGAAAAGAGCAGGGCAGACACTGATCTCCTCTCTGGTGACAGTGACAGAACCCGAGGGAATGGCCTGAACCTGTATCAGGGCAGGTTTAGGTTGGGGATTAGAAAGAGCTTCTTCACCCAGAGGGTGGCTGGGCACTGGAACAGGCTCCCCAGGGAAGTGGTCACAGCACCAAGCCTGACAGAGTTCTAGAAGTGTTTGGACAATGCTCTCGGACACATCATATGACACTTGGGGTGTCCTGTGCAAGGCCAGGAGTCGGATTCGAAGATCCTTGTGGGTCCCTTCCAACTCGGCATATTCTGTGATTTTATGGTCTTTAAGAATGTTAAGGAAGCGAATAAAAATATAAAGAATTTCAAAAGGCAAAACCAGCAACGCTCTGGCGTACAAAAGAAGCCGGTTGTAGGCTGGCAACAGAGGGCAGGAAAACTAGCTGGAGAATGCGGGCATCGATCCCGCTACCTCTCGCATGCTAAGCGAGCGCTCTACCATTTGAGCTAATTCCCCGCGCTGCTCGCGGCTTTACTCAGAGCCTGTATAGTCACTTCTCGCGAGATGCCGTGTGCAGCCGGCCGTTACACGTCCCGGTCCGAGCTCCCAGTGCGCCTGCGCGGGAGCGCGACGGCCGGGGCTCGGCGGCGGGCCGGGCGGGG
>NW_008239553.1:1040596-1051158 GCF_000691975.1 Corvus brachyrhynchos | reverse complement strand
GGGCGGGTGGAGAGCGGAGCGGGGGGCTGAACAACCGGCAGAGCCTCTTCCAGGGGCCTGGGCTGGTCCTTTGAGTCGCGGCGGGGCTGCGTTGAGGTCAAAACAGAAGGAAACAATCAAACAACAAAAAAACCCCCACAAAATATCGAGCCCCCCCAGCTGATGAAGGGCGCAGGAGCTGCCCGGGTGACCCCGGTTACTGTTCGGGGAGGCTTCGCCTACCCGGCAGCTCCTCACGGCCCCCGGGGCACAGAGCCCGCACCACCCCCTGCGCCCCGCGGGGACTCGGGGTAACACTCGGCCTGGCTGGGCAGCCCAGGGAGCCCCCAGATACCTGCTGCCCAAATACCTGCTGCCGTCTATGCTGGGACATCCGGGCTGGGTCCCTGTGCGTGGCTGGGGCAGCTGGGGATGCCCAAGTGTCTAGATGAGCGAACCTGCTGCGGGCAGTTGGTTCTCCCCGCCTTGCCTTGCAATGTCTCCTTTGAAAACAACACCCACAGAAGTGAAATCTGGCACCGTGGTGAATCGTGAGGTCTTTTCCCTGAAGAAATGGTTCCGTTTGCTCTCGTGCTCCAGCTGGAGTAAAGGCAACAGTTTCCTTGCTGGACAAGGAGGGAGATGCCGGCTCTGGAGCAGGGAACTTCAGGTGCCTGCCGAAATGGCAGATGAGGGCATGTACTGGAGTCTTCTGGGAAGCTGCATTGACCAGATGGGAGTTTGGTGCCCGTTTTGCATGTGGGAAAAGGAGTGCCGCCAATCAAGGGGTGCATAGCAAAGCAGGTGAGAGCATCAGTTCATTTCTCTTGTGAGCTCTAGGCTGAGGAAGATGAAGCTATTCATGGGCTTGCCATGTTTAATTAAAGCTGTGTTCAGCAGCAGCGATATCCAGGCTTAGTTAAAAACCTGTCGTTCTGGTAAATGTCTTGCCTTGTGCTCAGTCACTTCCCCTCTGGTGTTCTTGAGTAAGACAAGACAAAACCCAAAAAGCATTGATGGCCAGTGCAAAATACTTTCTGAACCAAAGCGGTTACAAAATAACCTTGTTGTATAACCTCCGTGGGGGCTGCTTAACACCTAGCCATGAGGAGAGCAGCAGTGTCCTGGGCTGAGCAGGCCGGGTTGCAGGGAGTGATCCGGGTCACCAGGTCACTGCAATTCACTGAGCCAGCAGGGAATTTGGTGAGAGTGATGGGACTTGCTGTGGCTTTTTGCTCCATCGAGTTCCTGGGTGCTTTACGCTTTGCTTTCCTAACAGTACTTTTCTACTTCTACCTTGGCCGTGTTCAAGCCATCGTTCTGTTGGATTCAAAACCATTCTGTGCTCAATTTTACAGCCTTCCTAAGGGATTTGCCTTAGTTCTGCCTCTGATATACAAGTTACTTTTTTGGGATGCATTTGCTGAGCTATCCTCCCCCAGACTATGAATTTCTGATTAAATACTTCTATATATCAACAGCTTTGAAAATTAAATAGGTGCAAAACATTATATATTTTACTTGACAGGTTTCAGGCTCTGTGAATGGGGTCTTCTTCTTGCAGAATTTGCTTAATAGCTTCTCTGAATGACATTTTATTGAAATACTTGGAATTTTAAATTTACCCCTCTTTTGTTCTTTTTGACGTGTTGCGTCTTACTTTGAAGGGCCTGTGAAGCACGACCTCAGAGCTCTTCGGAAACTCTCATGCCTTTCATTTATCATTTTCACGGTTGTGAGCTTCCTTCTGGGTTTTTTTTTTTTTTTTTTTCCATCAGAGAGAAGATTGGCCAACAAACATGTTCTGAAAGACATGTTTATCTTTAAGAAAAAACCCATCAGCGACCAAACAAGCAGGCAGCCGCACCCATCCAGCAGTATGATTTCTTATCTTAGAGCTTGACTCATAATTCTGATGGCTCCTTATCCTTACTGGGTTTTTTGAAAAGAAAGTAGTTTTCTTAGCTATTCCCCTGGGTGACACGCTGGAGAGCATTGCACTTGTGTAATTTTCTTTTTTCTTATGTCCTCTTGTCTCTCTTACATCACCCTGAGCAGCAGAACCCCATAATCTTACCCTAGGCTTCTCTTTTTATTTTTTTTTTTTTCTTTTTCCTGATGTGGAGAAAACAAGGAGATGCTTGAGAGTATCTCCTGCTGAGGAATCTCACCTTCAACACACATGACAGCGTTTCACCAGCTTGGCTTTGCTAAGTATCAAGCTGACTCTGTGGAGCTGGAAAATATGTTTCAGGCTGTGTTTTGCATAGATGCTCTCAGATGTGAGGTTTCACCGCCTGGGTGTTACATGTGTTTTTCCTGTCACGGGGCAGTCTGCCTCTGAGTCGTGTTGCTGGGAGCTCCTGGCAGAGCAAATGCAGGGGCAGGGGGAACAGAGGCCGGTCTTCAGCCCTGCTTCATCAACCCCAGCCACAGCCCTCCCTCATTTGTGCCTTGTTTGGTTTAACAACAAGGTTGTACAGCAGCTTTTCCCACAGCAATACCTCTTTTCTCCTGTTCTTTAGAATTAAAATCTCACCAAAGAATGTGTGTTAAGGTGGACTTTGAAACTCAAAGCTTTTCAGTCCTTCACAGTCACGCTGGAGTAAGTCCTGTGCTTTCCTCTCCTTCATTTTAATTACAGGGGAGAGTAGTTCAGCTCCCACAGCTCAAGCTGTTGGAAGGACATGTCTATGCTCTGCAAATAAACTTTGTCCTTGCTTTCCCCTTTCTATCTTCCACTTGCTCTGGCAGAGCTGTGCTCTTGAACAGTGCTGGGCAAGCATTGTTCATGTTTTGGTGGATCTCTGTTTTCTCCTTGTGCTCCCTCCACACTGAGATTAGAGAAGTACTCTTGCAGGTGGCTCGGAATATACCACCTAAAGAAGCCTACAGCTGCTCTGTGTGAAGAACAGCCCCCACAGATGCTGAAGTTGCAGAGCTATCCATGCAGCTTTGTGGTAGGGTTGCTTGCTGCATCCTCTTTGGTTTTCGGCAGCCTGGGACCTCCCAGTTGTCCATTTTACTGGGTAGTGCAGGGGTTCTTTAAGAGGCTGGTTCATGCCACGCTGCAGATCGCTCAGCATGGCACTGCAAGAGCTGCTGTGGTGGAAGGCAGATTTCTAGAATGTGCAAGATACTCTCGTGTGCTGAGGGTAGCAATCTCGGCTGGTTTGCTACCTTACACCTCCCCACTTGAAGTAGCAGTGGGTATTTCTGAAGCAAGTATTCGGACTGGAGTGCTTGCTCTGATTTTCAAGCTGGGTGGGTGCTCTCCGTAGCTGTGGGTTTGCTTTGGCACCCTCAGCCTGAGGTATTTGTAGAGGGACCGTTGTAGATTGTCCCCTGTAAGTATCTGCTCGAGTGCCAGCCATGCTTGCCGGCTCTGCATCCCGCCGTGTTGCTCCTGCGTGTGCCATCCCCCTTGCACTGCAGAAGAGCTAAATCAGGGTTGGAAGAAAGCTGGCAAGAAGCCTGGATGTTCCTAGAAAGATATTGATTGCCCTGGACAGTTCGGGGTTGTTCCTTTTGTTTCCCTGGCTCTCGTCACGGGGTCGGGCTCGTTCGGGCAGCAGCTCGCTGGAGGATAGAGAAACAGTGCCGGGCCCCCCCCCCCCCTGTCTCTCTCAAGTGTTAAGTCTGAAGCAGCCTGCCTGGTAATTCCATTAATGAGAGCCTAGTGCCAGAGAGATAAATGTAATTCCAGGGTAAAGCTGACGCTCGGGCTCAAACAGAGAGGATTTGCTGGTTCTCCTGGGTGCACTGCTGTGAGTAATGTACTCCAGTATTACCCACAGATGATGTTGAAAGTCTACATGTCACTGCAAAGACTGGGCAGTGATAAAAAAATTTGCTACTAAATCTTCATGTGAGGAAATCCTTAGCTCCAGAGCATAGCTGTCTCTTTGCAATGGGTTTTACCGGGAATAAAAGTTTCCTGCTTAACTCCTGACATGCATGATGGCACCATGCTAAGCAGCCAGCTGATCCAGGAGACAGCTTGCATGGGCTATAGCCAGAACGAGCTCTCTTTGTATAATCAGTGCAGAACAGAAATTATATACCCTGTGTGTGTCACACCAGAAAGCTTGCAAGCACCTCAGAGCCAGCCACCACAATTGCAAGTAGCACAAGCTTCTCGACATTTTTGGAGATGTGGTCCATACTTGAATTCAGAGCTTACTGTCCTGGCCAGCTGTTTTCTCAGTTTGATTTCTTTCTGAAATAATTTTTTTCTGATTTTTCACTTTTCTTAAAAGTTAGATTTGCAGATCACATCTTCCTGATTGCAGTTGTATAATACGTTTGTGGCATTGTCATCAAGTCTTGTGTTGAAAAGGAATGGTTAATTGGGGTATTTTTAGCTCTCCTTGTGGCTTGGATCCTGGAAATCAAACACAGGAGCCAGCACCATTCTCTGCTTTCTGCAGAGAAACTTCCTGTGCTGCAGGCAGCAGCCGAGCAGTTGCGTCCAGCAGGGTGGGAGCTCATGGTGCCAGTGAGCCCCAGTGCCTCTGGTACCCCAAAATTCAAGCAAACAAATCACTTGTCTCATCTTCTGGAGCTCAGTGAAGGATTTTCATTGTGGGAAACTACTTGTGATCAGTCCAAGGCGAGGGAAAAAAGATCCATGAAGAGGAAGCAGGTGCTGGGGGTGCTCAGGCCCTCACGTGCCCCCATCACCCCAGCTTTGCCTGAGTGTCCATCAGTACACAGCTGATCTCCTTAGTTAGGACTTGGGTCCCTGCTGGCATCCTGACAGCAGAATTAAAGCCTGCTTGCTCAAAATGCTTGTTTGTTGGTGTATTCAGGAGTTTGCCGGTGCCTCCTGCTGTAAGAGGTGTGGGGGAGAGTGGCTCATTAAGCAAAGTGAGGTGCATGCTTTGCTGGTGACCTAGCAGCAGCTGGGACAGCCAGCCTAAGTCTACAGCCTGCTCCTGCATCTCTTACTTCTCTTTGCAGCAGCTGTGCAGACATGCCTACCTTCTTCATGCACATGCTGTGGGCCAATTCACTCACCAGAAATCAGGATCAAAAGCAGGTTGTCTTGAGTTTTTAAATCTCCTGCCTCCCCTTGCCCTCGGTTTTGTTCATTAATCAGTGAGGGTTATGCATGTGAGAGCCACATCTGCCACTCACCACCATGGTGGTAGGATGTTGGGGGAGTACAAAATCAGTCTGAGCTACTGCAGTTGCTTTAAAAAAAAAATTTTCTCCTGTTTGCATCATAGATGACTACACAAGTTTTAGTTTATTACCTAGTTTAGTTTATTACTTTATTATTTAGTTTTCTCACCCCAAGTTAAAATTTTTGAGTGTCTCCTTTTAAAGCTCTGATGTGTGATTTGGGCTTGAGTGGAGCAAGGTTGCACTGATAGTGAGTTGTGTGTCTTGTCAAACATTTCAATACAGAGTAGATGAAGGAGCAGGTAAGAAAATGACCAGCATATTTAGAAGTTCAGTTTCTTGAAAAATTGTCTCTGTGGTGTCTTGTTCTTACAGTATCTCTCATCCCTCCCCCTTCAGTTCCATGAGTCAAAAGTGATCATGAGAGTGTTGATATATGACTGGGGGGAACTTAGCAGGAAGGATCCTCTGGTGGTAACGAAGTGGGTCAGAAGTGTTACCTGTGCTGTTGCTGCTGCTTATGATGTTAAGCAGATAAAGTTACTGAAATTATTTCAAAGCCTCACTATTTGCTTTGCTCCCTGACTTGCTGCGTGAGTTTCACAGGGAAACCTGTATCTGACCTGCAAGGCATTGATTTGTTTGACAGCTCTTGTGGCCTAGGTGCACAGTTGAGCCACTTTGTTGCTGCCACAGTCTAGGTGCCCTGACACTGGATTTTTTCTTTCCCAATGTATTTTTGAGCTACGGCTGCCTTCCCATCAGGTTTGCTCCAGAACTGACCAGACTGATGGTGGTAGCTATGGTGGACAGACACCCGCCACTCGGCTCCCTTGGATAAAGGGCTGGTAGGACCATCACTTGACCCCCAGAGATGCTCTAAATGACTGGAGGCTGAGCAGAGCCTGATACATGGTCCTTCTGCCTGCCTTGAACTTAAGTTGTAAATCCCACAGCAGGCTTGGCAGTGGTGACCCGATGGCTGTGCTTTGATACGTCCGTGTGCTGAAAAGATGTGGCTGGGGTCTGCTCACGGTCTCCCATGCTGTGAGAGAAAGATGCCATGAGGTACAGCAGGTGGAATTTGAAGTTGAATTTGGAGTGGGAAGGGGGCATATGTAACATATAGCTGAGAAAACCAAATAAGCGTTACAAGACCTTAACCACTGAAGGGGCTGGACTCGTTTCCAGTTGATGTGTTTAAATTGTGATTAGTCACCTCCTAAAGTAGGGTGCTGTAATCCAGTTTCTGTGGAAAAAATTGCACCATACATGTGTCAATACAAGGGGTGGACTCAGCTGAGCAAGAGTGTGTGTGCTTTTAGGCTTGGTCTATAAATCCCTTCAGCTATTCTGGCTCTTTACAGACTCGTGAGAACTCAGGGAGTTTTCTTTCCTGTAGCATTGCCCTCGTCATGCTTTTAACATCTGAAGGTCTGGACGGAAGTCGTTGTCATCTTGCCCTCTTCTGTGCCAGCACTCAGTCTGATGGCAGGCAGAGGCTTCATGGCAGCCAGAGCTTTTCCTTCCAGCAGACTGGAGGGAACAGGAGGGAGAAGGGGCAGGTGTCTCTGCCCCTCTTTGGCAGTGGACTGTTGTCAGCCTCCAGTGTGTCCAAGGAAACTGTTTTTCAAGATTTTTGTCTGGATTTTACAGGGATCTCTTCCCTTACTGCTTTCCTGCCTTGGGCATGGATGCCAGCTGAATCTCCACTGATGTCTTCCTGTGGCATACCCAAGCAGATCAGTCCTTGGGAGACTGCACATCACCTCTGGCAGGGTGCTGGATCTGACATGGGGACAGCTGAATGGACAGAGGGGTCCATCCCCAGAGAGGCTGGGCAGGAGGGGTAATTGTCCCTGGGAAGTGCATCCGTGGTCTTTAGTTTGTGGCTCAATGTTTCTATTCCCTATTCTCCAACCGCTGGAAGTGGCAGACTGAAATGAAAAGATTGGAGTAGCCAGTATCCTGCTGGAGCTCAGAGGGGATGAATTTAGCTGTTCTTGTTTGATTTCAAGAAATTGCATTAAAATGAGCAGAGAGGCTGTGCACTGGAGGCTGCTTCCGCTGCAGGCATCTGCTTGCAAAACTGCGTTTCAGAGCGATTCTTGCTGGTGCTGCAAAGCCGGTGGGGAAGGCAGAGCTGTGGCATGGGCCAGGAGACCTTTGTGGAGGTGCAGCTGAAGGGCTCGGCTTGCTTGATTGCTTTGGCAGCTCGTCTCCACTTAGAAACAGGTGTGGGCATTGCTTCCCTCTGTTATCAGTGGTCACTGGTGTCTTGGTGAGTGCAATGAGCTGCTTCTCTCTGCAAGCTGAGGAGCTGTGCTCTGCCCCACGTCCCTGCTGCTGGGAGGTGGCATGCAGGCAACTGGAAGGTCCCCAGCATAAATGCTGGACATGTGGCGTGATGGCTCTTGTGTCCTGTCTCACATCAGCTCTGTGGTTACACCAAGCTGCAGCTGACTTCTGAAGCTCTTCTCGGTAAAAATAGACCTGAATTGATCTGTTGTGGTTTGCTATTTTTTTTTTTTTTTTTTTTTTTTTTTACTAATATGAATTTCTGCAGAGATGAAAGCTTGAGCTTTATTACAAAGTCCATGATTTTCTTAAGGATGCTTTGGGATATTCTGGGGGTGTGCATGTGGTCTGCATGGTAACAGTTGTCCGGAAAACTGGCAACGGGTCAGTTGGACACGTGTAGCTGGTTAATTGATTTTAGTCCCATGGAAACTCAATTTTACTAACTTGGTGCTTTTTCTGGTGGGGGAAAAAAAGAGCTGTGTTAAGTAGAGGGGCAGCTCTGGGTATTTCTGTGAAAGGTGTTTAAAGGAGGCTCGAATGTGAGTTTTTGAACTGTGCTTGTCTGTTCGTGTTGAGAGCTGGCAGAGTTGGTGGTTTCAGTGGGAGCACACAGCAACCATCGAAGGCAAGGCTTGCCTGGGGGCCCTGGGGCAGGAGCCTGTGTGACTAATGCTGTGTAACTCAGAAAAACAAGGCAGGATTAGCTCTGCCTCCTTCCCCTCTGTAAGGAGCTAGTGGTGGGGAGCTCCATCAGACTGCTGCTGAGATGCTTGGATGGGACCTCTGGACACATTGATGGATCGTCTCCCTCCACTCAGTGCAGCTTTGTGACCTGTACTTTACAGTCCTTTTACAGGACTGTACCCCTTGCTGGTTTTGGAGGCGAGGTGACTGGCTGGGATGTGAAGGCTTGTGCTGGCAGGTCCTCTGATAGATACCCTGAGCTGCACCTGCGTCTGCTGCAACCCCTCCATCCACACCTGTGCCAGAGGCAAAGCGGGATGGGGGTGGAGGGGGCTCAGGCTTCCAGATGCTGGGGACAAGCCAGCCTGTGGGGACCATGCAGGGCTGTGTTGTGCTCCTCCCTCTGCACTCCTGGTGCTGTTGAAGGTGGTCACATGTCGGGATGAAGATCTGGCTTAGAGTTTGAGCCTGTGAATCTACTTTTCCATCTTTATTTTCCAGGGTTTCTCTGCAAGGAATTGGAAAATCCCCTCTATGGGCTGCTGCGACAGCCTTAGAAATATCCAGATGGATTTGAACTTTGGTGCTGCAAAGGGCTTTGCATATTTATTTTCAGCTTCCTGCTGTCTGCTTTGCTTAAGAGCTTTTGCTAGATCCTTTGCATATGCTTGTCCTTGCTCCTCTGCTCCTGGAAACCATTTGAGAACACCCTTCAGCTGTGACAAAACACCCCTCCCCCCCCCGAAAATATCCCCAAACCTCTTGGAGGAATTTTGTTTTACCACTGTGCCTTGGTAAGCTGCAAGGCTTGCATAGCTGTGGTGTGTTGCTGTTTGGGTGCATCAGCCTAGTTTGGAGACCTCAGAGAGCAAATCACCGGGCTGTTTTGGAGGGGTCTTTAGAAAAGTGAGTGACTGAGCATGCTCAGCAGTGAATGGAGCTGTTAAACTGATTTTACATGACTTACCCCTGTGCAAAGACAAAGATATGATGGGTTGAAGCCTCATCTAGGTTTCCACATGTACCACTGTGCCATCTTTCTGAGGTCATGCTTCTCATCAGCTTTAGCTGATTTCAGGCTGTTCTTCTGCCAGAAATTCTTCCCCTTTATTTTCTTTTTTTCTGGGATGGCTTCCAGCTGGATCAAGCAAATGGTGGTTGCTACCTCAAGTGTAGAGATGACTGGGATGTCTAGAAGGGGGAGGAGGGAAAAGGCAGGACTGTTGTGGCAGCAGAGGGTAGTTTTGGATCAGATAAGCTGATGATCATGTGGGAGTGGGGATGGCTTGCTGAAGGGCCGCTGTGTAGCCCCTGGTAGAACACGTCCTGCTTCTACTTCAGTTTCCTTCCATGTAAAAGGGTGGTAAGGATTGCCAAGTGCATTAATATTTCTGGGAGGCTACAGTGTTGGTAGAGTCCTTTGTGGGGCACTGCTGACTGGTGGCTTCATGTCCATGCTGCAAGAGTTTGGCTTCCCAGTTAATCCAGGGGAAGTTTCCCTCTGGGAGGACTTTGAGCACAGCTTTTAAATAAAACTTTCTGCTGAATGTATCAAGGAGAATATTAGGTTGAATACAAGGGAGAAGTTTTCTGTGATGAGGGTAGTGAGGCACTGGAACATGTTGCCCCCAGAAGTTGTAGGTGCCCCATCTTTGGAAGCATTCAAGGACAGGCTGGATGGAGCTTTGAGCAACCTGGTCTGGTGGAAGGTGTCCCTGCCCATGGCAGCAGGTTGGACTATATTATTTTAAGAGGTCCCTTCCAACCCAAATCACTCTGTGTTTCTATGATTTCTCTGCTTAAATATACAGCAGATCAGGGCCTGATGTGTTAGTGCCTCTCTGGGAGGGACAAGTTCTGCTCTCCTGTTCTCCTCTAGCCCTAAGGCTGGGGATAGGTCTATCTTCCTGACTTGTTATAAACCTTTATCTGACCCATCTCAGGCTGAAAAGACATTGTATTATGTGCTTGTTGCAAGTATGTTATCACGTTGAGGATGACTTCTCAGGGCCTGGTGGCTGGGCAGCTGGCATGGCTGTGGCAGCACTCTCCTGCTGAGGTCTGAGGAGCTCATCACATATGTGAAGGGAGTTGTGCATTTTCCTCCTAAAAGCAGCACGCTTGGCCTTGATGTTGATTGTGGGGGGCCAGAGCTGTTTGTCTGAGCTGGAAATTGCTGATATTGGAAGATCATCACAGGATGGGGGGAGAAAATTAGCATAAGCCTCTTAGAGAAAACGTAATTACTTCTCAAAGTTGTCAGGAAACACCAATCTCCCTATTTAGGCTTCAGAGTAGGGTTTCTTTTATGGTGAGTGTATCTGCTTGTGATGGGGGCATTAGCAAAGCTGCATAATCGAACTTGGGGTCTAGCAGGTCCTCCAAGGTCATGTGCCTGCACTTTTGGCCAATGCCACCCTTCTCTTTTTACTTTTTACTGCTTCTGGTATGGCAGACTTCTGGTCATTCCT
>NW_008239553.1:1026769-1040452 GCF_000691975.1 Corvus brachyrhynchos | reverse complement strand
CTGCTATGCAGAAGTGACCTATTTCTCTGCTCCATCATTTTTATTGTGTCCTTCACTCCTGATCTGGAGATGCTTCCTTCTCCCTTTGTAGTCACCTGGCATCACTCAGTCCTCTGCTGCCTTGCTTCATAACCTGCTTATAAACTGGTGAATCTTTGCTGCATTAGATGAAATAAAAAGTTATCATGTTTCTGCAGCACTACTTCAGTCTGCAACAAGCAATGAGTCATCTTGTCTTGGCCAAGGACAGAGAGGGTCCACTGGGGTGGTGACACTGAGAAATGCGTATTTTGATGGACAAGCTGGAGCTGCAGGAAGGCAGCAGAGGAGCTCAGCTGTCATGAGTGTGTTGTCCATGCTCTGCATTGCCTGGAGCCTGGTTGTATCTTGGCAAGGAGCAGCCCTGGGACGAGTGATTCTGCTGAGCACTGTGAGAAGGAAGTTTGGGAACCAAGGGGGAGGCTGGGCAGTCTGATTCCCTGGCACTCAGCTCTGTTTCCAGTATATTTGTTTGCTGCGGGACAAAATGCTTTGTCTGAGAGCTGCAGTTGCTTTGGGAAGGCAAGCCAGGCTACCTTCATATGGCTTTGATTAAATCCAGCAGCACTTAAGGAAGCTTCAGGCATCTCTTTTAGCCTTGCTCGGCAGTACTGGGAGGCAAGGACTTTGAACTTTGCCAGTGATGTTTCTGCAGCATTGTCTAAGAGTAGGAATCGCGTTGAGAAAGTTGTTAATGGGAAAAGGAACCCGAGGAGGAAGGGAGAAAAGGTTGTCTGGTTATCAGCGTGTTGATTCTCCCCATGTGCATGGGTCAATGCCAGTGCAAATGAAGTCCTACAAAGCTAAAGCAGCCCCTTCAGATTTAAGCCATGTAAAATTAAGGTATGAATTTCCTTGTTTTTTGTACCTTTATACATAACCTGCCACTGAAGATTATTGTCCAGGTCCTGTTATTTCTGCCCTTGTAGAACTGCTGAACAGTGTTCATTTATGGCTTCAAAAGAACAACAGAAGACCCTCCTGGAGGTACATAACAGGAGTAAAAAGCTCTTGTGTTTTGGCTAATGTAGAGCAACAGGGTGATGGAAAATTTGTGATTGAGGCTGGAGTCCAAGGTCTGTGCTGTGGTCTTGTGGCCTTCAGCATCTTCATCCTTAGAAATGCCTTCAGCCCTTCCATAATGGGAAAGGAGAAAGGGGAAAATGAATGAGGGGGAACCATGAATGGATTACACTTTTTCTCAGTTCTTTAAATACCAGCTGGCAATGACCGGTCTCTGAATCACCTGCAGAGCCTGGGGAAACAAGTGAGTCTCTCTTTCTCAGTCCAAGGTAAACCAATGTGCTGCATGAGTAAGTTTTCTCACAGTACATAATGAGGTCCGGTTGGCAGGAAGTACATGAGACATTGTCAGGCTGATTCTGTACCTTCCACTTGCTGGTTTGGTGTTTTGACTAGAGACATTGTCTCACTGTTTTCTTACCTCCCTCAGCTTCCAGATCCTCTCTATGTTACAGTGTGTTTGAGGATGGTCCCTCATCCACCATGTTCCTTGCTATCCCCAAACAATTGCATGAACAGGATGGGAAAAGTAAAGTTGTATTAGATGCGGTGACCTTTGGTTCAGTTGTATCATCACAAAAACATCTCCTTATGGCTGCTTAGAATTGTTTCCAGTAAAACATTTCTGCTGTCTTTTCTTTGGCGTGCAGCAGGCACTTCAAATGCCCGAAGTGAGGTGTTTTTGCAGCCTGCAGAGGTGACTTCTATCACAGCTCTTGCTCAGTGCTGGCTAAATGTCTTTTGTGTGACTAAGGTACAAAAGCTTTATACAGCAATCAGTGGAAAATATAAAGCCATTTGTATTATGAAACTATAATGATGATGAAGAAAAAATGGAAGCAGCCTGGCTCTGACATCATGTGGGATTTGCCTCCTCTGCAAACCAGAAGAAATCACACAGGTGCTGTGGAGCAGATCTTCAGCAGCATCTCAGGGAACGCAGTAGGGGCATTGTAGGTGATCCCATTTACCAGCCTCTTTTCTACCCCTGCACATAGATGCTGTCTTCAGTGCATTGGCTGTTGAGGAGGCTTTACTGGATTAACAGCCTTGGTTTGGTACTCATCATCTTGCCTTTTACTTTGGCTTCCTTCTGTGATTTTGGAGAAGTCCCCTGACAGCCTCGTGCCATGTACCTCTGATATGGTGCCAGGGCTGGACAGGAGTGTGTTCAGGGCTGGGATCTAACACCCTCCTGATTCTCGCGAGATTGCTTTGGCATCTTTCCCTTTCACCAGCCAGCTCTTATTAATGTCACTAATTACTATTCTCTGTAATGCTTACAGGATTTGCCAGTTCCTATATGCCGATGGGAATCGTGTTACAGCTCCTTGTCAGTGCTATAGGAGATGCTGATGCTCTGAACAGGTATGTTTGTCGTGTTCCTGGCAAGGGGAAGAGGGGCTGTATGTGGCATGGGGTGAAATGTGTGCAGGGGTTGCCTGACGGGTGTGGAATGGATCCTGTGGTGCAGACTGATCTGCAGTGAATAGTGATTTTTTCCATCCAGAGGTTTTGAGAAAACACTGAGGCAGAAGATAAGGTTTGCATTTAGCCTTGCTGACAGCCCTCTGAGGAGCAGGTTGAAAAACAGCATCGTTGCAGAGCAGCTCCTGGGAGGCCGTGCTCCTTGCTAGCACAGGCACTGCCTTTTCCTTCCTGGAGCACCAGCTGGGGAATCCCGGCCGAGCTCGCGGCTGCGCAGGCGGCTGCTGCGCCCTCTTGCTCAGCTGGCCTTTGGCAGCTCCCCCGTGGCGTGCGTCCGCCTGCGTCCCGAGCGGGGTGGGAGGGAGCTGTGTGCGTGTTGGTATCCAACCATGAACAAATCTGCTGTTGTTTTCTTAATGTATGGCAAGAACAGCCTGTAGCAGCTTATTCCTCCCTGGATAATTACTGCTCTGCTCTGCCACTGATTGTTCTCAGGAGCAGTGGAGTAGTGCCTCCCCTGCGCCGCCCTGTGCATCCTTTTGCCTGAGTTATTTGGTTTGTTATTGCTTTAAGGCATCAGTGCTCAAATGAAAAATCTAATCTGCTCTCTTTGCAACTGTTTGACATTCTAAGTGCATTGCCTGAGTCGAAGTCCCTGAGATGCCAAACATGCTTTCAGTGATGCCTCTCGCTGTGCTACTAGCAGGTCTGTTGGCACTTCGATTTCAATTTCTGCATTACTTTGAGGAGGGGAAAATATAGGACTGGGTTGCAGTCTACTATTGTATTATCTGGAATTGTGTTCCCAGCTGATCAGAGGTGTGTGTGTGCAACCACTGGAATTGGAGTGGAATATTTTGCCATCTGTGCTTGCTCGAGGGAGGTCTGAAAAGCGGGTGGATGATCCTGCTATGGGAGTGTTAATGGACAAGGAGGGTTGGCCTGGCACCCGAGCTCGAACCTTCAGCTTGCCCTAAGAGCTAACAAAGCAAAAGAAGCTCCTTCTGCAAACGTCCATCCCTGATGGATCTCATCAAAATGGCATTGTCTTGCATTTAGTTTGCCTGAACGGCCCATTTGATTGTATAAGGATATAACCATAACTTGCTGCATAAAGCTTTCTTGATCCCTGAAAAAGTGAAATGGATTCATTATGGAAAGAGATCTTTCTTGAAAACCTGGTTCATCCGGGACTGTCTGGGTGGTGCTGCAGACGTGCTGGAGGAGTAGGAGTCAGGGTGGAGCTGTTTCCACCTAATTCTCCTGTATTTCCTGGGGTTTATCACAGCATGCAAGCAAACCTGCCCTCTGCTTTGGAGCTGAAAGCAGAGCTGGTTAGTAGAGCACTGCTTGTGCTTCCCATGTCAGCCTTCTCCTTATGCTTTCCTTTTCTTCAATTAATTGTCTAGTGTAAAAGGCCTCTTCCTTTTTAAAGGGGAACAGCAAAGGTAGGAGTGCCTCCATTTGCTAGCAAGCTGTTGCAGGTGTGTCTGAGCTGGGGGAGCCAGCACTGAGTCAGTGTCCCAGACTCCTGGTGACTCAGGTGGCAAAATCCCAGGTTATTCCCTTCTCATGCCTGAATGGCAGCGAATTTCCTGTAACAAACTTTCGCCTTCTGTAGTGACCATGTAGGGAATGCTGTACCATCCTCTCCCTCCCGTATGGGTTATGACCAGCTTGGTTCACTGGGGATGCAGGCAAGTGGTGGTGGTGGTGGTGGCACTTCTCTTTCTGCCACCACAGGTGGAAAGTTGATTTATCTCAGCACCCTCAACCCTACTTCTCTCCTTTTTTTTCCTCCCATGTTTTTTTTGTTAAGATGGGATAAGTCACAGGCGTTGCAGCTGTCTGTTGAGCTTGAGGAGATTCTTATGCAAATCTGGAGGCTATGTTCTCCTGGCAGATCTGCTTGCATGCATTATCCACTACTTCGTTGTACTGGAAGGAGATCTATTTTCTGAAACATGGTTTATTTTTAGTCAAGACTTTCCCTGTCTAACTGGCAAAAGTTCAGCATTTGCAGCAGGATTTGCAGAAGAAGCAATTTTGCCAAATCTCCGACTGGGGGAAGGGAGAGGAAACGTTATATTGGCTAGCCAAAAAGCAAATGCTGACTTGAAAAATAGCTTAGAACGCTGTTGTGAGAGCACAAGGGTTGGGTAATGCAAGTTGAGAACAGCATTGTGTTGCTGCAGTGGATAACTCAGTCTGGGTTGCTCTTGCTTTCCTTGTGACGGCTGCCGCAGAGGTTAACCAGCAGTGGGTGAGAGGTGCTGCTCAGGGACAGGTGGTCAATGAGCCAACCTTTTGGCCTGATCCTGAGCAGTGAATTAACAAAGTCACGTTAACTGCAGCGTCCATGGGAAAAGTTCTGTCCCTGCAGTGCATTGCACTGTCCTGTTGCACCCGCATTTGGGGCCACTGGAGGCTCACCGAGGGTTGAGCTTTTTGATGATATGGGATGTATCATGCCCGTGTTTGAGTACCCTTGTCAGATACCCTAAAAAGAATAGGGTGGCACATGGGATGTCCTGGGGCAGTGCTGCAGCTGTCTTCTCCTCTCTTCCCCAGCTGCTGCTCCAGGGACAAACTGTCTTCACACGCCTCATTGCTTTCACCAACTGCTTCTAACCACTCTGGGTCTTGCACTAGTTTCTCACATGAGCAACAATCTTTCAGGGGTGGAGGGATATTTTCTTCTTGGTCTTGCATCTCCTCGGATGTTTCCACCACTCCCTTAACAGAGTCATCTTTCTTACCATTAGCTGGTAGTGCTGCAAGCACCAGACATCTGAGAATGACATCAGAGAGCAGATGACTGTGTTCAAAGCCTTTGGTACTTACTCCTCTGAAAAAATGAGATTTGATTCCACATATGGGCATGTAAATGATTTGTTTCCTGCTGCAGGTTAACTCCTGCCGTTTGCTTTATCTTTCTTTTTCTCCCCCCCCCAGCCAGCAGACAATTGCACAGCAGCTTTGTCATGGTTCCATTAAGAAAACAAGGAGAAATCCTTCAGTTCCAATTTGCTTCTGAATGTTTGGAAACCAGAAAAAAGAGAGGAAGTAACACTAGGAATTTAGGTGTATTCTGCGTTTGGTCCAAGTGGGTACATGTTGCCTGCAGGTAACAGACTTGTATCTTCATGAAAGGATTGGGGATGAAACAAAATTTTAAGTGCTGTTTCAGTCACTGGAGTAGAAGCACCATGAGAATCAAGGTAGGAGCACTCATCAACGGCTTAGAGCAGTAATCTTCCTGAAGGAATTAATCTAATTTAACCTGATAAAAGAATTTATGCAGTGGGGGAAGTCTCCACCATTTCCTGCCAAGCTTCCTGAGAAACGAGGAAAACATAAGTGCCAAAATAACAGTCTTCTCTCCATGGAGGAGGGGGCTTATGTCTTCCTAAGACCTGTTATTATCTTTCTATTAAGAACCATCTATATTAGCTGGCAAATCAGGATTGTTTTAGCTATTCAGTTTTCCCTAGTTCCCTGGGGACTTCTAGTTGCAAACCTATTTCCAAATCCCCTATCCCTGTGGGATGCAGATGATCTTGTGTGCCCCAGTGTTGATGCAGCAGTCGGCTCCGTGCTTGCCATACACCTGATGGCCTGTGGATGTAGAGACTTCAGAAGTTTGAAGCTTTTCTTTAGGGAAAGTTTGTGGGTGGTTGGGTTTTGTGGTTTTTCCTTATATTGCTAACCATTTCAGGGAAGCTCCTATCTTACTAGTGCTTTCTCTCCAAAAGCACTTCTCTTCCTCTCTGTCTCTTGCCCTCAGAGGCTGGAAGAACACTGATATGTCAGGAAAGCCAGCCTCTGCTTTAAATGGCCTTGAGCATGTCAATGTTCAGCTCAATTTCCTCTTAGAGTGGCGTGCTACAAAATGAGCAGGAATCTCAGGGCATCCATGGGTCAGCTTTTTTTCTGATGCTCAGGTTAAAAGCAAGGAGGGTTTTGTGTGTGGAGGGTGTGTGTGTGGAGGAGGAGATATCTGTTTTGAGTACTCTGATAGAAAAAAAATTTTCCTATCAGTGAATTTTTGCTGATATCACTGAACTGTGCTTAAAGTATGTGGGCATATATTGTAATCTGCTGGCAATGTCACTGAAAATAGCTGTCCTGGGTTGGCCCAAAGGTGCATGTAAACTGCTAAGGTCTGAATCAATACCCTGTCTCCAGTGGTGTAAGAGGAGCTGCTCTGGAAGGAGCTGGATGGAGGCTGAGCAGCCTAATTCAACATTCCATCTGCTCTAGCTTGACCCTGTGCCTTGCAAATATGCTGGGTTTTAAGCAGGCTGAGAGCTGCTTTTGGCTGGCAGCCTCCAGCCCCAGGTACTGGGGCAGGTGAGGAGCTGCCACGTCTGTGGCTGAATGCTGGAACACACGTCTGCATGGGAGGGTGCAGCAGTGGGAATTCTGGCAGTCTCTGGGTTACCTGCAGCGAAGAATGGAGCTGACTTCAGATTGCTGGTTTTAAAACCTTTGTTTAGTGCAGGTGAGTAGTTCCGTGGGCATTCCATCATTTATGCTCACCCAGCCCTCCCAGCACAGCTGTGCCAGTGCCAGTGTCCCTCAGCTTGGTTTTGCAGGCAGAGACCTCCTGCAGCCCTCATGGAGGGCCAGCTTTCAGCAGCTGCCTGAATTGCTGCTTATCCCCAAAGGTGCTTCTGCTCTGCTTTGCTCTGTAATTACTTGCCACGTGTTGTATCCTCCCCAGCAGCTTTCACTGCAGTTTTTAAAAGGGAAGATAAGGAACAGTGGACAGATGGACATCTGGGAGAACTGCTGGTAGTGGGCAGAGGGGGTGTGGTTTTAGCCCTGGTACTTGCATTCAGCATACTCTCCAGGCAGGATCCCACTGTGATTCTTGATGAAGTTTCCCTTTTCTTGGCTGGCTCATTGGAAAACCCTTTTCACTCCAAGTTTTGTTTGGAAAGAGAGACGCCCACACAGATGGCTGCTCCTCAGTTGTCATTCATGTTGGAATTTTTTATGTTCCTTTTTGCATTACCCTCAGGTGAAAACCAGGCTTGCCAAAAAAACATTTCCCAGAATTGGAAAGAAACTAAACACTAAGAATATTCTGCTGCATCTCTCTCTAAGCTGGGAATGCAGTGGGCTATCTCATATTTTATCAGTTCACAAGGGATTGTGTTGCTTTTTCTTTTTGGCTGAGTTTCCATGTAGTTCACTTGTTTGTTTTCCTCAGAGAAAAGGTACAGCTTTCATTAAGGGTGGTTTTGGCTATGTTTTGCTCCTTGCTTGAGACTGTCTGAGTGGTTCCACTTTTTCCAGACAAGTGCCAATGCTCTGCTTTGGAGTCCTGCTGGTCTCATCTGATAAGGTTTGGGGTGGTTTTTTCCTCCTAAGTAGCTCTCAGAATTGCTGGATTGATATATAATAAGTGTTTTTAGGCCTTTGAGGTATTGTGGCAGAGGGGAAGGGGAGGAGAACAATAACACTGCTGGAAAACATGGGTTTGGTGTGCTGGTGATTTAGGAAACTGAAGTTACAGCCTCTTGCTTGGACTCCTTGCTGCGTTCCAGGATGCTGTGGATGGCACAGACCATAAAACCTGAATGGTCTTGCATTGCTCCTGGCCATTTAGCTGCAGAGAAGAAGCAGAGTTAAGTCACAGCCAGCCAGTGTGCAGCTGTGGTTGGACTTCACTCCTTAAGTGCCCTGGAGGGGATGCTGGAGCGTCCCGCACCAGGGTGCAGGAAGATGAGGCTGAGAAAATAGGTGAAAATGACAACCTGAAATGGCAAAGGTTTCTGGTAGGTTTCTAGCATTGTGGCTTGCTGGCCATTTCTTTATTTCGTTATCTAACCCTGCAAAATTGCTGTGGCAGGGCTGGTAGTAGGCTTTGGGAGGCTGGAAAGATGCCAGCACAAGGAGGTGGCTAGTGCTTCCTTCCAAGTGTATTAACTCATTCCTGAAATATGCATTTCTTAAAAAAAAAAAAATTTCTAGGGTAGCTGTTTTTGGGGCCTCTGTGGTCATGCTTTGAGTGGAAATAAGACTGTCAAAGGGTTCTTCAGGACGGCAGGGCCAGGCACATGCATAGCCTTAGATGGTGCTGATAGTGCTGCCATCAGCCCCATGTGTTTCCAAACCTCCATGTTGCATGGTGAGGAGCACACCAAGGAGAAGCACTGTCCCCCAGGGATTTAGCAGACTGCATCTAAATCAAAGATTTTTTTAAGGGATTGACAATCAATCTTCCACTCCTTGTTTTTTGCCCTGGCACAGTACTGGCAGTCCAGGTGTGGTAGCTGGGCTTGTCCCACATCCAGGTGGAAGCTGTTTGGGAGCATTGGAGTGGGGAGGATCAGCGGGTGGAACCCTGAATGGTGTGAGTGCCCAGCAGTTGCCAAAATGCCTGTGCCAGTTTTCCGCTAAATGCAGTCCTGATTAAACGGGGTAAAAACCAAATTTATGGGAGCCAGGATAAATGGTTCGACCATGGTGATTTTCTTTTTGGTCTTTATTTCCTAGCATGCAGTTGCTGTGATTCTTTTGTGTTACTTTTATCATTCCTGATTTCTGAAAGTATGTTTTCCTTTTTTTTATTCTTTTCCTGAGGGTTTTGGGCAGTGTTTTCCAAAGCTATTGTGGTGGGCATTTCCCTTCTCTCTCAGAAGCAGCTTTCATTTTTTAATGAATAGCTCAGCATTGTTCACATTGTTTTCCACTTTTATGGGCTTTTTTCCCCTTTTGACTTTGGCTAAAGCAGTCTCCTAAATACTTCTGGAGTCTTTTGGGTCACTTTGCAGAAAATATTTCTTTCCTGTTACAGAAGGCCTCACATTCAAAGCTCCAGGCAGGAAAGCTGTTTGCAGCACTCACATTGGAGTTTCTGAAAGTGTGATTTTGCACAGCTTTTGCTTGGTTTTGGCTGGGTTCAGTTAAGATTGTGCTGAGTTTACCTTTGAGCAGGACTTCATAACCTTGTTGGAGTTGAGTTTCATTGAAACATTTCTAGTGACATAACCCTGCTACTACTGGTGTCTACAGAGCCTCCCAGGTCCTAAATGTGTTCCACTCTTCCAGACCAATGCCTGTTTTCAAACTCCCCAAGTTCCCTGCAGAAATAACAGGTTATTAATAGGATCTTTATGCATATGTGATTACCAGACCTATGTTGCACTCAGAAGCTGAACCCTGTGGTCAGCATGGCGTACATCTGCAAACCTCCCTTGGTTTGTTCAGAGCATGATGATCTGGCTGTGCAAGCACTTAGGTTTGCTTCCCTAATTTAAAATGAGTTGCAATAAAGAATTTACCCACTCAGGTTCTTGTGGAACTAAATATTGTTTATTTGAAATGGGGGTTTTATTTGCATTTTTGGGCTTTCTCCCTTGTGCTGCAACAGTGGTGAACAGCTTTGAGTTACATCAGCCGGTATTTGTGGCATAGCAGTGATGTTTCCTAGGATGTGTCTGACTTCTTCCACCCTCTGCTCACGATCATTGGTCTTGCTGAGGGGGCACAAGGTCTCCTGGCCTGTTGGATACTGGGAGTCTGCTGATCCAGCAGTGAGAGGCTGTGGTGAGCCAACTGCTCAGGGACAGGATGTGAGCTACCAACCACAGCAAGTCACTATGATCTTCTCAGCTGCCACTCGTTATCATGACCTTGCAGCATTTGCAGTGTGTGATCTGATGCTCAGGAGATAGGTTTCCTGAGTGGTAACTGTCTGAACATGCAATCCCAGTACCTGTTGCAGCTGACCAGCCAAGTTGGATACTCTCTGACAACATGCTCCTTTGGCTGTAATTCCCCATAAGATAGGGGGGGCAAAAAAGAGTGTGGAGGGAGAGAAGGGGGCACATGTAGAGGTTAATAACCTTTTCTCAGGTCTTTGTTCTCTTTTATCCTTTGAATTATCTTTTTTTTCCCCCTAGTGTAACAACAGAATTTTGTAATAAAATCCACATGGGAGAAACCAATGCTGCGTTTTTTAGTCAAAACAGTCTCCATGTCATCTGACTATTCAAATGGCCATAGAGAAGTGTTTGGATTAAGAGACTAGAGGCTGAATGCATGTTGAATGCATTGGTTTCTCCACTTTAATGATGTAATGATGATGCTGTTAGAGAAACCACAAAAGAAGAACGTTTCTCAGACCATCTCTTCCGAGTTCATATCTGTAAACTGCAAACTCAAGTCCTTTTAATAGCAGTTAAAACTGTTGGGGTTTTTTTGAGAGATGCTTTTTCTTTGTTGAGTTTTGTGGTGGGACAGCAATGTGTGCTTGCAGCTGGCGATGGGTTGGTCTCAGAGCAGGGGAGCTTGTCCTGTTTCAGCCCTTGTCCACTTTTCAAGTCATGCCATGCTGTATCAACCCCTCTGGGGAGCTGGTGATAGGTGTGGAGGGATAATAATTATTCCTCTTCAAAACAATGTTGAAGTATGACTTTCAAAGAAAACCATTTTCTTCAAAACTTTTTGCTTATATTGACCTAGAGTAATACTCCAAGCATGGTGATGACTTTTATTTCCATGGGAAAAGATGCACTTTCTTTCCTTCTTTCATTTAGTTTCACTTAAGGTTGCTTGAAGCAGCTGTTCCTTTGGCTGTTTTCAGATACCAGCCAAAAATACTGGTGTTCAGCCTTCAGAAGGATGTGCAGGTTAAATGAAAGGGTAATTTACTGAAGGACCTAACCCTGGCATTGCAGCATCCCTTAGGTAGGTGTAGTCATCGTTATCTAAAAATGTCTAAGGCATAATAAGAACTTGATTATGCCCCTCCTTGAAAATCTGGTTAGAATTTAATTTTAAGAAGGACTCATATTTGACATTTTGAATATTATTTCTGAGTGAAAATGCTGTATCTTTCTGCCACCGAAAGGAAGATCCCCTTCAGGCCTCCAAGGCAAGTAGACATCTTCATGCTGAAGTGGTTTCTCTCTTTGACTCTTTTTGCCTGGTGTATTAAAATTCCTCCAGATAGGCTGGGTTGTGTTTAAATTAGCTTATCCTCTACCTTAACTACAAAGCTCTCTTGAATATTTTTTACTGTTAGTGTTGAGAGAGAGCGTTTCTGTAAGTAGCCCGATTCCAAGGCTATTGGTACATTAATGGGGGGGGAGGGAAAAAGAAGTCTATGCTTGAGCTTTCTAGCCTTGGAGGTTTGGCAGGCATGTTGTGAAAGAGACTCCTGCTTCCCTGATGGAAACCCTTTGAAAACTTTGTTTGACTCAAGGGACTTTGTATGTCTGGTATAGAAAAGCCTGCAAGCATACTCGTCTCTCGGCGTCTGTGGAAAAACTAGCTGCTGTGTCTGCTTGTGAGTGTTTGTCCTGGGGATCTGCCCAAAAATCTGTTTTTTCCATTGCTTGAGCGAAGTATCAGGCTTGGCACACTTTGTCATGCAAACTGATACAGATAGGGTTGGCAGCTGGCACACCTTTTAAAGAGCCTGTTATTGTAATCTTGCCATAACTCATTAATTATGCTGTTGAGGTAATCATAGTGGTGTACTAGTCTAGCTAAAACAACTGCTGTACAACCAAGGTTCACTTTGGTTCTGTCCTTCCAGTTTGGCATGCTGCAAAGGTACAAGGCAATTCTGTTCTTCTGTACTTCTTCCCTCATTTGTATTTTTGTTGTTTGTTTTGGTATCTGTGATAAAATAATCCCCTGCTCTTCCTAACCAGGTTGCAAAAGCCACAAGGATGATACGTGGGAAAACAGACTTGGTGTTAATAATTTAGAAGGTAGATCATAGAATCAGAGTAGTTTGGGTTGGAAGATACCTTAAGTATCGTCTCATCCAACTCCCCTGCCGTAAGGAGGGACACCTTCTACTAGACCAGGTATAAGATGCCTGATGCTTTCTTAATAGTAGCAGTTGTACACATGAAAATGTGATTCATTTATTGATAAGAACACCGTGCAAAAGGTATACTGTGTGAATTTTTACCTATGCAAAGCCTCACTTGTAGGTGTATAAATTCATATTTATACCTAACTGTGAATATATCTAATGAATGATTAGATATTGGACTGCACTTGAAAAATCACAGTGGTTGTGCTTACTGAGAACTCTATAAAGCTGCATGGATTTGTAAATTGGGCAATCACTTCCTTTTTTGTGGAAATGTGACCCTAACAAAGAGAAGTCTTTGGACTGATTTCAGTTACGTATTGTTTTCCTTCCAAATCTAGAATTGCAATTTATGAAAGTTGCAGGGAGACAGAGGCTTATTGGATGTTCTTGAGAGGGTTTTTGAGATACCCTTTGCAGCAAAGAGACGAGGAGCTGTCAGCTTTCCCCATTTGGTGAGCTTGTCCCCTGGTATGCTCTTGTCTACAGAGCAGATGCTGGAGGGCACCAGCTCAGTGCAAACTCTGCACTAAAATGCTCTGCTGGTCTGAGGTAAATGTAATTGCTGTGTGTCTTTCCCAGGGGCTGAGCTATTCTCCTTCCCTGGAAATGAAGAGGAAAATAATCAGCTGTATTAGCAGATCAAAAAAGAGCAATCTACCAGCCTTCCTAATGCATGGGTCATGCGGTGCCTGGAGCTGGGCTTTTTGTTAAGAGCAGCTCAAATAAGAAAAGCAAGCAAACCTCCAAACAAAACAGAAACCAAAACTAACAAAGGAAGCATCTGTATTCTGATGAACTGATATAGGTGAGGGAGGAAAAAACAAGTCATCAGAGACTTCCAAAGGCTTGCTGTTTAGGTCTGGAATCTGCAGCTTGGAGATGGCAGGCACTTTATAGACTGATGGTGATGCAGATGGATCTATGGTGCTATCCTAGGCAAAAGCAGGCTGAGTGATGAGAAGTGACTGATGATGCTGATCTAGGATGCAAGAAGGTGAAGACTCTGGTCTTGCTCTGTTTAGAAGAGTTGAGATGCACCTCTCCAGGGCAGCTCTTGTTCTGTTCACTGTGTTTTTGATGCAATGAGAGGTATTAAAGGAAGGAAGGAAGGAAACTTTGTCCCAGCATTGGCCTCTATTTTCACCTTGCATAGTAAAGCAGATAGTGTGGCACCAGTTTGTGGCAGTGCTGAATGAGCATCTCTCCATGGCAACATGGTAGGAGCCCTGGGCCGCAGGGCACTTCAGGCTGAGGTGGGTTGGTTCATTTGAAAGCCTGGCACAAGGCAGCGATGCTTAGGTTAGTGTTTTTATTACTATAGAATTTGTAATGCTGGGTTAAGGATG
>NW_008239553.1:1019197-1026324 GCF_000691975.1 Corvus brachyrhynchos | reverse complement strand
CATTCCTGCAAGTACATGAGCAGGACCATTTGTTCTGGTTACTCTCCTAGTTGCCAGAAGCCCAACTGGTTTGAGGTGAGAGAAGAAAGAAGAGAAAGGGTTGTTTTAGCTGGATGCCAAATACAAAGAGGGAGTATAATGTGCCCACAGGCTGCATCGTCGGCACATAAACCTAGTGAACAGGGGAGAGGACAGACTGCTTGTATTGGCACTGCTGTCAGCTCTCATTTTCTCACAGCTGGAGGACCATGAATGCACAGACCCCATTGATGGGATGTCCTGGTTTTAACCTTCTCAGTCCAGGGATTTGACAGCCCCAAAGCATAACATGTTTCTGTGTGCACCTTTCCAGTAGCAAAGGGTTTCGCACCCTTTGCTGAGTGGTCCCTGCCAGCCCCACAGCTGGTTAGTGCCATGTTGCTTATCTGCACCTCTCTGTGGAGCGAGAGGTGACTGGCCCACAATTTCTAATTGTGATCATCACTCTCACTATTACTATCTTCAAAGTCCACAGAGCTCAGTTTTTTTTTTAACCAGCAACTGGTGAGAGAATCCTCATGAAATTTTGGTAACATCATTTTAGTACCTTAAAATCCTTGGCTTCTTGTAATCAGAAATGAGTAACCTGGTGTGAGAGTACCTCAGTACTCATAGTGTGCATGAACACTTGAAGCAGCTGCCTAGGATGGAAAGCACAGGAGGAGTGCAAAGAAACAACAATTTTGTCAGCCTGGTTGGAAAGCAGCTACAGCAGTGAGTAAATGCTTCCTTTTATGTGCACATGCAGTGTCTGACATCCAGGCAGAATGCTGACAAGCTGCTGTGGCTTGGAGGACAAGTTGAATGATCTGCATAAAGTCCTTACAATTTCCTCTCTCAAAGCAGAAGTGGCTAAAAAACCTTCAGAAGAAGAGGACCTGTCTGATTTTGTTGTTGTTAATTTGTTCTGGAGGGTTGGTTGCTACAAGGAGAGGTATCTCTGCTCTGTGTTACTGGTTTTGGATCTGCTCTTGGTTCAAGGAGATAGAGATGTCCTCTCTGTGAGCCATGAACCTGTTTCCTGGACCTTGTGCTCATGCATCTTCTAACAGACAGAGCAGCCTTAGAGTCAAGTGAATCTACTTCCTCCCTGCCATGAATGTTTCCACTGTTAATGAAAGATATTTTTGTTTTGGAGGAAAAACACACCCAAAGCCACCCTGGCAGGTTTGTTTGTGCCAGGTTTTGACTTGGATACTTAGTGAAACAGAGGAACAGCTTGAAAACAGTGCCGTGGTCCTTCAGCTGCCTAAGGAGAAGTGCAGGAGTAAAGTGGCTTAGAACTCCTTCAGTTCAGCAGTGTGGCATTCCTTGTGAGTGCATTGATTCTCACAGCCTTCCACCATCAGCTACCAATTAATGGCTTTGGGAGGGTTTGGTGTGCATGGGAAAACTGTGGTGTAGAGAGGTGATCCTGCTCTGTCTTCCTGGAAGTTTGTCATCTCAGGCGGCGCAAAAGTTTTGTAAGCACTGTCTGCTTGTTGCAACATCTAAGATTGTAATGGTCTGTGTGGGAGGGATGTCCATGCAGATGGAGATGCCTCTTGCCCTCAAATGTTTTCTGTAAAGTTTGTGGCCCATTAATCATGAGTGTGCGTCTTTTCTAATGGGCTGATGGTTGTAGATGCTGGATAAATTTTGTGCCGTGTGTTGGGGATCTCAGTCCTGGAGTTTGAGCTGCCTTTTGATTGATGAAGGGCTGCATTTGTTCTTGTCTGTTTCAACATTTGCAGCTTCTGTTTGAGTGAAACGCTATGGAGAAGACAGGACATTCTGTGTCTCACTGTTTGGGCTCTGCACCAGAGAAAACATTTCCCCTCTGAATCCTTTGCCCAGGAAAGAGCAGGTGGTGGTTGTTCTCTGCAAGAACAGCTGGAAGTATCTGCGGTCCCCTCTTGATCTGCTTGTATTTCAGAGCCCTGTCAGAGACAGTCTCTTAAGACACCAGGTCAAAGGCTTTAAATGCTGGAGCCCAAACCTCTCCCAGCTTTGCTGTAGTGCCCATGTGTGGTAGCTCAAGAGTAGAAGACCTGCCACACTGGCTCCCAGCCAAGGTCCAGATTGACAGGTATCCCCTCCCCTGGTGACAACCAGAGTGGATCCTCAGGGAAGGAGGCAACTCTAGGTTTAACAGCTGCACCGGTGTTGTCCTCCTGCAGTTTCCATGGTACTTTGCAGACACTTTCTGTAACTCACTCTGAGTAGCAGAACATGTCACAACATAACTGTGGGTCACTTGGAAGAAGTCTTTCCTCCTTCTGCTTGACTTTTTTCTATCTGCTCTCTCATGGTCTTTCACTGTGAAGAATTGTTCTTTGCTCCTAACATGGTTTGCATGACACCAGTGGGTCCTGCAGGTTGTTTTCTTTCTAGCCTCAGTACATAGGTACCTTTTTTTGTGGTGCCCACAGCTTAATATTTCATGATGATCCACTGTCTGCTTTGACTGTGCTGCTCTGGAGTCTGAATTTAGACAAACGCTTTGTGGATGCTTTGAAGGGGATTAGAACTGACCTTTAATTGAAGAGAAAATGGAGTAATGTCAGACTTATTTGCAAAAGCATTCTGTGCTTCTAGCTGGAAGAGTTGTTGAACATACCGAAGAGAAGGAATTTAGAAACATGCCCACATGACCCCATATCTATTACTCAGCAGGCATTTTTGTTGCACATCTTGCATTTATTTTATTGCTAAAACTTTAGGCAATTTATCAGTGTTTCCATTCTGTAACTGGACACCCCTTTGCACTGTCTGCCTCTCCAGCCAAAAACGAAGTGAGAGTGATCTTAGCTAACAGCATGATCTCAGCAATTCATCTAGATGAAGACAGAAGTTGGCTGCTCTCTCCATTTATTCACTTAAAGTACTGAAAGCCGCAAATGAACTTGTTTCAGTTTTCCTAATGCTGTGATAAGAAAATAACCAGCCCCATTTCCTAAAATTTTCCGGAGTTGATGTCCATGTGCATAGAAAAATCCAACACATCCAAAGTCCAACTCACAGGTTCCTATACATGAGCACCACTGCTTGAGATGGCTTGATGGAAATAACGTTGCATCCAGCGAGTCAATCACCGTGTTCCACAATAGATAGTACACTTAATAGCAGCATAATTTCCTGTGTTGGCTGTAGTTTTTTTCTGATCTCCCCTCAGCAAAGATTTATATTTGAATGTCTATGGATTTCTGTGTTGTGCATATAGAGGTATTGCTTAGTATGGACTTTTGGGGACAACGGAAAAGCTTTGCCAGCTCTTGCTCTTGCTTGGTGAGGAAGGGAGCAGGCCAGAAGTTAAGCATACAGATCTGTACTTCTCTGCTAAGCCTTGTGCTTTCTCTGTGCTGGTCCATATTGGAGGATTGGAGATCCATCAACAGCAATAGAGTAAAAACTGTGTGGTAACTGGTTTTGGTGAAACTTTCCTGTGTGTCTTGGTTTCTCTTTCCAATGGAATTTCCTTGAAACTCTCTCGCCATCTTCTGTTCCTGCATCAGATTGGGAAGGGCCTTTGTCAATGGCAAGGGCTCCCAATCACTAAGATGACTAACTGATGATGGGTCTGGGCAAATAGCTGCCTGCCTGATCAGATGCTGATGGCTTGGCGGGATGTTTCCTCTCCTCCTGCTTTTTGGGTGGTCCCACAGTACCTGTCATAGTTTCCTGTGAGACTTGTATTCACTGTGCATGTGGGATTTGTTCTTCGCCTGTGACCAGAACATGACTGGTGTTTCTTTAGGAATAACAACAGCAGAACCAGGTAGCTGTCATCTGCTCTCCAAAAAGCACTTGGTTGCTGTTTTCTGTTATGCTGCAACAAAGCACTGCAGACTCTGTCTTTTGCTCCAAATGCAGGTAGCTTTCTTTGGTCTTTTGTGTTCCTGAAGAACCTTGTGGCAACGCTACACCAAAATTCTGCTGTTCAAGTTGAGTTGTGCCATGGACATATCCTTCCCCTGAGGGGAGGAGCAGAGCCTGGACCAAAGGTGACTGATGTTATGCATCAAACAAGGTGACTTGCCACAGTGTAGTTGGCATCAGTGGTCCTGGGAGATAAACTTCTGTGGGGCGTAGTGTGCCCATGTGTCCTTCCCACCATGAGATGAAACTTGGCACAGTCTGGCTTTGCAAAGCACAGTAAAATGCTGTTGGAGAACGTACTCCTGACCCTCTGCCCTACTGCTGGAGCAGAGCCTGCAGAGTGCCAGCCTTTGTCAATCTGAAGTCAAGGGGCTGTTGTCCCCCAAGGTGCAGGGGATGGAGAAGCCTTGCAGCAGGTTAGGAGGAGGGAGCATCTGTGGTTTTGTGTGTTCTGTGCCCACGTGGCAGAGAGTGTCTGTCAAGGCATGGGTTTACAAACAGAGGAGCTCATTAGTTAGAGCAGCCGGCTGGTGTGGCAGAAGGCCCGGGCTTGGGTAAGCTTTTGGGCAGCTACTCGAAGGAGGAGGCAATTGCTGAAACATTCATAAACTTGACTGTGAGCAGACTTCCCAGTTGCCTCATCTGCAGTGGAGATGAGGGAGTGCAGCCAGGAGCTGCTGTACTCATCCCAGGAGAGATGGCAGGGAGCAGCAGGCTCCAAAGTTAATTCTCTTCATTAATTCCCATAACAAATTTCCACCTTCAAAAGCCTAAATGAACAGAGGCCTGCCAGAGCAATACCTGGAGCGGTAGCTTTTCCTTTTATTTTTTTTTTTGCCTCGTCCTGTAAGGTTCATATGGAGGAGAGTGCTCTTGGAGTCTCAAGAAAAATAGCAACAAAACAGTGCTAAACACTGGCTATAAAAAAACCTACTTATTTGTTGCACGTGTTGAAATGTGACAATGGGGGCATCCCATGCAAGCCCTTGTTATTTTAGTTTTTATTCTTTGCTGCATATGTAAGTTGTAATACTCTTTTTAATAGTATTCCCATATATTTAGAAAGAAGGGTACAGTGTTTTAGCCTCCTAATACCTTCATTCTTTGCATGTCTCTCAAGGCAGCCAGGTGTGCTGGTACCTGGTTTTATGGGCCCATGTCCCACACAGGCTAGGCTGACCTATCTGGTTGAGGGCATTTTCCCAACTGTTGTCTTGTTTTCCTTTTAAAGTTTTCTCCTGTTTTCCTCCTGAAAAGTAACAGTGGATGGTGTGAAGAGCAGAGTCAGGAATTGAAGGATAACTGCTGCACTTGTCCTCAGTTCACCCTCTCATGTCTCTCACCATGACAGCCTGTGTTAGCAAAGATGACAGTGTGTTAGCCAGAAGAAATAAATTTTTTGCTGTTTGGGGAATTGGCTAATCATTACATGCCTCCGTTTACCTAGTTAAGAATGTGTTCTTTAAAACTGCCTGCTTTCTCCCAAGTTTGTAGCTCTTTCAAAGAGGTACAAATTTTGTTATAAAGTCCTCTGCAGCAATGCTGTCCTGAATCTGATGCTGCTTCCTACAGAGAGGCTCCAAGTGCTTCTGTGCAGCAGTTGGGGAATGGCCTCCGTAACAGGACAGAATTTGAAAGGGGTTCTTTTTAGTTTTTTAAAGGTACTTTTGCAGATGTTGTGGTTAAAGGCTTCTATTTTTAAAACCCTAAATCTTGGAATGTGGCTCCATAACACTATGTAGTGGGATTTGGAAAACGTCTGCTAAAATTGTATATACAGAACAGTGAAACAGTTAGGTCATGTTAAAGTTGTTAGACTTTCTGATGCTAGTGCATGTCTTTTGGGCTTTTGTTTTTTTTTTAAATGAATGTTTTTCTTTTTAAAAATACAAATAATGGACCTTCCATTTTAGACAAATGTCCCTTTTTTATGATGGTGGGGTTTTTTTCCTAGTAAATGGCTTTTTTAGTGGGAGCTGCCTTGCTCTTTCCATCTGATGTCTGTGCCCACATCTCGGAATGTTTCCATTTCAGAAAGGAGGAGGATTCTGGTGCTAGCAGGCAAACTTCAAAAGCTGCTATGCAGGGAACTTCGCAGTTCGCATAGGAATTCGGGATGAGTGAGAAATAAAACAACACAAAAATCCCTTAAACTTTTACTGCCCGCAAAAATAACAGAAAAATTTGCTTCTTGGTTCCTCTAGTCCTTGTCATGCTAAGGTACTGAAACTGAATAATCCTTTCATCTCCTAAAACGAACCAGAGATATTTAGGAGCACTCAATAGCTTTTAAAGAAAATACGATGTTTTTCCTATTGAATGCTGCAGTTGTGCTGTCACACTCAGTGACTTAAAATGGGACTTTTGGGTGGTGTTTAGATGCAGGACACAGGTAATGGCCCTTTTTCCCCACATGCAGTGTTATTACTGGTGTTTGACACACCACAGACCCAAGTGGTACCCAGTAGTCATGCTCACCCTATCCCTAGCACCCAACTCCAGCCATCCTCATGGAGCTGAGTTTGAATTAGGCAATGTTTTTCTGTCCAAGCCTCCTAAGAGCCTATTGAGAGGGAAGGGGAATGGCTTTTCTTTCCAAGAGCAGCTGAATGCGGTGCCCTAGTTACCATGGTTTTTTAAATGGAGTACTTCAGAGGATGTACAAAAGCATCTTTAGTACTTGCAGTACAAGGAGAATGAAAGGACCTAGATTATGTCAGCAGTGTAGCGGAGGCTTAAGTGAGTATCATTCATTTATTGTTAGGAGATGACCCAATTTGGATTGTATTTATGGAGTTGGAGGGGAGAATGGACCTGTTTCAGATTACTTTTGAGCTTTAAATGTACTTACAGGCTTTGTGTAGGGATTGCATTGGCTCCTGCTGGGTAAACAGAGCCTTTAGGAGGGTGTTCCCCATGTACTGGAGCAGTGATGTATCCTGGCTTGTCTTGTGCTGCCAAAATGGGTTGATTCATACCATGTCTCTCCACATGGCCATGTACTGAGTGGGGAAAAAACTGAGTTGTCAGACAGAACTTGCCCAGCTGATTTTTATGTATTTTATTGTATTTTCTTGCAAGGCTTTTAAAGCCTCCAGTTACTATATAATTTGCAGACTGGTTCCAGCTAAGCAGATCCTTAGCTGAAGGCTGTGGCCCTGCAAAGGACTGGTGGAGGTAATGGGTCATGAAGTCTGCACACAGTGGGATGCTTCTTTTGGTTCGTCCCC
>NW_008239553.1:998439-1019177 GCF_000691975.1 Corvus brachyrhynchos | reverse complement strand
CTTCCTGTAAAACAGTGGGTGGTCTATTTTAAACACTACCTGTGTCATGGTCCACTGCCTCCTTCTTTTCACCTGGCTGTGATGGCAATATCTGCATCTTCTTCTGGGAGGCTCCTACTGTCCTTTAAACAATTTTGGTGCTGCTGAGAGGAACACACCATCTGCAGGTCCTGTGAAGGATGTAATTTCTTGAATTATTTCTTTTCCCCTGCAAAGGTTCCTGTAGTCATTACATCACGCTCGACCCTGATGATGCAAACTGCTTTGAGAAGCATCCAGAGCAGAAGCTGCTGTCCTTAAACCCATCTGCAAATTTGAGAGGGGGAAGTGAGAAGAAAAGCATGGAAAACTTATAAGGAACTGAAGCTTGGTAAAGGTCAGCTTCTTCAGCAAACACTACATGCTAGCTCAGGTGGGCCTTGTGTGAAGAGCACTGGGAATCTGAGTTGCGTTGTAAATTCATTACCAGCATTCACATTTGTTTCAGTGGAGCCAGGGTTGCCATCTCCAGCTAACCAATGCTTTAAGTCTGTGCCTCTTCCTCTGCAGAGGCGCATGTGCCTCACATCCTCTGCAGCCTGCTTTTAAGGGGAGCCCTTTCCCTGTGAAGAGGAGGAGAAATGCATCCATCCCTTTTCCCATGAAGAGGGGGAGAAATGCTCCCATCCCTTTCCCCATGAAGAGGGGGAGAAATGCATCCATCCCTTCCCACAGCCGTCCCAGCAAGCCACAGTCTGGTCTGCTCCAAGGGGAAGCTGTATTCCAGCTCTGGAGGTGTACGGCAGGATGGTCGCTGGGACACCCGCTGGAGGGAAGAGAGGGCTGCAAGCACTTAGAGACTGTCTGGACTTGCTCCTTTGAAGATACCATCAGCTGCAAAGTCTGGATGCATCCAAGCACCAGTGCATCCATGTCCAGGGTGTGCTGGCACCACTTGACTTCTGCATTAAGGAAAGTTGTTGCTCTGTAAGAATCAGCATCCAATGCTTTTAGGTTTACAGAGACCTGCTGGCTGAGAAAGCTTTTTTGTTTGTAGGCCAGAGTACCAAAAGTAAGTTAAATGCAGGTGTATTGCACAGCTGGAGGTGGGGGCAGGCAGGTGGTCTCTTGGGGCAGGGTCCCTGGGGTCTGCCAGCACACCAAGGTCAGAGCAGCACCAGGTTGCCAGCAGCAATTGCAGAATTGAGCATGTAGGGCAAACTGGCATTTCCTTCTTTTCCTGGCTTTCTCAGGAGTGCAGATGGCAGGTTTTGAGAACTAAAGGCTTCGTACAGAGAGGTCTGTCTAGCGAGGGATATGTAAACCTCAGTTCAGGCTTGGATGTGTTCCTTTTCTGTCTGTAGAAGGTTTAGGCTGATTATTCTGTTCCCTTTAGGTTTTCCTTCCTGGTTTTTTTTTTATTTTTTACTTAGATTTCATAGTGTTGATCCAAGTAAAGGATAATGAAAATTAAGTAACTTGGCCTGCCTCTTACACAGCCACTGCCGTGTGTAGTTAGCAGTTTAATGAGAAATGAGGCAAGGCAGAGCTCAGTTTGCTCTCATATGGCCAAACTGGCTGTGCAGGACTTAGGAGTAAGATGGGATAGTAATCGAGTGTGATGTTGTGGTCTTTAGGGCAAGACCACAGGAAAAGCATTGTATTCCTTTGAACAGGATGGAGCCTTTCACGTGATTTTTTTTTTAAACTTTAATTCTGTAATCTTGATCTGTTATCTAAGAGCAGGAAGACGTCCTAAACTTGGAAATGTATTTCATCTACTCAAGGAGAAAAAGATTCCATCTTGGTCTGTCTAGGGAGCCCTGGTGTCCCCCTGGTGTGGGGCATCTTGTTTGGCAGATGCTGGGGGTTGCTGTGCCCAGGGCGATGCACTGAGTGACCTTTAAACTTGCATTAGGGCTGGAGGGTTTTTCCTCTGTTGCTGTTGGCTCACCTCCAAGGTATGTTGTGGGCTGTGCAGTGCTCGCCTACAGAGCCTCCCCCAGACTTCCTCTTCACTGTGTGTCTCATACCTGGGAAGTCACTGCAGAGCAGCTCTCCACTGGTGCTTCTCACTTGGTAAAATCTGTCTGTAGGGGCAGTCTGTCATTGATCTGGCCCGACTAGTTAGGCTGACTCCTTCCAGAGCTCACTGGAATTTCAGAAGAAATAAAAAAATAGCTTTAATGTCAGTGGCCTTGCATCAGGAGGATCGATTACTGCTTTTTCATTCATCCTGCTAGCTTTTCTCCTAGACTTCTTGGGCATGTGCAGATTATAATTTAATTTCCTCTTTAACTGAATAACTTTGAAAGGACTAAAATTAGCTGTTTGGAGTTGTGACTGGGCATGCAGAAACTTTCATGCCTTTCTCTTCTACAGCAGATAATGCTTCAGGTGCAAGAGGGAATGGGAGCGCTGTCCTGTGAAGCAATCCACTGCACGTCTTGCAGCCAGAGTCCTGTTTCAAGCCCTATGGCTCTTTTAATCTCATTTGTGACCCTCAGCTTTTAAAGAGCACGGCTGAGCCTGCTTTTTTACCTTGGCAAGTTTTAGTCCCACATGTTATGGTCCTCAAGCCCGGAGAGTGGCTTTTCTGCCACTGCCACTTTTCTGCCTGATGCTTTTAACCTGGTTTCAATGTAACACCCCTGTCTGCTTTCTCCTAGTAACCTCTTGCCCTATTTCACCTACATTTTGTATGGAGTAGAAACCCTACAGAGTTTATTTTCTACTTTCTGGAGAGATGTAGTCTTAAGTTAATTGAGGGAAGACAGATGGGACCTGCCAGCTTTTCATATGCCGGCAGCCTATCAAGGGTAGAAACTGTCTGGTGGCTTGCCAGGATGAGCTTGTTAGCGTATTGCCACAGGGTGGTTAGAACTCGGGGACACAGGGAATGACTCCTTACAAAATTGGGCTGCAGTAGTTAAGGTGTCCACAGAAAAGTGACATGCGTGCCTCACTCTTTGGAGCTTGCAGGGTGAGCCTGTGGATTGGCCGTAGTGTGACATAGTGTGACATCCTTGAGCATCCCTACCGTGGCTGGGTGTGGAAGTTCCAGGGCTGGCTTGCTCATCACCTGCCTGGGCTCCACGGTTGGATCCTTGAACCCCGGCGGGGAAACATGAGCTCTTTTCTTGAAAGACAAAACGCGAAGTGCTACAAACCACAACGGCTTCCACGCTAAAAATACCATAAAAGGCTGTGTCCTTAGGAGCTGGGCATGGGAGCAGTTCCCACCCACATTACTGCGGCATGAGTCACCAGGCTATTGCAACTGCTCTCCATGTGGATGCCCGGCTGAAGATGCACTGGGAACAGAGGGAGGAAGGGGAACTGCTCCGTAGCGCTGTGGAAGTGATGAAGAAGAGGATGACGTGCGGGCATACGTGAACACTTTGCTTTCCTTTTGTTAGATTTTTTTTGTTGTTGTTTGGTAATTTTTGTTTGTTTGGTTTTGGAACTTCCAGCAAATGGTATTTGCTGATGATTTGAACTTAAGGCATTTGCAGCCAGGAGTCTTCTGAATATGCAGAACCCCCCAGTTTGCTTTTAGGAAGCACAGTAATTGCCACATGATTAATATGAAGCTGGAAAACCCCTCTGACATGGAAGTATGTTTTATTTACTCTGTCTAAGCAAAGTTTTTTTTTCTCTCACTATTCTCTCCCCTCACCTTCATCCTTTTCCCCCCTACCCTGATGCCAAAATAGGCTGTGTGTCCTTGTGACAGATGGTGTAAAAGCACATTTCCCTTACATTGCACACTGTTCTTCCCTGTGCTTTTTATCCAACAAGCAAGTATGAGGGAGTAAATTTGTTTAGGTTGTTTAGATTTCTTTCCTGAGACGCCACCCACCTGTCCAGGCCCCAACAAGGCTATGGGATATTGTTTTCCCTTTTCCTTCCCTTCTGCTTGACATCTTGGCTATCGGGATTTACCGGAATAAGTTTGTCAGTGAGAAATTCTATAAAAAGAATCTTCCTTTATTTAGACACCAACCCAATAATGACCTCATGTGGGCACATCTTCGAAGTTCCTTCAGGCTGAGCGGACAGAGGGAGGTGGTGGCTGTGAATCTGAGCCCTGGCTCTTTCCTAGTACACCCCTCTGGTTGTTCTCGGTGGCTGTCCTTCAAAATAACCCCAGTCCTGCTCCTCCTCCTTTGGGGAGAGAGCAGGGAGGCCCCCAGCACACTGGTGCATCTCTCTTTAGCAAAATTTTTAGCAGTAGAATATAGCTGTGGTGGTCTGGTTGTTTTTCTACTCATCACTTCCAGATTAGTCCTTTGCAGTGCTCTTTGGTGGATATTCACCTCGACTTCTCAGGGAAGCAGGAAGCTTGCACACTCAGTCTGTTTGGTGCTACCAAATTTTGCATCAGGCCAGTTTCAAATAACTTTGACAGGGAAGCAGGTGGAGTAAAGGTACAAATGCCTGCATGGACAGGCAGAAAGCAGTGGGAATGGGTACATATGAGATGTATTGCTTGTTTTGTGGTGGAGGGAAGGAGGCATCTGGAGGGGGGCAGCAGAGCAAGAGTTGGCCACCAACGTAATGGACTGTCAAAATTATTTTGTGTGTGACTTCTTAAAAAAGTGTTGGTTTGAGTGTTTTTAAGTGGGGGAAGGGTGTAGATTTGTTAAGGGTTAAAAAGTAGTGAGTGTGACCTGGACAAGGCTTGTGGACTTTCTGGAGAAGTTATTCCTGGATTTCATTCACATCTTTGGAGAAGAAAGCCTGTTGTGGTGTGCTAAGCTTCCCCTTGTATGTGCTCAGTTTGTTAAAATGTTATCACAGGTGTTTCCTTACCGGCCTGCAGTAACTCCTGGGTGGTTTTTCATGTGATCAATAAACCAGAGCTTATTTATTTAATGGAAAGATATAAAAGGCTGAGGGAGGTTAATTGACTTCCTTGAATTCTGCTCATCCTACTGTTGAAGTAAGCCCTAAGGTTGATGCACATCATGGCTATTGCTCTTTAGAGCTGGGAGACTTTTAGCAGCAGACTGACCAATTCAGTGTGACCATAATGCAGATTTTTCCAGTCCTGTCTAGAATTTGGGTCAGAAGAGAGGCAGTTTCCAGCCCTGTGCTGATACTTGCTTTGCACTGCTGCTCCACTTGTTGTCCTTCCCAAACTGACCTCCTTGATACTCTGAGTTTTTAAAAAATAAAAATAAATCTATATTGCACAAATACTCTGCAACATTGTATGGGTGGCCAAAATACTTTGTTATTTTTAGAAACTTATTTTTCAAAGTTAGGTGTTGTTAGAAGAAAATACAGATTTGCAGCTTCCAGTTTCCGGGAGTTTTCCAATCGGGTAGCACAGAAAAGCAGGATCTTTGTGGGGACAAACAAAGTCTTTTCCTAGGGTCTCTTGTTGTGGTCCCTGGCAAAAAAAAAACAACAACCCAGTGTCCAAAATACAACCTTAATTAAAAAACAAATATGTTTTTACCACTGGGAAGTGACATCTGATAATGTTTTCTCTAAAGATGGGGTGTGGGGACTGGGTATTTTTAGCTGCGGCTATTCTCAAGTTGTTGTTTTGTGACCTTCTCCTAATAATACATTTCTTTAATACATTAGAGTTTTTGTAGTTCTAGAAGCTTTTTCAGACAAAGATGGGTGGAGAAGAAAAGGGAGCAGCAGCCCATTGGCAGGAGAATTACTGAAATCTGTGTTCTGGTGAATATTGGTGCCTAAGGGGGTGCCATGTTAGAGTTGGGTGTATCTCATGAAGGACCTTTCCCAGGTCAGAGACGTGGCTTGTGCCTTCCTCTGGCTGTAGCAACTGTGAGATTTCCATTGCCTGCTTCTTAAAAGCAGTTGAGAACAGGATCAAGAAGGTTTAGCTAGCTGAAAGAAGAAAGCTTAGACAGAAGAATGACGTGGATAGAGATACTGTAGTGCAGGAATCCCATGGAAGGGCAGGTGTAAGAAATGACAGTTCAAATGTAGGTCTTTTTGGTTTGGGGTGTGGCTGACTGACTGGAGTCTCTTGGGATTTACCTGCAAGTGTTGTCTCTGAGAGAAGAGAGCCAATAAATTCCCATATGAAACCTGAAGTTCTTCATCATCCACCGTCTGCTGGGCTTCTCCTCACCCCTTGTTGACAGACTGAAAAGCAAGCACGGATCCTGAGGGTCCTGTGGGCTGATCCTGGGCTTTTGTGAACATCAGAGGGGCTGTGAAAAAGTTTCTCAAAGATAGTTGGTATAAAAGATAGGAGAGAAGAAGCATTTTCAGGTTGAGTTGCTGACGTTGTCTGTGTCTCAGTAGCTACCCACGGAGATGGTCTGGCTCTCCAAAGGGAACAGCAGTTACGTGTTTCCCTGGGCTTGCCTCTGGTGGCATTGTGGGAGGAGGACAATTAAGCTGAGGGTAAATAATAAACACGCATGAAAGCAAGCAAGCTGAAGGAAGGACAGGCAAGAGTGGTCTGTCTGTGCTGCATCTGTGGTGTGCTGCTCCATCTCAGAGAGCATCGGGAAAGTTCTCCAGGAAGAACCTGATGGGGCTGAAGAGGTGTCTGGCTGAAGGGACAAGGAAGGTGTTTAAGTTGGTTGTTTACTTATTTATATAATTCTTTTTTTCAGAACCCAAATCAGTGATCAGTGGTTTCTGCTGATTGCTGATAAATTAAATGATCTGAGGCTGTTTTGCTTTCCAGCAAATCCTTTCATGCTGTGGTGCCTTTTTAATGACCAGAGGCACAGTCAGAAATGACAGCTCAGTCTTCTGAAGTTGTTTAACACCACATGTCCAGCATTGAGTCAGGAAACAGAAAAAGGTTGCTGCTCCCCCAGAAAACTGAGCCCACCTCCTGTGGCCACTGGTGGGGGAGAGTGGGCTATGTGGTGTGGGGTACTTGCAAGTCCCACACTGCTCTGGGGCTGGGCAGGATTTATCACAGTAAAAGGGATCTTGCTTGAAAGAGGTTATGGATCATTCAACATCAGAAACTTGCTAAAGTGGTCCTTTCTGCACTGCCCTCCCCCTGTATTCTTGGACCAAGAAATTATTTACTTATTTTGAAGCTCATATTTTTGAAATCTGTCTTGGGCAGAGCCTTATGCCAAAGTGTGTTGCAGTGGGGATCCTGCAACACGCATATATCAAACCAGGAGTCCCGTGGAAAGGAAATATATATGGACAGACAGATTCTTGATAGCTGTTTCAGAGAGATGTTTATTTCTCCAGCCGCATGCCCGGAGCTGTGCTCAGGACCTGTTCCAGTCACGGGACCAAGGGTCCTTCTGCCCGCGCAGGGAACACAAACCAACCAATGGGAACGAGGCTGAGCAGGGACAGGGAAACCCCGTGTCTGTGCCCTCAGGGCCCCTCTGCCAGGGCTACACGGCGGGGGAGGGACCCCAACAAAAGTGATGGCCAGAGTTAAGGCCTCCTTAGGCTCCCTTAAGGGAGCTTTCATCAGGAGATGGTGCAGGGCTGGTGCTGAGCTCCTGCAGGTGCCTATTGTGCATTTTCCCTTACATTGAATTTGGGACACAAAGTGGTTATCTGGGTGATGTTTTCATTGCAGGGAACCCCCACCTGTGAATGAAAGCTGTTTGGGCTTGGCACTGGCAGTCGTGGGCAGGTTTCAGTCATGAGTCTGTAAGGTGTCAGCTTATGTGGCCAGAGCGAGTATTTTGTATCCTGAATAATACTTGGACTTTTGGTGCTCTTCTTAGGTTTAGGACCTGACACTTGATACTCTGGTTGCTTAAAAAAAGATTAAATTAAAAATAAAGAGTGACTGAGTAAGGCTTTTTTGGGAACTGTAACCTTGGTGCCCTGTTTTCATGTGACACCTGTGTTTAATTCTTTATCATAACTCATTAGCAGAATGAGCCAGCTCACGCAGGCTAAGTGCCTCGTGTGAGAATGTTTCCTTTGGTCACTGAATAAAGGAGCAGCCCCAGCAAGAGTGGAAGCTTCATCTGTGTCATTTGGGGATGAAACATGGTGATAAGAGATCTGACAGGAAGGAAGTGCAGTGTGCGGTGACGAGAGCATGTTCTCAAAGTAGCATATTTGGAGTACAATACAGCAGATACTCAGGGTGGGCACAGTATCTTCTGGGGATGGTTTGCAGCTGGAAAACAGGGGCAGCCGCTTGAAGGCAGGTCAGTGGTGCAGAAGTGGCCCCGTCTCTTCAAGCCACACTGCTGGAACATCGTCTTCTCCACAGGACCTGTAAGGTGATGGAGGAGGTGCTGGAGACTGTGCAGCTGGGAAGGGCAGGAGCGGGCTGTGTCCAGTCTGGGCTGGATTTACTGGGTGGGCTCTGACAGGCCTCTGTCTCAAATCACCCCCTGCTGCTTATCGTTGGGAGTGAGCTGTTGCTCTACTGAAAACTGTTCCAAAACAAGGGGGGCAGAAACAATCTGGGAAAGCAAATACTTTCTGATAACAGTGAGCAACAAGCTTTTGTTTGCTGTCAATGGAAGGAAGTGGGAGAAACATGTAGTAACTCTAATGCAGCACAGGCTTTACTGCTGGAAAAGAGATTTAGTGCACACATTCCTCTACTAGGTCCTAGGAGGGGAGATATCCATGAGGAAGGGCTGCTTGAAGTGGGTGGGAAAGGCATGGCTTTTGTTTTGCTGCTGTAGTGCATCTGTGTGAAGCAGATGCTAAAGGAAGGTCTGTGGCCAAGATGGAAATCCAGGTCCAGGCTTACATGGGAAATGGGAACCAGGGAGATGAAGTCCTTGGTTTGTATTCAGCCAGGACAAGATTGAAGCAACTGTGCTTCAAATTAAAGGGAGGCCCCTCTCTACTCAGCTAACAGTGATGATAAAGTGTGAACCAGCTCTGATCTCTGTTCTCTGAAGATCCTTCCGTCTGAAGGACTTGATATTTTGAAAAAAAAAAAAAAAAAGGCAAAAAGCTCTCATGCAATATTAGATTTGAAGTCTTATCTGAAGGCCTGCAGGCATGTTCTAACTCAAGCAGGGATCTTATTCTTTGTGTTGGACCCATTCTTTACATTAAGGAAAAAAAGTTCCTTTCCTATCAAAAGGCACTCCACTGCGCTTAGATGCTTATTTATTTGCAACTTCCGTTTTCCAAGCTTTCTTGCACAGTGCACAGTCCAACTGCCCTTCAGTAGGATGCATTGTGGTCTCCCAGGTTTTGATCTTGGAACAGGAAGATGAATTTCCCAAGCTGCTGAGGAAATCATCATCCTGCTTGCAAATGCCTTTTGTAGCAATTAACTGAAATTTTGTGTTTATAAGTGAACTGTTTTAAGTGAACTGTCTGGTTGTTGCTTTGTTGGGTGAATGTTAAAGCATTTTTAAGGTAAATGCACCTTTCAAGTTCAAAGTACCTTTTTTTTCTTTTCTTCAGCTGAATATGTTTTCAGCTAAGTCAGACTGCATCTTGAAATGCAGGTGATACTTGAGTTGTGTTTGTTTGCTTCCTGGAGAGAACAGCATCTGCTGCTGCTTTTCTGGACAGCTTTGCATGGGTCTCCGTCATACCAAAAGCTTGTCTTTATATCACTGCCACAAGCTCTCATTTATTTAAGCTTTTCCCTCTGCTTTTTTAAACTTCCGCCTCTGCGTTTTATCTCATCCAAGAAGAAGTTTTGTGAGTTCTTTAGTTCTTCCATGCACATTGTCACTTACTTTATGCAAGCTCCAGCTTTCACTGGAAAAACCTGTATCAAGTATCTCTATTGATAGACTTGAGTCCCCTTTGACTTGTTTTTATCCCACTTCCATTGCTGTCCATTATTCACATCAGAAATGCTGAGGACATGGAAAACAGTAAATGTAGGGCGAGGCAGGGGATTCTCCTCCTCTACTCTGCCCTCGTGAGACCCCACCAGGAGTGCTGTGTCCAGCTCTGGAGTCGTCAGCATAAAAAAGACATGGACCTGTTAGAGTAGGTCCAGAGAAGGGCCACAAAGATGATCAGGGGGCTGGAGCACCTCTCCTGTGGGAACAGGAGGAGACAACTGGGGTTGTTCAGCCCAGAAAAGAGAAGGCTCCAGGGAGACCTTAAAGGACCTTCCAATACTCAAACAGGGCTTAGAAAATAAGAGGGAGAGTGACTTTTTACACAGGCACCTGTGGATAGGACAAGGGTGAACGATTTCAAGCTAAAAGAAGAGAGATTAAATATTAGAAAGAAATTCTTTACTCGGCACTGGATCAGGTTGCCCAGAAATGTTGTGGATCCCTGGAAGTGTTCAAAGCCAGACCAGTTGGGCCCTGAGCAACCTGGTCTAGTGAATGGTATCCCTGTCCTTAGCATGGGGGTTGGAATTAGATGATCTCCAAGGTCCCTTCCAACCCAGACCATTTTATGATTCTATGACTTTTATTAAAGGTTGGATTTGCGCACGCACACACAAATCCTGCATTTCTTAAGTTGGGGTGATTTTAGAAGTTAACAACAAGCAAAAAGTTATGTTGTAATTAAAAAGATTGCTTTCATATGACTTGAAAAAACTACGTCTCCTAATGCTGTCCTGCATATAGTTCCAAGGCTGTTAAAAAAGCTTTGGGAGATGTTTTCTCAGTACTTTCCGGTCTTGGATGAAATACTTCTTGTTTCCCTCAAGTTTTCTATTACTGGATATGCTCGCATGGGGCTTTGATAGAAAAAAACAAGTTAACAAAAGCTCATGCATTAGCATCTGGAGATGCTGTTTGAAGGTAATGCAAGTCCAGGATACTGCCAGTAAAATGGTCAGGGAGTGTCCTCTGCAGAGGCTGCCAAAGACAAATAATTTCCTACGAGGGTTCTGTATTTGGAGGCAGTGTGAGCTGATTAAAGTCATTAAAGTGATTGAAGGAATGAGGGTGGTTTCTAGGGGCTGGGCATTAGTTGGGGTCAGGCTAATGGCTGAAGCTGCCTCCCTCCTAAAAATAAGGTGAAGCTAGAGGTTCTTGGAAGCAGTGTAAGACACACAGAGTCAGCAAAGGTCTCACTGTGACTCAACTTAGATATCTGTAGCGCACAAGTCATTCCCCTCAATAATTATTTTGGACAGGTTTTTCACAGCCAAGCTGCATCTTGTTAGTGGATTTTTAACTTCATACTCCTTTATTTCATTGGCTGTACCAGCAACTTTATATAACGGTTCGTTTGTTATTTCCTTGTATGTGTTTTAAAAAAGATGCTGCCTATCTGTGCCAAAGAGGGTGCAGGCTGCTGGCAGCATGATAGCTTATGTTTGCATCTTTGTTCCTTTGGTTTTGGCTAGGGAGCATCACTAGCTCCACAGTGCCCAGGGTGACACCTTGGATAACAGCCAGGACACGTGTCCTCACCCTTCTGCTTCAGGCACGTGTTGGGTGTGGGTGGCCCCTAGCTGACAGTGCTCGCCCAGCCTAACCCAGGGAAAGTTTCAAATAGCAAAAGGAGCCTTTAGCTTACCCAAAATTGCCAAGTGTTGCTGGTGGCAAGAATGACAAGGGAAGAGTAGTGTGTCTTGTAGTGTTGCTACATGTACCAAAAAGAATAAAATACAGTGTTTTAGGAGGAATGCATGTCCAAGAGAGAGTGACTATTGTTGTAGCTTCCATTAGTTTATGGTTAAAGAAATGCAAACTGCCCTTCGAGTCTTAAGGAAACAGAAGAAGCCAGTTCCCAAGCTCTGTGTTGATATAGTTCCCTTCCAGGTCAGTGCATCACCCGAAAAAAAGAGGGGTTTTTTGTTTTCCCACTGGCTTTTTTTTTTTTTTTTTTTTTTTTTTGCCCTTTTTATAGACACTGGAATGGAAGAAGGAGGGAATGCAGAAAGAAAATTAATCTTCAGTTCCCAAAAGCAGCATGTGGACTTTTGCATTCTTCAGTTTACTTCTTTTTTTTGAAATAAAAAATCATTTAAATAATGATGCTTTGAAAAAATAACTCATGCATCTTTAATTTTTTGTGCAGTCCTTTGTTTGGTTTTTTTTTTGCTATTGTTGTCTCTAGAAGATGGATTCACGTTAAAAAGAGCTTAAAGAATGTTTGGATGCTCTTTTATTCCCTGTGAGGTCTAAAAGTAGAAGCTGACAAAGAATTGCTGATAGACTCGCTGCTCTCCTCAGAGGGTTTAGCTTACAACTAAAGCTGCGTCTTCTGACTTTGCACCAACTGAGCTGTGCAGAAGCACCAAGGCTGGGCTTACTGAGCATAAGCAGGGAGGAGACCAAATCTCTTTATCAGCCCTCCTGTTTATCTCCTCCCATCTCCATCCTTGGGGAGAAGAGCACCAAGGCACACCACCAGAAACGTGTGTGAGAAGGAGAGTGAGATGTAAGTACTGGGAGCAAAGGAAGAGGGATGATGGGGAGAGGCTTGAGAGAGGCTTTATTTATTGGAAGTGCTGCTCGTGTTGAGGAGGTGGATAGCATATAGTCACAGTGTTACATGGCTTTTTAGTTATTTCTATAGCTAGAAGACTTGGACAATGCATTTGGGTTTCTTGATATTGCCGTGGTCTAGTGGCAAAGGGTTGTCATCGTTGTCACCACAGCTTGCCATTGTACTGTAAAAGCTTAGTGCAAATTGGGAGAATAGAGGGAAATGTGTGTAATCTGCATTTAATGTGTGTAAGACACACTACAACCTACTAGGTTATAACATACATAAATTATAATCTGTGTAATGGATTGCTTGTTTATAATGGTGGCCACCTCTGAAAGGGTGTGAGGCCTTCTGCACCTTAGGGCCTCCAAGTCGTTGTGCCTGTGTGCTGGAGAGGTGACAGCAGGGAAATTCAGCACAGGACAGCTCAGAAACATTGGTAAAAGTCTATTTGCTGGTGTTTATGAGGGGGATTGGAGGAGAGGTGGTGTTATTAAAGTGGCGGCTCATGACGGAAGTGAGCTGTGCTCCCTCTCCCCAGTGCTTGCTGACTTCAAGCAGAGCATCATGCTTTGAGATTCTGTCTTGATTTCACACTTGTGGAACTAATGTGTTGCTTCTCTGAGTTGCTGAAGGTGAGAATTAAAAAGTTGGTTTTTATAAGTGATAGCTCTGTGTTGGGCTCTGCTTTCCTTTGGACTGTGTAGCTGTTTGGATGTATCAGGGAGAACTGCAAGTGCTGGAAGGTGGCTCAGGTGACACAGCCAGTGCTGGCTCTTCTGCTGTGCAAGTCCGTGATGTCATGTACTGGTTTTAATCTGTCCCAGGTCCTGAAGGAATGGCCTGAACCCTCCATTGCAGCCCTTCTTGGGGGCAACATATTCTTAGATCAGCTGGAGTTGGGTGTAATACTGTGCCTTTGGCTTCGGTAGGGGGCATTTTCTGCCTGCTGAGTTACCTGTACAGTAAAGTGCAGGCGGGTACAAAGGTGTGTTGGTCTCTCAGGCCTGCATGGGAAGCCCTAGCACTCAACCAGTCTGGAAAATGGCCAGAAAAACCACACCAGGGGTTTTTTTTGCAACACAAACGAGCATAGTTTATTTTCTGCCATTGTGTGCCCTGCAGTTACAGCCTGCTCCTTCCCCACCAGCTCTGAAGGGACCTGCCTTTCCTCTGTGTTCAAAGACCCCTGGTAAAGATGGTGCCTGTGCCAGAACTGAAAAACTGACCAACTTGTTATTTCCTTTGCAGTGAGCCCAAGGGACGAGAGAGTGTGGATTGCCTCCTGCATTGCCTCTTCTCCCAGGCACCTGCAGTGAGCTCTCACGTGCCAGAGGACGAGGGTGGAGGAGAGCAGCCACGCAAAGCTGGGGCAGTGTGGGTGAGCCAAAGAGCATTTGGCCAGTGTGCTGTGGCAACTGGGTGTCCTCAGCACCCTGCAGCAGAGACAACTGGCTCATGCTGGGTAGATGCCTTCAGGGGAGTGGACAACTCCAGCTGAACTGATGAATCTTGGCACCTGATACAAGGCTCAGGTAAGGGCATGTTGCTTGAAGCTGGGTTGTATTTTCATCCTTTCTTCTCCAGACTCACAGGCAGGCTCTGGAGCAAATGAGAATCACCCTGAGAGCTGCCATATACTGTGGTTACACATGCTAATAAATCATCAGGATCTCATCTATGATGATGCTGGATGCTCTGGCTTGTTGGGATATTGCTGGTGGTGTCAATGTGAGTTGCAGTAGAGGTTCTCCCTTGGTGTTCCCAGTACCTCTGCTGAGGTAGATGACTGTGTTTTCTCCAGTGCAGCATCCAGTGCGGTTTCAGATACAATGCAAGTTTACTAGGACAGGAGATCATCTGAATTTTCTGTAGCACATCTGTGATTCATCTAAAGTGATCTATGGGCAGTCATTTTCAGAGACCCCAAGACAGTTGAAACAAACCTTCCTGCAGTTCAGCTGGCTTAGTGCTCCTTATACTCTTCAAACAAACAAACAAAAAAGCTTGCTTGCTTGCTTGTGTGCTCTTGGGTTGTAGTCAAGGAAATAAACATGCAAACAGGGTCTCCTGTATCTTGGTTCATCCTGCTTGATAGTTAATTTCATTCCCGAAGCCGTAATTCACTTTGCAAGTGCAGGTCTTGGTTCCCTTTCTGGTAGCAGGGATATAATCGTGTCCCGGATTTGAGCTAAGGTTGGGGATGCACAGTCCAGTGATGTGTTTTGAAGCTGGTGCCTGGCCAGGATGTTTGCAGTCTGGGTTTGTTAATGAGAGAGAATCTGCACATGGGAGTGAGCAGAAGTCCTTGATGCAAGTGCATTGAGTGTGTTGTTCATTTTGGAAGAGAAATTTGGGGGTATAGTAAAAAAATGCTGCAGCAGCTGCAACACTAGAAATGGGGATGCTGGCCAGTCTTGTACCATGACCTCAAGAGCAGGTTGGCTTCCACATGGGGGCTGGTTCTCACAAAGCAGAAGCTCTGCCTGCAGTCAGCGGTGTGTGGCCATCACTTCCTCCTTGGCTTGTCACCTTGTGGGCACACAGCCAGGCGTGCTGGTGCCCGCCTGTAACTGCCTGCAGCCCCTCCTGGGTGCCTTGAGGGGCTTTGAGGTTTTCTCAGGCTGTGGTGATGCAGTCAGAGCAGTCCCAAAGCCATACTCGCTTCGGCTGTGCTTGGTAGGTATGTGCAGTAGTGTAATGCTGTAGCTTTGCTTCCAAAGGCTTTGAGCCAAAGAGCATTTGACCAGTGTGCTGTGGCAGCTGGGTGTTCTCAGCACCCTGCAGCAGAGACGACTGGCTCCTGCTGGGTAGATGCCTCAAAGGCTTTGAGCTTGTGGGAGAAGAGCCTCTGATGAAGGCTCCTCTTTGGTTGCAGCTGCTGACTATCTCCCCAGCTTCTACCAGGCAGCCAGGATGGGCAGATTGCTCCAAGCCCTTAGCCTGTGTGTTTTGAAGCATGTCAAGGTGCCTGTTTCATGCACTTAAAAAGCCCTGATGGGGCTTACTCAACTTTTCACAGCTTGTTTTAGTCGCTTTCACTGCTCCGCATGGCCAGGTTTATTCCAGGGTGTGCAAGTGCATCAGTCACTGTTAAAACTAGTAGTAGCTGTACAAGTGAGTAGTAGCTTTAGAATTGCTTTGCTGGGAAGTGGTGCAGACTGCAGGTGTACCTTGTGAGAGGGTCTTGCCTCTTAGCAGATGTATAAGCATTTGCACTTGCATAGATGTATACGCTTTTCCCTTAAAACTGTTCCCCTAAAGGAAAAATTGCAGGCTGATACCATAGATGGCTAAAGACATAAAATGTGTGTTAAAATGTGCTTTTAAAATGGAACATGAAACAGGAACAGTGACTTGTTGGGTTTCAGCAGTGGTGGGTGTGACTGTAGTAAGTACGTACCTTTTTTACTTTATTCCACAGTAGTAGTTTCACTCTGATAGAAGCCAGAGTGGTGTGTCAAAACTTGATTTTTTTTCTTCTCCTAGCAGCAGTCTCTATTTAAAGTTAAGAGGACCCATTCAGAATGAGAACACACATTCACCTAAACCCATTTCTGCTTTTTCAATGACCTTCTGCCAAATAAAAACCAACTACAAACATGTAGTCTAAATCTCAAATGGCTTGAGTAGATACTGTTCTACACTACAAAAGATTTAAAAATTGAGTTCCAGAATATCCTCAAATCCAGCCCGAGACTGAGAACGCGTTACTATGCTGAAGAGATTTTACTGATATTTTCATTTTCAAAAGCCCATCTGCCAAGTGCTGGCAGGGTGATTTGCTGATGGGTTTGTAAGCGTGACACGTCGTGTCGTGGCTGGGGGGGTGACAGGGGACGTTTGTGTGTCCCAGGCTGTGCCACAAGGAGCACTGCTGCTAGGAGTGGGAAATGCTCAGTTCTTCTGGGCAGCGAGCAGGGCTGCAGCACTGGGCTGGTGGGCAGAGGTTCCCCTCTCCCAGCCAGGCTGGTCTCGGCAGGTGCTATCCCATGTGGGACAGTGGGAGCTTGGCAGATCTGACTGGAAAAATACAGGGCTTGTGGGGAAGGTTATAACAGTAAATCTGATTTATGGAGAACAATTTTGACATGAAGTCTTGGATTTTTGATGCATATACTTTCTTCTTGCTGCCAATACTTGAGATCCCAGCTGGTGAGTTAATTTAAGGAAAGTTGCTTTCATTCAAAAATTGGGTATTTTATTTCAGGTTTGCTGATGGCTAGATAATGTTCAATGTGGGTAGGCAGTAACATGCATTTTCATTAGCATCTTCAGGCTTAGTGTTGCTGGTATTAATTTTTGCCTCCTTAAATTGTAAACTGGAAGCTGCAAGTTTTAGTGTGAGATGACAGATTGTGGGTGTTTTCAACTCATTCTTTCTAAAAGGAACTAGTTCATAACTTTGTTTTGGGGTTGAATTTACATGTGCATGGTTCAGGGCTTTCTGTTGCTTATATCCCAGTAAATTATCTAATATCATTGTTACATTGTTCACATTTTCTTACTATTCCTGTTCCTAGCAGCTTCATCTTGTGTGGAAAAAATATCTCTTTGCTAGGAAAATACCGTACGCACAGGAGAAAATTGGGTGGCGGGCTTGAGAAACTAATTTGAGTGGTACATTAAAAAAAAGAAAGTATGGAGTCATACACAGGTATATGGAGAAGCGTGGCAGGTACAGCCTGTTCCTATTTATAGGAAGCCTGTGTTTACATCAAGTAAAAAAATGCTGTGTTTCGTCAAATCCTTCAGAAAATAAATCTCAGTAGTTTCTGTGTACACAAGGTGTCTTTTCCCTCAAGCAAATGCTATTTAACACCATGGTGTCAAAACTACTCTGGAGTTTGAGCATGTGCAGAATTAAATAATAAAAATACCCCTATTCAATGAATGCCATTACAGAGCTCAGTTATGTTCTGTTCCCTCTCCAGAGTACTTTGACAATCACCTCGTTGAGCGCAGCACCTTTCTGTGCTCTCTCAAGCAGCAGCATTGTGGTTACACCCCAAGGCTGGTGCAGCCACTTGTCATCTCTGTCCTTCTCACTGCCATCAACCATTTTCTCTGCTTTCAAGTTTTTTCCTAAATTTGGACTTTTGCACTGTTCTAGAAAGAGAAGACAAATGTGCATAGTCCAGGCATGAGATGCAAAACTGGCTCCTTTGCACGAGTCTGGTGTTTCTGGCTGCAGAGAGGCTTTTGCAGAGGTGAATGCCAAAATATATGTGTTCTTGTTGTGTAAATCCTCCCATGGTGCCAAGTTGCTCTTCCTTTGTTATTCTATTACAGAGTGTGGTCAGAGATGTTCAGAATAGCTTTCACTTTGTAAGTGTCTTGAAAAATTGCCCATTTAATCTGATGTACAGTTTATTTTTTCCCTGTAGCCTGTAGAATATTTGTATTTTTAGCAGCATGTAAAAGACATCATTTGAATTTTTTGGCCCCATAACAACAACAACAAAAAAGTCATAATTGGGGGAGTTAAATTTCACAGGAGATGTGAGAAGGAGGAGATGCAGAAGTATTAGGTGACACAGTGAGACAGTTACTCAGACCTTGCTACTTTGTAAAATTAAGCTGTGATCAAAAAGTATTTAACAAAGTTCACATCTGAAGTAGGAGCTGCAGCTTGGAAAAATAAAGGAACAAAATACACTTTAATATTTCTATCATTGCTCTATTTTGATTGTGGAGCCAATAACAGGGGAAGATACACCCATTCCTGCCATGAATTTGAAGAATTTGCATTTTTCCAGTGTCTGAATGGATGAGTGTAAAGTGGTGCCCTGACTGTGCTGTTGCCTCATAACAGGTCATGGAAGAGCCCTGATTATATTGCATGTGATATAGTATTTCTATCACACTGCTGACAACTAGGAGAGATAGCTGCTTTCAAAATGAAGAGTTAGGGAAAGTTGGATCTCTTGGCCATCTCCATCCATGCCTGAAAGACACAGTGGCAGCAAGCAGGTTGCATTAAGGAGTTGTTAAGATGAGACAAATAAATAGTCTCTTGCAGGTGTCTGAAGGTGCAGACAAATGGGGTGAGCCTTGGAGAGTGCTGATGCTTTTGCTCATCATATCTCCCCGAGGTTTTTTCCTCCTTAATTTATAATCCCACTCTTCAGATGATCCTAAGCGATGCCTTTGGCTGCTCTGGCTCGTTCAGTGGCAAGCACCACTGCTGAGATGCATCTTCATCTGGAAGCTGGGGTAACATGTCCTATGGGAAGAACCCTTCAGGTTTCTCCTGAAGGGAGGTCAGTATGGCTCCTTGTTGTGGTTTAAGCTATCCATTAGAGAGCTACAATGGCCCAAAGGTTTAGGTAATGTGGCCTGTGGTGGCCTGGCTTTTAAGTGGTGCCATAGCTGAGCTGGGCTGGTTGTGGCTCCACACAGTTTCAGAGGAGGAGGACTTGATGGACTTTCCCTCAGCCCTCTTCCTTGCAGCCACCTCCGGAGGTTTTGTCTGCCCATGTTTTCTCCTTGGTGTGTTAGATGCATCTTTGGTGGATGAGGAACTGGTTGTGGCTTTACAGGGAGGATAGGATGCTCCTTTGGGCTTGTACAGGACAATGCTCAAGTTGTTTGACGTGGGAAGTTACCTTGCTCATACATATGTGTATGGGATGAAGCAGAGCAGTGGGCACAGATCTCAGGGACCTAGACTGGGTCTTGCTTAGACCAAGACTGGTCCGTCTCAACATCTTGCCACTGTGTTGTTTTTCTTTTGGAGTTGTATATAGAAGGTAATCACCTAGAGGCCAATTCACTTGTCTCATGCACACTTCAGTAGGCAAAAACTTCTCCTTTTAATTTCTTCTTTGATGTTAAATCTGCCTCCGGGTGCCCCTACAGAGCATCTCCTGGCTTCCCATCCTGAGGTGGGGCAGGAGCGTGGTGGTTTGCTGTCATCCACGTGGACACTGTGCCAAGCAGCGCCTGGCTGGTGCCTGTCCTGTGCTGGGCCGGGGCTCTGTGGCTGGTTTGTGCATCTTGATTTAAAAGCCATGTCTTTCATACTGTCATGTATATGCCTGAGAACAAAGACAAGACTCCCCTTGCTCAGGCTGGGCTGTGTCCCAGTGCAGGGAGCAGGGAGCTGGCAGTCCTGCTGCGTGCAGGCAAGCTCCACAAACGCTCTGTACAGCAGCTGTGCAACCTCGGCCTAATTCTAGCTGTGGGATATGGCTGGAAGCTAAAATCTTCAGCAAACATTTCTTGTATTAGCACTTTCCTAAAATATTTCACATGCTGTGTACACATTTACTTATCTCCTTTCCCCTCCCTCACACTTCTTTTCCCTTACAGCTTCTGATATGAAGAAGGATATAGAGTCTTTAATAGCCCAGGAGAAAGCAGAGATCGTCGCCAAGTATGAGAAGGTATCAGCCTTGTGCATCTCTCCAACATGCTGGCTGGCACTGAAGCTGTTTAATCAATTAGGAATGCGTCAAATAAGAACTTTTGCCTCCCTGCAGGCATCGCCCCAGTAACCCTCATGCCATCAGGCTTCATGCCAGCTCTCCCTGCCTGTACATCCCCTCTCACTACATCCCTGGAGTTTCTTGAGGGTCCCATGTGTGCTCAGTATAGATACTGAAAGGTCCTGAGCTTCTGGTGCTTCAGTGCTCCCTTAATACCAGGATGGCTTATGCCCAACAGCACTGTTTCTTCTGATGTACAGCCCTTCCCAGCCTCTAGCAGAGGCACACATGCAATGCTGGATAGGCTGAACTTGGCATTTTTCCCTTGCCTGTCTTGTATTTGGCTCTTTAGTTCAGGTTTTGCTCTCCTGTCTCTGTGCCTTTTATTCAGGAGAGAGGGATGTGGGCTTTGGGGGCAGGATGCAGGCACTGGGGCATTCCCGATGCTGGGACCAGCTCACAGGTGTCCTTTCTGCTTTCAGGGCAGGCAGGAAGGAGCTCAGATTGACCAGTGGGAAGATGCTGATTTCACGCTGTACAAAGTTACAGACCGGTTTGGATTCCTGCAGTAAGTCCTCGTGCTGTCTCCTTTCCTCTCTGACCTGTGTGTGTGTGCACCATCCTTCTGCACTGAGCATGACAGGCCCAGCATCTCTCCCGTAAGCTGCTCTGTGGCTTGGCTTGATCAATCCCAAATGCAGGAGGAAAGACTAAATGGGCCTCCTTCCTTAACTGTGCATGTCCAAACACTCTGATGCTTTGAATCTCCTACAAGATAGGGCTTAGATGTGGTTTCCTATAACAAGCCTGGTGTTAGAAGGTGCAGGCTGGTGCTCCTGTGCCACCATGATGTGTCACAGAGGGAGAGGCCCTTGTGTTTGCACCTGTTGATTCAGGGAACTGTAGGGAGAGATGAGACAAGATATCTGATTGTCTTTGGCTGCCTGAGGAAGTCCCCATCCTAACTAAGGTGCACATGAATTAAATGCACACCCTCTGCCT
>NW_008239553.1:962381-998267 GCF_000691975.1 Corvus brachyrhynchos | reverse complement strand
GTTTAAAATAACTGGTTTTATTCTGATTCTGAACAAAAGTTACAATAGTAGGTGTTCTGTGTGCAGGAGGTTTTAAGCAATTGCTGTCCAGACATTCTGCTTCCCCACCATTTAAATTGCTGATCATATGTGTATTGAAGAGGAGATACATGCCCAGGATTTCCAGTTATATCCAGTGCTTGATCACCCCCCAGGAGCTCTTGTTGGGTGGTGGGATTTTGGATGGTGCTTCCCCTGCCTCTTTCATACTGGGGGCAGCTGTAGGAAAGGCACAAAGTCCCCAGGGCTCAGGTGTCTGAGGTGGTCCCTGAGCTGCAGCACCCCATGCTACTCCACACCCTTTCTTACCTATAGAGTAACCAGTGACCCCTTGCTTTTCCAGCGAGCAGGAGCTGCCAACCCGCACCGCCTTGGAGGAGAAGGTGAGAGCTGCCAGCTCTGTCATCATGGATGTGGCATCCTTATCACACCGGCTGGGGAGGGAATGTTTTTTGAGGAAACAAGTGAGCAAGTAAGAGCAAAGCAGGCAGCCAGCACCCACTGGTCACTGCTGCTCGCCCAGACGTGGGAACTCTGCACGACGCCCAGCTGTTGGAGCTTTTATTTTGCTGGGTCAGATATCTTCCCTCCTCCACACTGCACTGAAAAGCACCTCTTTAAAGCAATATTGGGCTTTCCCCTCTGCTTTGGCACAGTGCTCAGCAGCTGTGGCTCATAAAGGGGACTGCATGTGCAAGGGAAAATGGTGGAAGTTCTAGGTAACCATCATATCCATCCTCATCTCCCCTGAGATGAGAGAATGTCCTCTGTTAGGACCCTGCTAACTGGGACTGATTCGTGTTTCTGCCGATCTGATACAGCGATAAGATTTGAGTCTAGCTGGACCTGCAAAGATTTTTATTGTCAGGGAATACTCTTGGGAATGCTTTCTCTGTGTGAAGCCTGTGTGTCTTGTCATTTTTGCCAATGCTGCTTTTAATTACCAAGTGCTGAAATTACCAGTTTCTGCACGCACCTGTGGATTATTCCCATCCTTGATGCAAGGTCTTTGCATACAAGTTTAAACCTAAGAGAATGAAGTTTTGTGTTTTCAGGAGGCATCTCCTGGGGCTTTTTTTTCTTAAATTTGTCTTGTCTTTTCTTCTCCCTTGCACCAGCAAAAACAGCAGGAAATTGAACGTGTGGACAAGTGGCTTAAGATGCTGAAGAAATGGGGCAAATACAGAAACAGTGACAAGGTAAGGAGGAAAAGAAAGAGAGTATGTCTGGAAGGGCAGGTGTGATGGATCCTTATGATGAGGCAGGTTTTCAAAAAGTCAATAGAGAAAACAGAGATCTCTGGAACATTGCCTGAATCTACTTGTTAGTCTTCAATATTTTAAAGCGTTCCTAGAAATTTCTGGGTTACCAGTCGAGGTAAAGTCCTGTTCTGACTTACATAGCTTTAAAAAGGGTTTCCTAAATGCTGCTGCCATGTTTGCACTTCTGCTTTCCTGTGCAAGCAGGAGCACAACAGGGATGTTCGTGTGCCCATCTGGCTCCCTGCCCTGTGAGAGCAGAGGGCAGTGCACACCACAGGTCGCTTCTGTGTGTCCACCTCCTGGCAGCGATGTGGGAGATGTGACTGATACAGCCCAGTTGATGTTCCTTGTAATTCTCCCTGGGGGAAGAATTATTTGTCTAGAACATTACCTAGATTTTATATTTTGCTCCTAGCTGTGCCTGTGAGAGGTCACTTAGGTATCATATTGTGTACAGCCGTCTGTGGAAATCAAGGATAGAGATGCTGACATTATGTCTTGGCTGTGGTGTTAAACTCTGCACCAAGCACCACTGCAAAACTGAATTGTTCTTCATAAATAGTATCTGTTATATGTTCCTCTTACAAACCTCTTGAAACAAAAAACCCTTTGAACCTAATGACAGGATCCTTGCTGCGTAGGGAGAGGAGCATTGTCTGTGACCTGCTCTGCTTGCAGCACTCTGCACAGGAGAGGGCAGAAGCCTGGCATTACCTTGTTGCCATGGCCTCTGCAGCCTTCATGTTTAGCAGGAGGAGTGGGGTGTTTGTTTGGACTGCTTCTAGCTCCTGCTGGGAGTCCTTGGGAGAAATTTGAGCTTGGTTAAAAGGGTTATATAGAGAGAAATGTCTCTGAAGAGTATCTGCATAGCTGCTGGGACAACATGGAGCTGAGCATCCTCATTGCCCAGCTATCAGGAGTCATGTCCAGTTCACCCAGCCAACGACCTGCTGTAGTCTCACCCTTTAAAAAAAAACCAACAGAAACAAAATCATCTTAATGACAGCAGGGATGTGGTGGAGGTGGGCTTGGGGTTTTATAATTCTTCTGTTCACTTCAGGGTGGTTCTAATCACTTTGTTCATCAGTGTGGCTCCACAGGCAAAATCAGAGGCTCTCTCGTGACTTGTTTCTTTCTAATTAGAAGTTATCACTAATTGGTTAGTGACCTTGTGGGTAAACCACCAAATTCCAGCAGGGTACAGGGAATTCCTTCAGGTCCTGGAGGGTGTTTGGGGTGAGTAATGATGAGTGGTTTTAGCACACCTTGGCTTCCCTGGGTGAGACGGTGGGGACAGACAGGACCCAGCATGAGTGCAGTGGAGTGGTAGCGATCTCTGATCCTTGTCTGTTTTGGATTTCCCTTGATAATTAGTGGGTGTGTTAAGCATGCTGTAGCTGATGTCACTCAGATCTGCTGGATGGCAAAGGGTCAGACCGGCAAGTAGGTTTTGAGGATCTTTGGGTCAGAAAATCAGAAAGCTCTTGTAGTAGAATAAAAGATGTTATAAATAACAGCCTGTAAATGGTCGATGACTCTTGGGCACAGAGATGGCATTGTCTCATGCTGGGAGACTGGAAATGGCCATCCCCTCTCCCAGCAAACAGAGAAGCAGTGCTTGGCTCCAAGCAAGGAAGGAGCAGTCTGGTGACCCTGGGGAGTAGAAAGGAGCTGTAGTTTTAGTCCTGTCCAGCCTAACACCCGCTGCCTTGCACCAAGGCAAGTGCAGGCAGGAAGGTCTGTAGCAGCCACACGTCATTAAATGCAAAGACCCTGAGAAGCACAAAAGAAATGTGCCTTCTTTTAATAAAAAAAAGTAAAATTAGGTTGTATCCTTTACCTTGATGTGCAACACCACGCTCTTGTGTCAGGAGCATGGAAGCTGCTGAGATATTCTTTCTGCCACAGCTGGATGCAGTTCAACTGTGGCATTTCAAGGACCTTATGCTGGGATCACAGTCCTGTCAGATGGCTACGGGTTTTTTTCTAGCTAAAATAAATGTGACAAGCCCTTGATCTGATTTTTCTAAAGCAGAGTGGGTTGGTTTTGTTCCTTCTCTGAGCGCTCAGCATCTGCATTGCATATTTCCTTCAGGTTTGTTTTCACCACTTGGCTGACATGATAGAAACTCAAGTGTCACAAGACAGCTGCTCTGTGTTATTTTAACAATGACTAAGATGTCATCTTTGAAAAAAATCCTCTTATTGAAAACAAGACCCTTCCCTTTGATGTTAATTTTGATATGCTGTGCTTTATTAGAGGGGAAAAAAAATCTTGTTGCAGGAACTGCAGGCAGTTTCACAGGGAAGTTGCCCTGACTTTGACTCTGCTGGAATGAGGTAGAAACCCATCTTATTTTCCAGACTGGGGCTTCCTGGACTTCAGGGCCAACCTTTTCAGTCCCAGTTCATATGCTGGAGCTGGCAGACATCTGATCATATCAAGTGCTTGATGAAGAGGGACTTAGCAAGCAGGCCCCTTGTGTTTTGCAGCATCTCAGTACCTGATTGAGGCTTAGGTTGTCTCATCTTCTGTGTCGTGAAATGTCAGCAGGAGGAGGTTGTGTACCCATCCAGGGCACTGACCCCAAAGCAGCCACCTGTCAGTGGGCAAGAAAGCAGCTTTTTCAGACCCCTGGCATGAGCCATCGCCAGAGAGCAGCAGGTTTGGCTTTTTGTTCCCCCACCTGCAGCCTGTGTGCATCCCTGCGTGCTGTAGATTGCAGTCTGGGTCTTGTGACTGTCACAGATTATAGGAAATAAGGCTGAAAAAAAAGGGGGACCTTTTACAGTTCCTTGCCTAGAATGGCCTGGCTAGGAACTGAAATAATTTCTGGCATAATCTGTTTCAGGATGAGCAACAAATAGGATTATCTTCATTAAAGTAATGAACTGGGGCTCCCTGTGCTCATCATTGCCTCAGATCTGTCTCCATCTCTGTTCTAGACACGTTCTGTAGCTGATTTAATTTCAGTAGCAAGATCAGCAAAAAGTGACACCCAGCACAATTCCTCATATGGGTGGGGTTAGAATGATGCAATGGTGCCTTTTTCTGTCTAAACTTCCACAAGGGAAAGGGTACAAAAATAAAGGAGTCCATGAAAGGACCACACTGTTTTGCAGAGTTAAGGTATGTCAAACATGCAAAGAAGTGCTAAACTGTGTTACTGGGGTTCAGCACAGGGAGGCTCATGTGGTCTGTGTCCTCTTCACTGCTGATTTGAACCCAAGTTAAAACACCAGCCTGACTCTACTTGGGAAGGTTAGGAAATGGCTGGTGCCATATAAGAATCTACACAGTTCAGGCAGCACAGTTTTGCAGATAAAGAAGACTGTGCTGTGTGCACTCCAACAGTGGGATAATTTATTCCTCATTGCTCTGAAATGGATTTCAGCCAGAACCACCAGTCATAGGAGGAGGATATGACCTCTGCATCATTTTCAAGCTGCATCTTGCTGCTGGCCATGTGGGATGGGACCTTTGGAGAGGGATGTCTTTGGTCATAGATGTCTGGTTTTTAGGCAAAGCCTGCCTTTGTGCAGGGGGGAAGCCTTGTCTCCGCTAAGGTCATGGGAGTGCAGGGCGCTTAATCCAGTGCATGCCAGCAAAGCGGTTTAGGATGAATCAGGGATCTGTATGGACTGGCACAGACCCCCAAGAGTGAACAGTCTGCTAATGCCAGGGAGAGCCAGCAGACATTTGTTGTGCCAGGGCTGGCTGAAGTCAGATCTCCTGCCTGCAAATGCTATGGGAATGAAAGGGGGTTGTGTCTAGGAGCTGCAGGGTGGCTTCACCTGCTTTTTTTTTTTTCCATTTTGGAAAGGCAGGTAGCATTTTCCTTTCCTCCAAAGGTAGCCTGGGCAATAACTGTAAATGCCTGCCCATGGTCCACCAACTTTAGGATTTAAATTTGCCCCTGCTTTGCTGGGACCCCATCAGGAACAGTTGCATAGGCTCCAGCTGCAGGCACAACGGCCGAGTTTGGAGCAAGCATTAACCATGTGGAAAGAAAGCCATGTGTGGTGATGTCCAGTCTGCCAAGTGTCCTGCATGGCCACATCATCAGTCAGCAGGCTTCGTGGTACTAAAAGGAAATCCTCTTCTCCAGGGTGGTAGTGGTCATGGTGGTGGTGGAGGCTTCACCCACCACTCCAGGTGAAGATTTGCACAGCTCAGTTCCCCTGGTGCATCACTGGTAGAGGCTGTGAAGAAGGATCTCTCCAGAAGGATCACCCTTTGAGCCCTAAAGGAATTTAGGAAGAAGGGCTGCCCCCACTTTAGGGTATTGGAGAGATACACTGGATATATGGAAAGGCTTGAAGGGAATACTGCCATGCATACACAAAATTTGCATATTGCTCCTTCAGTCTCTTCCTGGTGATCCGTGCACATGGCTGAGAAATTAACAGTGCCAGACTCCAAAGTGTGAAGGTGAACTGCAATGTGTATAGTCTGCTTCAAAAACCAACCCACCTCTCCCAAATCCTTTTTAATTTCACTGTCTTAACTAGTGCAAAAAGATGTTCTGTCTTTAAAGGCAGTGACTCCATCCATCTCATTCAAGATCTGGAGCAACTGGTTGGGTACTTCTCAGAGGAGATGGCTGGTGCAGGAAGATGGAGCTCAAGTCTGTACTTCCATAGTCTTCCCCATCCCATCCCATCAGAAAGAAAATACGTGGGGAGGGGAGAGATAGGGATGGGCTGATGCTGGCCTCTGTGCCATGAGCTCTGTATGTTAAAGCCTGGAGAGGGAAGATGATCCTATGGCAAAACCTGGAGTAAGTTTTAGACACTGTGGTTTCAGTCCTTGGCTGACACAGCCTTTCTACAGTGTCTTGAACCATTGCTTTGACCACCAGCATCTCCTTTTGTGAAGCAGAACGGTGGCTGTTCTTCGTGTCTATGCATATTGTTCTGTCAGCTTGCATGGTCCATGATCTTGGTGCTCTCTTCCCTGTAAGGGAGGGTCTCTGTAGGGGCTGAGAGGTTTATAAGAGACAGAAGAGAGTGACCTTGAGGGTCATTTTTGACTGTCACGTGGAACAGGAGTTATCACGTGCTGCCTTACCTCTGTTACTTATCCCAGTGGTAAATACTGCTTGTAGTGGTAACTTCTCTGTTTTGCTTCAAGCTTCACGATGAAGAAAATGCTCGTTTTTTTCTGGGTGACTCACAGCTCTGAGGTTTTATCACTTTCGTGTCTGGAGGTGGTGGGAGGAGGAAAGCCCTTGGATAAATAACAGGAAGGCATTTCAGTTCAGTTCCATCTCAGCATGTTTTGTACCTCCCCTGTTTCTTTAGCACTTGTGCAAAGAAAATCATTAGAGACATTTACTATATGCCTCTGAGGGTTGCATTCATTAATGTACAACAACAACAGCTCTAGAAATTCCAAACAAAATTATTTCCTTCCCCGGACCTGAGTATGATCATATGCCTTGGCAGCTGTCAGTCTCTGCTAATCCATTGGAAATAAGTAATCTTTTCTGAATTAGTGTTTTTGTCAGAATTGGTACATGTTCCAGTTTCTTGATCCCGCCTCAGCTTTTCAATCATAAAGGCATGAGTGCTTGCAGGAGCCAAGCTTTTGTGGGCACCTGCTGCTTTGGGGATGTGGTTCATCTAATCCTTTTGCTTTGTGTCTCTTGATGCATTGCACTTCTTTCATCCTGATTTAATGACTCTTGGGAAATGGGTCTTTCAGCTGTGGGTATGAATCTGTCCCACATGGCATGAAGGTTTGCTGTCCTTAGAAGCACCTCCTTACATGGGCCTTTGGGTATGCAGATGGTGAATTAGTGATGTCCCACTTAAAATGCAGGATGCTGTTGAACAGGATGGTGGCCTTCCATGGGCATGTCTTGCTGGTAAGGTTGCTTTTAGGGGACAGCTGTTATTTGGTGCATACAGAGGGAAGGACAGGATCTGGTAAAGGATTTTTGCAGGATTTGGTCCTGGCTATGCACTGGACCTTCACAGCTGGTGCTAAGCAACACTTGGGACAGAGCAAGCATTTGGGAAGTTCTGAGGATGGGGTTTTAAATGTTGAATGTCCATTACACTTTCAGGATCAGGATACATTACAGACTGTCAGCAGAAATACTGAAATATTTATTGTAATGGAGTGGAAAAGCATTCTCACAAACATCTGGTTCTCCTGGTCCTACATAGTGATCTTGGCATTTACTACAGTTATTTTATATACTTCTCTTGACTGGGAGAGTGGTGTTAGTTCTTTGCTGTCCCCTAGCCTGTCCACCTCCTGTCTTACCTCCTGGTCTTGTAACTCTTTGGGACAAGGGTCAGCATTCCTGGGTTTTGCCCTCTGTAGGCATACTGCTGCCGTGAAGGCAGTAAAGAAACGAGGAGTGTCAGTCTGTGCTCATGGAAGCCATGAGCCAGCACAGTGCCATGGTTAAGGTCTTTATAGCCCTTGTGAGAGGCTGACCTTAAAAAGTCAGGTTGGAAATAAAAAAGCTGGTGGTGCGAGGTGGGTCTGAAAGGAAAGAGGAGCAGGTGTTCAGCTTGCTGTGGCAAAGGCAGTGCAGCAGGCCCACGTCCAGAAAACCTTCTACTAGGATCCTGTGCTTCCTTGTGGATTGCATTCCTTCTTTTACCTCAGCCTGGATTGCATGAAGCAGAACACCCTATGCCAAAAGAAGAGGGATTTTGAAGGTGGTTGGATGCATTTTTACCAGGCAGTGACAATAGCTCCAGTTGATTGCCTGGTCGGGCACTGTAGTTCTCAGCTCCAGGCTCATTCCTCTGACTGGAAATCTGTCACCTCTGTCCCCTCCCAAGGAATTGCCTGGTTCTAAGGGAGCACCATAAGGCAACATAAATACCCTCCATGACTGGAGCTTGGGAATGTGCCACAGGTCCTTCAATGTACCCAAGGGTCCTCAGGAATCTGGAGGAGTGCTACAGTGGGTTTTGTAGTGCAGCTGCAAGGCATTTCACAGATGGGATGAATGAAAGGAAGGAAAACACTCGGAAACGGGTATTTTTCTTTTTTTATGAAGCTTTTTCTTTTAATGGAAGAAGTCAGCAATGGAACAAAAGCTCTTTTTTTTTTTTCTGTTTTCCATTGAAATATAATGGGGGCTTTATGACAAGAAAAAGGGAAGAAGCATCTGTGAGATGAAGTGAACAAAGACCTCTCTCCTATGAAGTTGGGGCTGTTTAGCCTGAAGAAGAGAAAGCTCTGAGGAGACCTCTATGTGGTCTTCCAGTACTTAAAGGGGGCTTATAAAAATGAGGGAGACTGACTTTTTACACAGGCAGATAGTGATAGGACAAGAGGCTATGGTTTTAAACTAGAAGAGGGCGGGTTTAGATTAGATGTAAGGAAGAAATTCTTTACTGTGAGGGTGGTGAGGCACTAGCACAGGTTGCCCAGAGAAATTGTGGATGCCCCATCCCTGGAAATGTTCAAGGCCAGGTTGGATGGGACTGTGAACAGTCTGGTATAGTGAAAGGTGTCTCTGCCCATGGCAAGGGTGTTGAAACTAGATAATCTGTAAGGTCCATTTCAACCAAACTGTCCTATGATTCTGTGGTTCTGTGATTTTGACTGAGTAGTTGTCTTTGATGGATGCAGATACTCAGCTCATCCATCAGATTGGAGATGCCCTCCCTGAGCCAGCACAGGCAGAGGAAGTGATTGCCTGGGGTGTCTGCTCAGATGGCTGATGATCTGCAGCAGCAAACCATGGAGAAAATGTTTTTGCCACCAGCAGGACCCAGCTAACCTTGCATGTGTTTTCCTCCCTGCAGATGTGCCGGCGCGTGTACAAAGGGATCCCGCTTCAGGTGCGAGGCCAGGTCTGGTCACTTCTCCTGGATGTCGAGAAGATGAAGAAGGAGAATGAAGGAAAATATGAGGTATGGGCTCTACCTGGCAAAGACAACAGGAGCAAGGGGATAGGGAGGTTAGATTGGTTGATGAAGCTGGTTTGGTGAGGACTGAAAACACAAAGGGTATCAACTCTTCATCCATGGGCTTATATTAAGCTGGGGTCTTTTAGCATGTCAGCTGGCTGCTTTCCATAATATGCTGGTTCCATTTATTCTTCTGGAAGTTGGGAGCAAAGTTGCATCTTTCGGGACAGATTTTTTTTTTCCATAGGCAGCATGTGGAAGCCCTTGGTTGATAATTAACTTATTTTCCAACCCTGTGTTATGATTCATCTTGTGTCGTGTACCAGGGTGAGGATCAGGGTGTTGTGGAGACAATTATTTTTCAGAGGCAGGAGGTTGAGTGCTGCTTCCAACAGGTGTTTCTAAAAATCCCTGCCTTTTAAGCAGGATGATGCTAACACTTTTTATAGTTAGTCAAGCGTGGATGTTACTGGTGAGGTGCCGTGGGGATGGAGGCACATGCAGGGGCTGGGGGAAGGCTGGGCTCACCGCAGGAAGCACAGATAAGGAAGCTCTCCCAGCAGATTAAAATTGTGCTCTCTCCCTCAAAGCTGTGCTGTGCAGGCAGGGAAGCAATCCAAACAAATGAAAGTCACAAGGAGTTTATCTGTGCTCCAGAGGGGTCTGCGATAAACAGGAGCTTCAGGGCTAATAGGCTTTGCTGGATGCAAACCCTCTACAAGCTCATCTTAATCTACCTCTTCTTTGGTGCCACCTGCTGCCAGTAATTAGCTCTCCCCTAATTTCCTCCAGGAGAGGCTCAGTGCAGGCCCTGGTTGAGGGGTTTTGCTTTCAAGACGGGACTAAGCTTCAGACTTGTGTCCTGGAGGGACAAGGCCACCCCATTTCTCCCTGGGGCATGACCCATGGCACAAAGGCCTGGAGGCTACCATGGGACGTCCCACGCTTGCTTTTGATGTAGGTGTGATGCTCTGCCTCCCTGGGGTTTGTTAGTTGCAGCCAGAGGATTTGAGGGGAGCTTGAGAAGGGAGCAGGAGAAACATATTGGCCATGGAGCAGAGCAGAGGCATCCTGGCTTTACCCACTGCTTTGTACAAGGTCTTTGGGATGGGACTTCCAGCTTTCCAGTCTCTGCTCTGCCACCAGCTTGCAGGGCTCACAGCACTAATGAGCTCAGCAGAGCACCTGTGGAGCCCCCAGCTTGCTTACACAAGGGAAAAAGGGAGAATAACCCATCCTGAGTTTCTTTTTTAAGGTTTGCACAATTAATAAAGCCTCTGGGGTGCATGGAGGTGACAATGTGCTGTGTGACCTACCTGCTATTCATGTGCAATGGTTTTAAAAATACCCAAAGTAGGGTATTTACAGTCTTTGGGAGATTTCTGTGTTGTTCTGGCAGGGAAAACAAGAGGCCCTTTAGCAGGAAAATTTGAACTGAAGTGACCCGGTGCACATGAATAGTCATATTCTCTCAGGTAGTCTGCCTGCTTTATAGAGGGCAAGGAGCCATAGGATACAGAGACCACAGTATTTACAGCAGGGAAATTATGTTGTTCATCAGATCTTCATTCCATCATCACTTTTATCCTCACTTGGCCTGTGCAGGCAGTAATTCAAAATAGCCTCTGTACTGTTGCTCCTCCATACAGCTTCTTTCAGGGCTGGAGTTAATATTCCCAAGATGCTGTAATTGTCCTAACTGTTGGCTGTGCTGGACACATGAGGGTTCTAATGACCTTCTGATGTTCCCCAGAGCTGATGTGGCCACCTTGGGAGGTCAACAGCAGCCTGGAGGTGCCTGGTATCAGGCTGACAAGCATTCACAGGATGGCAGCTGCTGGAAGAGATGATAAGTATCTGTGCAGGTGTTCTATTTTCTGTCTCCTCTGTGAGCCAGGAGGGGTCCTGACCCTGGGCTTAAAGCAAGTTGGGCTTGCTGCTCATCTCTGCTGCCTCCAAACCTGCTGGTGAATCTCAGTGTGCCTGAAGACAGTCAAAGAATGTATTTTCTTCATGCAATTAACCCTGGAGACATTAAAGGAGGAGGGCATGGTCACTGGTGGTATCTAAAGGCTGTGAGATGAGAAGCTTAGCTATAGCATAATGGTCCTTGCTGGCAGTGCAGAGCTGAACAGTGGGTTGCAAATGGGACTGCAGTGGGATTTGTCCATGGAGCATCTTCATCTTGGGGCTCTGAGGGGACAGTTGGTTAAGGTGATCTTAAACTTCCATTTGAGTTTCCATTTTTTTGCAGTGGACTTCAGTCCTTTTTCTGTGTGATGCTGCCTTAAATGATTAGCCAGCCTGGGGGGAACATGGGGATTCTTGGCTTTGAGTTTAGCTTCTGTTCTGGACTCTGCCAGTTTCTTAAAATTTATACCAGTCCAAGGGAATATCCCAGGACTGCTCTTCTAGTGGAAACTCCTTAAATCTAAGATTATTTTCTTCTGCAGGGAAAGTAGTAGCTGGAGATCACAGAGTCTGTCATAACAATTTGGACTTTATTATGACTGAGCCTCTGAAAAGCTGAGAGTGCTGTGTACATCTGTATATTGGTTCCTTAAGGATCAACAGAGCTCTCAATGCTTTATGACAGCCAGACAGGCAAAGAAATCAAAATAAATGAGAGTGGAATTGAATCGTAAAGGTTCTAGATTCTGAAAATGCAGTATCTGCATTGAAAGATGGGCAAAGGCTGGATTGGCAGCTGCTGCTGTCTTAGCATGTGAGTATGGGGTCATCCCCTTCTCCCTGGGCCAGCAGCACAGACAAGGTGTCAGGGGCTCACTGCCAGGCTGCAGTTCATTGCTCACGGCAAGACATCAGTGTCCCCTGCTCTGGGTGGCTCTGTGCAGCTATCCAGCTGCCACTCCACCTGTAGGAATCCTTCCTTCTCACTGTGTGGAGAGAGGTACGGGCTGAGATGGTGTCTGATTCCTGCCTCTTGTCTGCCCCTCTCCCTTCCAGCAAATGAAAGAGCAAGCAAAGTGCTTTTCATCGGAAATCAAGCAGATAGATTTGGATGTTAACCGCACCTTCCGAAACCACATCATGTTTCGGGATCGCTATGGAGTGAAGTGAGTATGGAAGGCTTCCGTGGCTATATGGGCAGTGGTGCCAGTGCATATGTGAGGGATGAGCTGGATGGAGTGGACAGAAGTGCCCTGGCTCAGAGTGGCTCACAGGAGAGCAAAGCCATCTTTGCCTTCTCCTCAAACCATCACCACACAGTGCAACCCACAGATGCTGGGCTGCTGATTCTCTCTTAAGAGAGGTCCACGCTGGACCAGGCTCAGCCCCAGTTCTTGAGCCAAGCAACAGCTTGTTGCAGTGCCTTGTCCCCTAAGGGTGACAGTTGCAGAAGGCTTGGTTCGGGATGGCTAGGATGATGGGGTGGGCCCATGAGGATCTGGGAGGGATGGGGTCTCCACAACAGCTGGGGTTGGCAAGGTTTGACAAAGTGACTTTGTCACTGGGATAAATCACACCTGGCTGCCCTACACGGTCTCTGAGGAACATACTTTCTGGTTCTGTGAGCCCTGCTCCTTGCAAAAGCCTTAAGTACCAGTTGTTTGGGTATTTTCAGAATCTTTGCTCTCTGTGTGTACGCAGTGGTGTGCTCATGAAGCTGGAGACCTCGTGCTCAGGTGTTTTAATATCTTTCTTTCTCCCCAGGCAACAGGCACTCTTCCACGTCCTGTCAGCATATTCAGTTTATAACACTGTAAGTAGTAAGTCCAGTTAACAGGAAGAGCGAGGTGCTTTATATATTTATTTTTATATATATACATATATGTAAAGATTTAAAGAAAAGCTTTATATATTTGTGTAGACATATATATTTTCATGTGTATATATATCTATAAACACACACTAATTTAGCCAGTGGTAATTCCAATTTTAAGTCCTAATACTGGCTTGTACAGAGAGCTGCAAGGCTCTCAGGCAGCATTAGAATCTTTGCACAGTTGTTTCATTCCCTTGTTCATTTTGTCACCTGGTAAATGACATCTGGCAGATTCCATTTGGATGAGTGTCAGCAAAGAACAAGGGATTGCTCCTTGGCTTTTCAGCAACACTAGTCTTCTGGCAGTCTGTCATGTTTCTGACTTCTTGTCTTACACCAAATGGCATCCTTGTTGAAAACTGATTTACTACAGCAAACCAGTCATTTTTAGCTGAAGGACACAGGCAGAATAAGCCTAAATTAGCAGCTGAACCTACTGCCTCCACCTCCAGGAGGGGACAGTTATCCCAGAAGATGCTGAGGGGGTTAGTTAAGGAGCCTCTCTCATGCCAGATAAATGCTTACCAGATTTATTTACTGTTTAATTACTTCAGTGCTCATATGGCTGAAGGAATCCAAAACAGCATCAGACCCACATGCTGTTTGTCATCCCAAAGATAGATTGGACATAAGGACAACATTTTTTACAATGAGTGTGGTGAGGCATGGAAATAATTGCTCAGAGAAGTTGTAGATGCCCTATCCTGGAAGTGTTCAAAGTCTGTTTGGATGGGGCTTTGAGCAACCTGGTCTGGTGGAAGTTATCCCTGCCCATGGCAGGAGGATTGGATGAGATGATCTTCAAAGGTCCTTTTCCAACCCAAACTACTCTGTGAATCAGAGACGTGGTAGGTGCTGTAGACGTGTGGGAGCTGTGAATTTGGACATTAATGGTAAAGACTTTGAAATGGGATAGGCCTTGGAAGAGGAGAGGGAAGTACAGGCAGCTTTAGCATTATGGTGGGCTCTGCCGGCACGGCAGCATGTGTGCCCCTGTTGACTGTTGCAGGAAGTGAGCTACTGCCAAGGGATGAGCCAGATTGCAGCCATCCTCCTGATGTACTTGAACGAAGAGGATGCGTTCTGGGCGCTGGCACAGCTGCTCACCAACCAGCGCCATGCCATGCACGGTAAGGCTGGGCTGGGGGCGGGGGATGTCCAGCGAAAGAAGGGAAGGTGGTTCAGGTTGGTTGGTAGAGCCTTGTTTCTCCTCACATTTTTAATTAAAGTGGGTGAGGCTTAACTACTTGCACAGCTTGACTAGGGAGCTGAACTTCACTCTTGGAGGCAGACAAGTTCTTATCAAAAAAACGAGTTTTATCCACCTGAGCTTTAGTGCTCAGTAATTAACACTTTCACAGAAGTGCTGTCCTCCCTCCAGGGTACCTTGCCCTTGGCAATCAATTAACTCAAGGTTATGAGTTTATAAGAAGTCTCACAGAAGTACATCCAAGAGTATCCACACTAAATGTGGATGTAATTCCACTAAATGTGTGGTGTATTATTTTACTTCAAACACATTAAAGATACCTTCATCTTACTCGTGGTTAGCAGTAATCTATGCACAGAAGGTTATTTTATGGGCAGATAACTTTGGACAGTCTTAAATCTGTATTCCACTAGATTACAGGGCACTGCACAAGCTTGTGATGTTCAAACATCTTCAGCTTTTCTCTGAACTTGGCAAGCACAGCGGTGTGTGTTGGGAGAGTTCTTGGCCAAGCCAAGTCTCAGGCAGGCAGCGGGAGCTGTGTGGGCCTGCACTGTGGGGCTGGGTGAGAAGGACCAGCTGCACTTGGTCTGAGGGTCCTGTTGCCCAGATGGGGTGAAGGGTGGCCTCTGGGAAAGAAGGTGAAAAGCCAACTTCAAAAGGCAATGCAAGAGATGAGTTTATAGAAAATCAGGCTGTCCCTGTCACTGCTCCAGAGCTTTCATGATTTTTTTTTTTTATTTCTCTCGTCTTTTTTTGTTAAGGTTTTTTCATTCCTGGGTTCCCGAAGCTGCAGAGGTTTCAAGCCCACCACGAACAGATTTTAAACAAAATGTTTCCCAAACTGAAGAAGCACATGGTATCTCTTTACTATCAGTCTTTCTATAATAATGCCACATTTTAATGATAAAGCAGTTCATATAGTCTTCTGCCAAACAGATGCACAGCTGAATGTATTTCTAACCATAAAGGACTGCTTCAGCTGCAGAGGCAGGCATTTATTAAATGGGTCTCCCAAATCTTGCTGAAGCGAATGGTAATCATTGGCTTGCTGGTCATCATTAGTGGAGGGACTGCTAAAATTTAGGAGAGCCAGGCAGGAAGGCTTACAGAGCCTGCAGCAGGAGGAACAGCAGTGAGGCTGGGCTGTGTTCTTACACAAGCTGCAAAGCCCAAAGGCTGATGCTGGTCTGTCTGGAGTCTTATTTCAGTAATTATTAGCTCCAAGTGCTTTGCTGTTGTTTAAAGTCAGGAGGCACATAAGATGTGCTGGGTGTTTTGTTGCTTGGGCACGTCCAGTTGCTTTTCTCTCTAACAGATGGTACAGGCCCATTTGGTGGCTGCAGGAGCATCTGCAGGACACACCGACTGCAGTCTAATGTCCAGACCACTGTTTTGCAGCACCTGCTCACCTCCTTTTTTTTTGCCTTTCTCCCCCTTGCATTTGGTGTAGACAGTTGGTGCTCAGTGGCCAGACTCCTAAAGTTTTCTTATGCTCCCAAGGGGCTTGGTGGCTCCAATCTCCAGGAAAAGGTGTTTGTATTACATTCATCTGCAACAGCTCTTGCTTTGTGCTGCAAGTGATCCAGCCCTGGCTGTAAAAGTGAAACAGAGCCATGTTAGGTTTTCACATAATTATAGTCACAGGCAGGGGGGAGGGGATGGGAATAACTCAGAAAGCTGCTCATTCCTCTTGCTCCCGAAGGCTCTCCAGCCTTGCAGGTGCACAGCACCAGCCAAAAGCAAAGGCTGGAGCCAGCCGTTGATCCCATGGGCTTCTTCTTCTCTTCCCATCCCCACTGCTTTGTTGGCTTTGCAGCAGAGGTCATGTCAGCTCTGCATGCATGCAGAGCTCTGTGCATCCCAGCACTGTGCACCAGATGGACAAGTGTTAGACCGAGGTGATGATGGTGAGGTTTTTAAAAGTTTTCTTTAGCCTGTCAGGCTGTCCTGCTCCTGCAACAGCCATGCCATGCAACCGAGGTGGTGCTTCCAAAGCTGGCTTGACTGTGCTCGGAGAGGCTCGCATGGGAATTGCTATGGAAACAAAAATGGTAGTCTGCTAGGAGTGAGTGGTTTGTGCTCCTGGAAGGTTTTTGTAAATTCCTGAAGTAGGTATTAGGCCAGAAAAGGTACTCCCAGAAATCCCTCTCCAGTGTCGTGGCTGAAGTCTGGGCACATAGAGGATCAGTTTCAATGCATGTCTTAGGCAAAGGGCCAAAGCAGGGCTTCAACACTAGTATTTAAAGCAGGGGCTTTGCTGGGAGATGGCAGACAAGCCACATCCTGCACCCAGACCCCAGAATAAGTAAACCAACCAACCAGCCAGCCAATCTCCCCCAAAGCCTTACGAGCTGCTTGAATCTCCAGTAACGAGCCTGGTGAAATGACTGTCTCTCTTTGCTGTCTTCCCCCAGGACAAGGAGCAGATGACTACTGGGATTTACACAACCAAGTGGTTCCTGCAGTGTTTCATTGACCGGGTGAGGATGCTCTGGGGGTTTTTTGCTGCTCTGTTGTTTGCATGCACATTTAATCTGCCTGGGTTTTTTTGTAAATATCGTACTTTGAAGAAGGTGTTAATATTTTATAAGGTGGGATATTATGTACACTCACATAAGGCAAAAAATATTAATAAGGGAGTCCCTGGGAGATGGCTCAGCATCAGCAGTACAAGCTTCAGAGTTGGGAGAGATCTCTCTCTTGCCCACTGGCACTGCTGCAAAGGCAATTAACCTCACTTTGGCTCTGGAAACAACACAGGAAGAAGAAGAGCTGGGGGCACAAACCTTAACAAATAGCAGTGCAGCAGCTGCAGGCAGAGGAGCAGATTGGGACTGGAAACATGTGAAAGCATGAGAAAATTATCCTGATTTGTCCAGAGCTAATTTTCTAGTCCCGAGCCAAGACTACTTTATTTTTAGGGTCAGCATTGTGCTTGCTGGACTTGAATGCAGTGTCCAGACTTGCTAATATTTAGGACATCTGTGTGCTCCAGTCTCAATTTTCTGCTGCCCAGTCTTCTGTAAAATAGTGGATGGCCCCTTCCCCTCAAGAGGGAACTCAGTGCTTTTGCCACTAAAAGCTGTATAAAATGCAAAATCCCTTTAACTGCAGTAGCATGTGCTAAAAGAGCTGCAATGGTCAGTTGTGCCAAACTCTGGAGAGTAAGTGCAGCATCCTAAATTTGAACCTAAACATCACAATAGGATTAATATTAATTTCTGTGTTGGTGAAGTGCCTTAGATCTTTGCTGGGAGGTATGGCCTGCTCCATCATTTTGGGTATCAGTTCAATTCTGTTGTCAGATTAGGTCTGGGTGCAAATGAAAACCTCTTGCAGTAGTGTTTTTAGCAGGTAGAAATAAGCCTGTATGTAAGAAAGACCTCTTCTTTGGACACCAAATGAGTGATTTTTTAATGCTTAGTGATACATTCAATCGTTGGGCTTTCAGACCTATCCCATAAATAGCCCTTCTGGGGAATCTGGATGCATACAGGTGGTGGTTTTTGTGCTGAAAGACAAGGCTGAAAGATGATGGTGCTCCCTCCAGGGTAGGGGAATCCATGTGCTAGCATGCTTGTGACGAAAGTTTCTCCTTTTTCTGCATTCACAGATGGGTTTTAAATATTTCCCCGGCCACTCAAGTTCATTAGCTTTAAGGCAAAACCATAGATGATAAAAGACATATTTGTGTTTTAGATGAATTCCTGGCTTGCAAAGCCTAACCCTGCTGTGTGATTTGGTGCAAGGTGATGCAGTGATGGCAGCAGCCTCTGTTTCATCATCCCATTTGTGTATTTGTGTGTTTGAAACAGACCCCGTTCACCCTGACCTTGCGGCTGTGGGATATCTACATCCTGGAAGGGGAGCGGGTGCTGACGGCCATGGCTTACACCATCCTCAAACTGCACAAAAGTAAGGTCATACCTGACCCTGTGGCTGTGGTGGCACCGAGCTGGGCCACCCTTGTGCTGCTGACCTGGAAAGCCTAGCTGGCCATTTAGAGCATGCTTGGTCCCTTGTGCTGGCTGCAAAAGGCACAGTCCTGGGGAGGAAATGAGATGTCACAAGGGTTGACTTGCTGTGCTCAGCACACAGAAACCACACCTGAAATACTCCTAGCCACCTCTTCCTGTGTGCTGTGCCCCACAAGTTGCCTTTAGGAGCAATACAGACAGCAGCCCATCTATCTGCAGAGCTTTATGTAGTGGTTCAACTGAAAAGTTTGTAGAGGGACAAGTAAATTTATTAATACACTTCTAAAATGATCAAAAGCTGGTTTTCTTGCATAGTATTAAGGCAGTGATGTTTCCACCTTGAGATCTTTGTAACTTTAAACCCCTTCACTCCCATAAGTTGATAGCCTTGGTCTGTCACTCTTCTGGCCTTCATCTGGGGCAGGAGTGCATGATGAGAACCTTTGGGCCAGCAGAATTTACGGGACTGGGCCAGCAGAATTTACGGGACTGCATGTGTTGGCTTCTGCAAACAGCCACCCTATTCTTCCTTCAGTTAAATGAAGAACAGGCTATCCAGAAATAAATCTTGAAGTATCCTATTTGTCTGCAAAAAGTGGTAAACTGGCAGGCAGGCAGATGTTTCAGTCTGGCTGTGAAATCTCTCCTCTCTGAGGAATGTGTAGTGTGGGTTGGCATCCCTCCCTACAACCCATTCCTGCCTGTAAGAGCCAGCACCTCTTCCTGCATCCCTGCCTCCTGGCTGGTGCAGGCTGGTGTCCCTGGCTGGTGGTGGCAGCTGCCAGCAGTGGCTGTTCAGCCTGGTGCTCAGGGCCTGTTTCATGGAGCTTTTCCTCCTCCTAGAGGCATTGGTGAGAACTTCCAGAAATGGCCCAAAACCTGCATCCTCATCAGCACAGCTCCCACCCCTGCCATTGTCCTGCCATTGAGGAGCTACTGCTCAGGTGGCATGGATATATATGTGTATTGATGACCTTGAGAAATGGTGGGAAGGTGGGAGAGAGGCAAAAGCGTTCAGGCTGTCTCACTGTGGAGTGGGAACAGCAGCAGAATCCCAGATGAAACCAAAGCATGGTGTAACCCACGCTTGTGCTACCCTGAAATTTGTCTGTGCCACTGCCATTACTCCTTTCTCCCATCCCCCAGAGCGCTTGCTGAAGATGACACTGGAAGATTTACGTGAATTTCTGCAGGAGAAAATTGCTGCTTCCCTGCAGTACGAGGACGATGCTGTCATCGAGCAGCTGCAGGTGTCAATGACTGAACTGCGCAAGATGAAATTTGACCTGCCCCCACCAGGTGGGTAGAGGGGAAGGTGGGCAGCCCAGCAGGGACCAGAGCATCCCGCTGGTGTGCCTGAGAGCCAGGGCAGCCCAGAAGGGCTGGCACGTGTTGGGTGGAAGCATCTGTCTTCCTCACATTCAGGGCGTGCAAAAACAAACTGATGCACAGTTTGGGTTTTATTTTGTTTTCTCTGCTTCCAATGCAGCAAAGCCTGAGGAGTTTCCAAGGAAACCCCTGGGCCTGGAGCTCTCCCTCAACCCAGTAGCCATAAAGGAAAACGCAGCGGCCAACGGCCAGAACGGCCAGGTGGGTGAGCACACCCCAGACAGGGAGCCCCATCTCCACAGAGTTCCTGGCACGCCAGGAGGAATGACAGTGGTGGAAGCGAGGATTCCCACCTCCCACGGCAGTGAAGCGGCTGAAGCAACGAACGTGCCTGTTTCAGGTGGGCGGCCACTGGATGAGGAGGGTCAGGTGGAGCCCACTGTGGACAGGCAGCCATCATCTCTTCTGAAGGCAAGCAAGATGCAGGCCCAGCAACACCTCCTGCCCACGGCCCCATCACCAGAGCAGCCTCCTCTTGCTCCTGGCTGTGCCATGGTGCACCATGGAGTCTCCCTCCATGCCCCAGCTGAGCATAGCTCCTTAGACTCCTCTCTCCAAAACAGGCCGGCTCCTCCAGACTCCAGTACCGCTGAGCTTTCTGCTACGGACCATGCAGTGTGGCAGGCAAATCCCGCTGCCCTGCCAGCAGGAGAGCAGGCATCTTCCCTGAGCAGAGACGCAGTGCTCGACGCATCCCCCCATCCTCTGCCAGCCGGCTGCCGGCGGCTCTCTTGCACATCACAGAGCGATGGCTCCCCCGAGAGCGAGCGTGGGGAGGAGGCGGCAGATGACAGGCACTGCAGGGCAGTGCTGCCGGACAAAACGGGCCTGAAGCACTCAGCATCCAAAGCTGCATCCACAGGAGAGCTCCTCAGCCTGCAGCACAACGGGCTGGGCAGTGCCGCTGGCACTGTGCGCTGGCCCGAGGCCGTGGGTGTGCTGCCCGCACACAGGCAGGCGGGGGGCAGTGTGCCCATCTTGTCCAGCAGAGAGCCAGAGGCAGCAGGGCTGGCCGAGGGCTGCCCCACCCAGCGGGCATCGTCCCCTGTGGTGGAAGGGAACAGCCCCTATGTTGTTATCAAAACCACCACTCCCCTCCACCTGGCCCATGCGACAGAGCAGGACTTCTTGAACAGAAAGCAGGTGGCATTGCCTCTGTCAGAGACTGGACATCCCCTGCCTGCCACCCCCATGCCACCACCTCTTTTGCCACACCCAGAGGAGGTGGAGGTCCAGAAAAGCCTCCAGAAACCATTAAACGCACTGAAAGCCCCACGACCCCCGCTGAGCCCCAAACCAAAATTACCGCCGCAGGTTGCCAAATCCCGCTCAGAGAACAGTTTCCTTTCAGGCTCTCCTTCCCTGGCAAAGCTGCCCAAGTCAGTGACATTCTAGTGGGGATAGGAAAGGTGAGGGAGAAGAAGCAGGTTCTAGAAAAGCACCCTTGCCCCATTTACAGGATCCCCTTCTGTCAGCAGGGCTGTCGGGGTGACAGCACAGCACCATTGCACATCAAGCTGTGCTTCGGTACGAGTGCCCAGCAAGGAGACGAAGTGGTGGCCACCAGCTCTAGGAGACACCAGCAGATTGGATTTGCATGTTTCCTATGGACAAATTGGAAAATGCTTTCATTTGTCGTTCCTCGCAGCTCCCCAAGCCTCATTGCTTAGGGGAAGAGGCAGGGCTGGTGAGTGTGTTGTGTGTTTTCTCCTGCTCCTGCCTGCTGTGGGAACCCACAGCCAAGGAAGCAGGTGCAAGGTGTTGGGAGTCCAAAACACTTCCTTTAAAATGCCCCATTGGCACAGCCACAGCATTGCTTTCAAAGGCCTTTGTAGCAATAGATCTTTATTTCATTTCCCAGACCTGCAGTTGTAGGCAGCAGGATTTCCAGGCAGTGCCATGGCATTGTGGCAGGACACCGGCAGCCTGCTGCCCCCTCTATGCAATTCCACAAAGCAAGTGTCTGGCTGTATCTGGCTCCTGCTGCCGTGGTGGATAGTGTCCAGGAGGACAGATTTAACAGCTGCTGAGTCCCTGGGACGTCTCCTTGGTGTCACCCCGGTGGGGGACTGCCAGCAGAGTGGTTCTTTCCCAAGTTCTCAAGGTGGCAAGGCCAGTGATGAAGGTGGAGCCTGGTCTCTTGGGCTGAGTGCCCTTTCTGCTGGCCTTACCCTTGCAGGGCCAGTGTGGCGAGCAGGCTCACTGCCTTTCTGTTCCCCAAACAGGAAGAGGGGCTGCTGGCTCAGGAAACCTGCCTGCACTACCAAGCTGTGGGAGGTCTGATGGCATCTAATCACAGTACCCCAGATAAGTCCACGTTTGCTTTGAGTAAGTTAAGTGTCAGGGTGAAAAGGGCATAGGAATTGGGGAAGGGGGAGCACATTGCCCAGAACATGATCTTAGCCCTGCTGGTAGAGCCCACACAGAATTAACAACTGGAAGGAAACTTGGACATGATGGGTGCCCACATGCCCTTCATGGACCAAGTCCTAGAGGCCTGTCCATCTCCTCCCCATCCCAGGGTACTGCTGTTGCACAGCCCAAGCCATTGGCTGGAGGTGTGCAGGGATCTGGGGAGACACCCCATGGAAAGAGCTGGTCCAAATTTCTGGTTCCAGCATCTACTTCATCCCTAGAGATGAAAGGACTTCATCAGGAAGGCAGATCAATGAAAAAGCAGGAAGTAGTCCAGATATGGTGGATTTGACTTTGCTGTCCAGGAGGGGTGACTGCAAATGCCACCTTAGGTGGGACTGCAAGTGGGATTCCCATCCCTTCAGTGGAGATCCTGGGCAAAAGCTCCTTTAAGTTCTAAGGAGACTTTGAAAACTACTTTTTTATCTCACAGGCTTCTTCAATTGCATAACCTGATCTAAAGCCTACTGAAAGCCCAGCAGAAAACTTCCACTAAATTACTTTGTGGGTTCCAGGAGCTGGACTTGATGATCCTGGTGGATCCCTTCCAGCTCAGCAATTCTATGGTTCTATGATTTATCAGGGTTTATTTTGCCTTGTGTACATGTGGTGGTTTATGTTTGCAGCAGGGAGTGTCGAAGGGAGCACCGGATCTTTGTTTGGATGCAGCAAGCCAGACCACAGCACCCTCAGCTTCCATTGGAGCCCCAGCTCTGTCCCAGACCCCATCTTCCACTGAGCCTCCAACCTTGCCCATCCTCTCCCTCTGCAGAGCAGGGATAACCCTATTAGCTACCTCGCAGGGGTGTTGTGAGGAGTCAAGTGTTGCTGTTTGAGGAAAAGTGCTCTTTGAATGTTCAGTATTTGTGTTTTGAGACACCACAGGTCCTTTCTAGGACAATGGTGCTTGAATTGTTTTTGATTTAGAGTATGTTTTTCTGTAATTGTGCATAGTTAAATATATTTGTGTGTTAAAATACCTGAGCAGTATTTCAGGACAGATATCCATTGCCTTTTGCTAGCAGCCCACTGGCCACTGGAGCTCGCTGGGAAGCAACAAGAAGCATCTGAGAGCTGTTGGTCACATCTTGGCTTGGCTTCTGTAGCATGGGGCTCTGTCCTCTCCTTGAAGCCCACACAGGACTCCTTCTAACACATCTGAGCATCATGCATGCAAGAGCTGAGACCTCTTTCCCCTTGTTTTGACCCATTTTTCCTTATTTCAGGCACACAGCCTTTGCACATCATGTTGCTTGTGCACCCAGACTCCTCACCCAATGTCTGTCTGGGATGTTTTGCAGTATTAACATTTTGAAAGGTGGTTTGCTCTAATTTTGGAGAGCTGTCAGTACTCATTGCATGGCATTTGGTGCATGATGTTCAATATGAATTTTGATGGGGCAAGGGGTGGGGGGGTTGTCTTTCCCTCCAAGCCCTAATGGGAACAAGCAGCAGGGCCCTCAGTCACCTTCAGGCCTGAGGGAAACCACCAGCTGGTTTCAGGAACTTTTGGACACAGGGTCCTCTTTCCCACCAGTGTACTTCTTGCTGGGAAGGTCTCCAAGCTCCTCACTCTGCCACCTAAGAAACTCTTCTCCATCCTGCAGGTCCTAGCAAGCTGGTAGGTTTGAGAAGAGGCCTTTTGCCCCAGCTGGCTGGGAACCAGCAACGTGCATTGCTGTCCTTGGTGTGATGCTCTCTCTTGAACACATCAATGCATGATCCCCAAGGAGATGCCTGCTCCTGTCTCCTCCTCTGCCTCTTGCTGCAGACAAAGCTGCAGCCATGGTGGGTCTGTGGCAGCAAGGCCTAGCCCAGCCTCAGCTCTATCACTGGGAAGAGGAAGGGAAGAAGGTTGAGGGTGACAGCTCACTAGGACAAATTACCTGACCCAAGCCACTTGCAGCCCTTGCCCAGCCTTCTGCAACAGTCTCAAGCCCTCAGCAAAAACCACTCTTACCATGAGCAAACGTGGGAAAGCAGCTTCCCCTGTCCTTGCCCTCGCAGCCCTGAGACGATGCTGGCCTTGCTGCCTTCCATGTAGAGGTAAAGACCAACGCTGTGGGTTTGGGTTATTTTAGGTTTGGTTTGTTTTTCTTTGTGTTGTTTGTTTGTGATAGAGCACTTTGCGTGGCTGCAGCACTGGCAGGCAGCAGGAGCCACGGGACCCAGCTCCAGCAGGGGCTGGAGGTTGAGGTCAGGGTTTCTCAGCCATGCACTTTGAGAGCCTGGCTACCATCTGCTTTTCTTTTTATTTGCTATTCTTGTTTACAGCGTGGAACGCTTCTTCCATGACTCTTTCTAATGTATTATAATTATTACTTTTAAGAAAAAAACGTTTTTATGTCTGCTTTTTTGTTTGTTCAGTTTGGTTTTTTTAAAGGAAGGTTTTTTGGGGTAAAAAAAGTCAATCATTCCTTTTTACACTGTCCAGAGTGTTCGATGCTGTGTTTTACATGGTTGTAATAATAATGGCTAAAGAAGTTTAGCATAAGTTCAGACTCCAAGAGGTTTCTTACAGGAGCAGAAGCTGCAGCAAGACTGGTTGCCTTCTCCTGATGACTTTTAGCTTGGTTCACTGGGTATGCTTCAGCTGCAACAGGTCCATCCTGCTCCATCACTGTTTTCCTCCCTGATTTTCTACTGTAGTTAAATCCAGGCATCCCCAGCAGCAGTGGAAAGAAAAATGCACCTTTGTACTTACCACCGTCCTCTCCCAGATGAGTAAAGGGCAGCATCCCATCTGACACACAGCTGCCAAAGCTTCTTTTTTGGCCAAGATTTTGTGTTTGTTTTCCTGCCCGTAGGCAGTGGAGGGAGGATTGGACAGGATGGGAACGGGTGGACACAGCTCCTTGCACAGCAGGTAGTGGGTGGGTGCGACTCACACTCGTGAGTCAGGGCTGAGTCACGTTTACAGCAGTCACTGGGAGCGAAAGGTGGTGCTGCTGACAGCTGAAGATGCATTTTAAAAAGCTGTGAGTGAGCAGTACCTCTGGCACACCCCAGATTTCATGGCCAGGGCTTCCTGGACTTAGATGACCACGGTGCTATTGCCTTTGAGGTGTTAAATGTGAGCAGTGTTCTGGCTCCCCTGAGAGAAAGCTGCCACTTGGTGTTAAGCAGCATGTTTATGGTAAACACAGGGCATCTGTCTGTGCCAGAGTAGCACAGAGGACACAATGACTGACAGCGAATGGAGGGGCCAGAATTAGCTAAATGCCACCCTAGGATTTAAGAGCAGTGCCCGAAATTGGCATCCCCATGTGTCACCTGCTGAGTGCTGTAGGCTGGTTTTCCTGCTTCTATCACTGCTCTGCCTCACCTAAGAGTTCAAACAGGAACAAAAATTGCTCTCCAGCGCCCTTAAATTAGCTCCTTTGTATCAACTGTTTAAAACCTGGTCTGCAATACTACAAAAAAACCCCAGCACCACTGTACATCCCAGTGTTCATTGGTACAGGAGTGCCCTAAGGATGCAGCTCTTGGCACATCTCCTGTGCCATTTCACACTGGATGCCAGCACAGGGATGCAGCGCCCTGAGCAAGGGTGAGATGCCTAGGCTGGAGTGAAGCAAACCTCATCCCTCCTGTGTTCCAGGTGCTCACAAGCAGCCCCATTGCACAAGCTGCTTTGTGTCACCTCCTGGCCATCAGCTCCCATGAACCTGTTAGGCAGTGCCAGGTGGGACCAGGTCTAAACATCTGCCATGGTTAGTTACGTGACAGGCAGTGCAGGCTTTAGATACAGCGTTGGACCAACTGCTAAAGCAGCATCTCTGCCAAGGAGAGAGCAGAAGTGTGCAGAAGGGCAGTTTCCCTAAGGGAAAGTGAGTTGTGCTAGGTTTGAGGGTTGTGTTCCCCCATTAAATAGCCTTGGTTCACTTGGTTGTTGAAAAAAAAAAAAAAAAAGAAGATACTGCTTATTGGTATCCTTGATCCCCAGACTCCCTGAATGTGCCCAGTTGTGGCCTTGTGGGTGTGGTACTTTCACCTTGTCCCTGCAGGGACAGGCACAGCTCTACCACCTCCTCTGACAGCATCCCTCCAGCTAATGCAGGAGCCACACGGATACCCAGCCTAGAATTTGTGCTTGATGGGGCTCCCAGGTATGCTTCTGGGGTGCCAAGCACTCACGGCAGAGAGTCCTTCCCAGGGCAAGGCCACCCTTAGGAGCTGCCCCCAGGCAAGCCTAAGCCCTTCCCTCTCTTACCAGAGCAGTGTAAGACCTTAGGGTGAACATAAGCCATGCCTGGCCTCCAGCTGCTGCTAGGAGCACCAGGTGGTGGCATGCTCCCTGCAGCAGGGATGTGCTCGTGTCCCTGAGGGGATGGGAGAGTAGACAGCCCCTGCATCATTCCAGCAGTAGCCCTTGCCCCGGTGACAAAGAGCAGGACAATCCCAAAGCCCAAGGTTACAGACACGCTCTTGCTGGACAGCACTGGGACCAGTGGCAAATGAATGCCATAGATGGTGTTGAGGCTGCTGTTTAAAGACTAGTGGTCTTATCAGCCAGGGCCTGGTTCTCCTCTTCCTCTGCACTTGGTATTTGCCAGTATTCTCTATCCCCCTTTTCCTGGTGGAGCCACTGCTGTCATCACACCAGCTCTCCAGCTCCCAGGGCTGCTCCCCAAGGCAGAACTACAAACTCCCCATGCTGTGCTCAGCTCTGGTGCCCTGGCAGCCCCCTGTGGCTCCTGTCCTTCCTGGCTCAGAACAGCCAAACCAGCAGGGTGACCATGTCTGTCCTCGCTGCTCACTGGCTCTCTGCCAAGCCCAGGCTGCTCCTCACCATCCCTGCCCACCTCCCACGACAGGGAAAGCTCATCAACCCCTGCGTGCCTCCACAAGGCTTCAGCCAGTCGGCACTGAATAATTGATGCTAAGTGGAACCTGGAGCAGAGCCAAGCTGAGGGAGGGAGCAAGGCTTTGTGCTGGTTTAGGCTCTGCTCCCAGGATGTAGCAGGGGGAGAGAGAGGGGTGTGCTGTGTCTGGCAGTTTTGTGCCCCAGCCAGTTTGGCAGAGGCAGTCAGAGGTTGGCTGGGCCTGGGAGTGTTCCTCCTCTTGGGCTTGCTGGGCTGTTCACCTGCTGCTCACGTGCTGCTGTGTCCTGCTGCCATGGTAGTCCTGGTGTGCTGTTGTCACCTGCTGCTGTGGCACCTGTGGGAGCTGCATGGTGCTGTCGTGCTCCTCGTGTGCTGCAGAGGGGCCGTGGCAGCAGTGGCTGGGACTTGGGGAGCAGAGCAAGGGCACCCCCAGCCCCAGCAGTCCTGGCTGGGGCTGGTTCCTTGGCTCTCCTAAGCTACAGATCCTGTACTCAACCCACAGCAAGAGCAAAGGAGTTGCACATGGGGCCAGGCCCATCTGCCTGTTCCCATTCCCACCAGTTGCAGGTGGCTGTCACACCATCCTCTGAGCAATGTCACCCCCTTCCTACAGTACATCCCCAAGTATAAAGCAGTGTATGGAGAAAATAACCCGGCTGTTGAAAGAGGCAGGCCTGACCACTTCCCAAACCATCTCCCAAATCCTACAGCCTCAGCAGCTGAGGAGGCCCACAAGACATACACCAGCATCCTCTTTACCTAGATGGATGTGGGCACCAGGACAGTGCAGGACACAACCAAACCGGAGTTGAAATGTCTCCCAGCCAAACCCCTCAGCAAGCACCATGCACTCAGCTGCTTTGGAGTCACCCTTCTGCTGGCTGGGGAGGATGCTCCTGTGGAAGCCCTCACACACCAAAAGGCATGAGATCTGTTCCAGCACTTAATCAGCATCTTTAAGGACTTGTAAGCAATTCTGTCAGTTGATTCAGCTGTGATGTCTCTGGAGCCCCAACCCCTCTAACAGGGTGTGGGGCACTTGAATGATGTGAGAGAAGAACATGTATTAGACATCTGTGCTGAGACATCTGGACCTGACCAGACTAGACCAGACCTTGTCAGCTATTCTGTCATTTAAGTATGGGTTCAAAGGTGGCACTCCTCCATCATGGCATACGCAGTCTCAACATAATCAGGATGCTGGCTGAAGCCTTCTCAGAGGTGGTTTTCACACTGGCTGGAGATCCACAGCACAGCGCCAAGTTTAGTTCAGCTTTGCCATGACCAGCTGAAGAGATCCCAGCAACCAGAGATGAGCTGATGTACCCAAATATAGCAAAAAATTCACCTCTGTGGACTCTTCCAGCTTCAGCTATGCAACAGGAATAATCAGAATAACTGTACATTCTGCTCACCTGACCGCGTGCCACAGAAGCAGAACTGAGATACACAACAAGCTCCTTGTCATAAGGGAAACAACTGCAGTGTCTGGAAACTCCATCTTCCAGTGCAGGTACTTCTAGAACAAATGTGCCTTGAATAACTATGGGGAAAATCAAATCCCTCAATTTCTTCTCCAAACCTACATTCACTCCAGTGAAACTGTAATCCTGGTATTACTTTCAGACTCGAGAAGTTCAGCTAGCAGAGAACACATTGTGAGCTCATGTACCGACCTCCTGCCTGTCAGGGGCCAGCAAGGTGCTGTCCTGTCCCCAGATTACCAGCACCAAGGCAGCAAGTGAAAAAAGCCAAGTCCAGAGTTAACAACTCCACCTGACAGAAGTGATACAATCTGATTTTTGCCAACAGCAAAGATGAGACCAGATCACAGCTGACATACCTTGATCTGTTGTGATTCTTCTCCTGTAACAAAGATGCAGTACGACATTAATACACAATTAATAAATGGCTTTCACAGAAGAGCTGTGGTGTCAAGCTTTTAGCACCTCCTTTTGCTCCTAACCTACCTCCAACTTTTACCATGGACTTGAACAATGACTTGTGACCTTCCAATTACGGCAAAAAGCTAACCAGCTCCTCTGATGGTCTGTTACTGACCAGGACTGTTTGACGAGCTTGAAAACCTTTCCCTGCGTGCAGAAACCTCTCTGAAAGGGAGATGCTCTTACTTCAGCTTCCTTCTCCTCACCAAAGTCTTGTAAGTAGTTTATATTCTGGCCAGTGCTGTTCTAGCACACCCTCACCAAGATGTGTCAGTTTCTTGGAACTATTGCTATTGCCCTATGAAGACACCTCAGCCCTGGTGCTCTCTGGAGCTCCTCAGCTTCCTTGACCAGAGCTCCCACTCCTTGACTATGGCATTTGACTCCCAGCCAGAAATGAGAGGAGACTCTCAGTGGTTAGAGCCATCCAGTCCTTGAGAGAGCCCCAGAGTGTTACTTCTCCTCTGAAGGCCTCCAGATAGATGTGTCCCATTCTACACCAAGGGCCTGGGGAAGGATGGGTTAAGTTCTACTGCGGAGCACCAGGTTCCTAGTGCAGTAACACTACCAAGCAAAGGCCCCCATGTCATCTTCAAGAAGGACAAAGTATCCCTTCCCTCTGTCCCGTGACCAGTTGGGCACAAGGTGCCAACTTTAGGAACAAACCCCATACTTCCAGGCTTTACACTTGAAACAGCTCAGAGTGGGAGGTTTTCTGAGAGTCTCTGGTCCAGTCCCATCACGTAACACCAGGCTCAGCATCTTCAGCAATCCTTCCAGCACAGGGACAGATGCTGCTGCAAACAGCACACCCAGCTAAAGGCAGGGCACTCTCCCCTTGGGCAACTTCTCCCACTCCAGCTGCTATCAGCCCATCTCCTGCGGGAACAGGGTGCTAGGCAGCTGCAGCCAGGGTGGGGGCTGTGCCCCACAGCAGTTCAGAGCAGACATTTACAAAAAGCAAGCCATTAGCACAAGTCCTCTCTTGCCCAGGCCAAAAGCAAAGACAGCACCCCCAAGGAGTATGGGAGTTGAATTCTGCTGCTGCCTGGCATGACATTGGATGGGGAGTGCGATGGGAGACTGCTCACATGGATGGTGGGAAGCCCTGGGTGGGCTGTGGCTTTGTGCTGGGGGTGACCAGGGTTTGTGTACTGGTTTTGCCATGTGAGGCATGTGACTCACACGCCACCCTCGCCGCTCCCAACCCAGACCAGCCTTGGCTGCCAAACCCAGCACGTTTTCAGGCCTGGGCTAGCCCATGCAGAACAGCTCCCTGCCACACTCAGCTGGATCACCTTTCCCCTTTGATGCTCCTAATTCTGGATGCCAGCTAAATTAGCCTGTGCAATAGCTTGGAAGAGGGAAAGACAGCAAGTACCAAGCCACCTGCTGCACTGAGTGCAATGCCTTGTCTTGGGGCTGAAAGTGAAAGGCACATGGGACAGACCTCAGGCGAAAACCCCAAAGGAGCGGAGCTGAGCAGAGACAGGGTTCCCAAGAGATCAGTCCTTATCCAAAACACTCTTACCCACTCTAAACCCAAGGACTGGAAGCCTGAATCCTTTAGTCTTAAGTTTCTGAGCAGCCAGACAGCTCGTGCAGTGCCAAGAGAGCCCTTCTGGACGCGCTCCCAGTAACGAAGCCGTGCACAGGGCTGAGGAGGATTTGCTTACCTGTACATACTGGAGCAGCCCGAGGTGTATGTGCTATACAGGTGTTAGTTAGCATAGCTAGTGCTGGAAGGGACTAAAAAGTCCTAATTCTACCTCTAGAGCGTGATGGAGGTCTTGTCCCAGAAAGCTGACAGGAAAGGAATCAGGAAAGCAACAAACTGGTACCAGCTGACGTGAGCCCAGCTCTTGAATCTCCTCCCTTGATGCTGCTTCTTCCCTTCTGGGCATTGCATCTGAGGCCATAAATCCCACAAGGACTAGGCTGAAAGCAAAGCACTCAATGGGTGCAAAGGACGGGCTTGGACTGGTTGCACTCTTCCACCCTCCCAAAACTTGGGGCCAGCAGAGTTTCAGGTGGGCTGGGGAGGACATGGCAAAGACTTACTGGAGACAGAGACAAGCTGTCTTGCCCTGAGAGCTTGTCTCTCCCACCCCAATCATGTCCATGATCTACAGCATGACCTTGGTCTGTGGAGAGCAAATATCAGCACCATTTCCTCCCTGCCATCCCACCAGCGATCCTTCCGGAGCAGCAGTAGAAGCAGCCTCTGGAAGGAGGACACAGCCATCAAGGTGATTTGTTGAGACGATCAAATAATAATTTACTGTGATTCAATCTGTGGCTTTGTACAGTTGCCGGGGTGGGAGGAGGCCAAAGGATGAGGGGATGGGGATAAAAAAAAAAAAAAAAAAAGAGTTGTTTGCCGCAGGCTTGGGTGAAGTGCGAGATAGTCCTTGGAGGGGCTCATGCTCCCCCTGTCCCTCTTCCTCCTCCTCTCCCCCCCATACTCCTCCTCTGAATCCGTTTGCTTCTTCCTTCGCTTCACCTCTTTCCTTGCACACTGCACAGTGGGAACCTCACCAAGACACGGTCCAGTCAGCTGAAACAGAAGAGGACACTCATGAGCACCCATTCCTCGTCAGAGCCAGTGACTCACCCGTCACGTTTTGGGATGACCCTGTTAGTGCCCACAGAGCAAAAGCAAAAAGCTACGCAGGTCTTAGAGGTGTGGGCCTGGCTCAGCAAAGCATCAGCACATCTGCTGAAGAGAACAAGCCTTGGAATCGGTGGAGTGATGGGTGAGCCTCGGGCACCTCACCAGACATGCCTCTTTCTGAACCTCCTTGTGGGAAGGGGCACTGTTTGGCAAGGTGTTTCCACCAGGGATGATGGGAACCACAAAATGAGTCTAAGGCAAATGCAGCCAGATTTTGTTGGCCACACACCCACCTTTCTCCCCAAATCCCAGCATGTCTTTGCCTCACTTCTTATGTGCCTTGATGTTCCTCCCTCTCTGCTCTTGGTCACTGCAGCTAGATTAAGCTGGGATTTCTGGTTTCCAGTTTCTGCTTGACCAGAAAAAGACACAGGCAACTCACAGGGCATATTCTCGTAAGAGAGAGGAGTGTTTCCAAGTGACCCTTTCCCAGTCTTTCTTTCCCAAGCTGGTGCTGTCACTGGGCTGTGATGGGGATTGGGCTCCTGGCAGTTGCTGTAAGGGAGCAGCAGCGCCTGCCAAGCCCATGCCGTCAGCTGTGAGCCAGAGCAGGAAACAAGTCTTGAGCTCATATCCCCATCCGGAGGAAATGCTCCTGAACATCTGGAGGACACAAACATCTGGAAAATCTCCTTTAGCAGTGATAAGTGTGCTGGGCACAGCATTCGGCTCGGCCCCCAGCTGACCTCACACGCCTCAGCTTGGAGCAGAGGGGTGGGGTTCTGGGGTGGGTTCGTGCTCATAGGAAGCAAATGTTGCCAGCACTGTTTAGTTGCTTTTTTTCTTCCTTGGGAGTGGGGCGCAGGAGGAAGAGCTCTGCTGTACTCACGGCCTCTAGCTCAAAAAGCATCAGAGGAAACCTGCTGCCCATCTCCACCTTCATAAAACCCTCTTAACACCAACTCTGGATACAGTGCACTTCTCTTTAGGACTCCAGCAGTTGCTTAAAAGGGTGAAGGGCCAGTTCAGGTGCTTGGGAGACTCCCCAAAAGCCATTAAGGGCAATGTTCATGCACACTTTTGTCCCATATCCTAGTCCCAGATGTCCATAGATACAGATCTTCCTGGTGCACTCATCCCCAATTACACCTCTCTAAATTTCTGCCACGGAAGGAGTTGGTTACACAGACAGATATTCCCAGGCCTTTCACCTAAGGCCAGCCAGCACATGCAGGGACAACAATAGGAACTCTCCCTGACTGCTATCCAGCAGTATTTTAAATAAACCATAATTAAAAAAAAAAAATCGAGGAAAGAAAAGGAAGAAAAACAGGCAAGTGAACATAAACAATCTGAAAAACACTGTTCCTGGCTCCAGCACACACAATTTATAAAAGCAAACAGCCCCCTTATGGCTAATTCTCAACATTGCATCAGTTCCAAATATCCCAGGGGATATATCTAATGGGGAAAACTCTTCTGAGGAACACAGGACTTTCACAGCAAGACAGGTCTGCTCTAAAGCTTTAGGAAGAGGCAATTTCTGTGAGTGCATTAGGAGGCAATGCACCCAGCCAGCTCTACATCTGAACCCTTCTAGAGCCAGTCTGGTGAGCATGCAGTGATCTGTACACCTTCAACACCAGCTTAACTCCTCTTTCAGAGCAGCAGCATGGGAAGAAGCTTTTCTGGGGAAAGCACAACAAAACATGCTTTTTAAAAAAATTCATTTGTATAAAATTTTGTTGTACAAAATGAGGGGGAAAAATAAACAACCCTTTCCTGCCACACACTTCCTCAGGAAACTGGGAATTTTGACTTACCTATGTTTTGACAGAAAAATGCTATTTCAGTCTGAAAGGTGTTTCATTAAAAAAATACCTGCTGCTGAAATTGATCCTGCTGCATTTGTTTGCAGGCAAGTGCACCTGCAGTCACCTCCTGCCCTGCTTCCAATGCTCCCCCACTGCACCCCATGTCCTGCTTCCACCACTTACCATTGTCACGATACCACACATTTACAGTTCATGCAGCCGGGGCCGCTCTCATCCGGGGGATTCAGCTTGCGCAGCTTATGCTGCCGGATCTCCCGCACCAAGGTGTAGAAGGCATCCTCAACGCCCTGGGGAAAAAGCACGGCTTGAAGCAGCTGCCCGCTCTGAGGAGGGACAGTGCAGAGAGGAGAGGGCTCTGCTCCCCAGCAAGGTGTCCCTAGCACTGTCCAGCAGTGCAGATTCCAGAGTTAAAAGTACAGAACCAAGATGGGAAGACTAACAAGGGCCTGAGTGTGGCCCTCAGAGAGCAAGATTGAATGAACAACCACAAGGACAAGGAGCTCTGCAGTCCCTGAGATTCATCAGCTCTCAGCAGTCTGAATGAGGTCTACCACCCAAGAGAAAAGCCACCACTAGACCACTGAAGGTGTCAGTTGTTCCATTTCCACCTCTGTGCTCTGTGAGCCCCGCACAGTCCTTCTAGCACCAGTATATTTTGCCTGTAGGTCTGCCAAAATAGACCATGGGCGAGGTTAGCCAAGTGACCTGAGCTTAGCTGACCTGAAGTGACTATGGAGGTTATTCCAGAGCCTTGGACAATGCCCTGGGAAGGCATCTTCACTGCTGCCACAGCATGATGATGCTTTTCTTGTGATGGGAGGCTCAAGCCCAGACTGGGGAGGGAACATCATGAGGGAGCATTTAGCCTCGAGGAAGCAACTAAACCCAGCCCTAACACCCATCTGTCTGCAAGGTGGTGCCTGCCCATTGCTGCCCCTCCAGGGCAGCAATGGAGGAAAGAAGAAAAAAAGAGCATTTTGTTTAAAAGTCTCCTCCTACCTGTCTGGTTTTGGCAGATGTTTCTATGTAGGGGATCCCATAGCTCCGGGCCAGGTCCTGCGCTTGCCGGGTCTCCACTGTCCGGGCAGGGAGGTCACATTTATTCCCCACCAGCACCATGGGAACATCGTCTGAGTCTTTCACCCTCTTGATCTGCTCCCTGCAAGAGGAGGAGGTGTGAAAAAGTGAAGGGGCAGCTCCAGAACACTCCCCACCAGTTCTGACAGCTACCCTTTGCTCGTGTTGAGTGCCTTGTGTTGAGCTTTCAGGAAAATGTAAATGACTACAGCACACAAGTGAGTAAACAGCAACACAGTCTGGAAATGAGAACTAAACATACTTCTGCTCTTTAAATACAGCTATTTACAAAACAACGTGAATTTCGACAATCTATATTAAGACATGAGCTTAAGATAGTTTAAGTCAAATAAAAATGAATTCTCGAGCAGTTAGCTGTGCTATTTCCAACATTTTAGATCAAGTAATCCCCCCCAAATGGGGGGAAAAAACCATTCACCTGCAACCAGAATTTGCTGAGCTGATAAAGCAGCTTTTGGCAGCTGTAACCTTTCCTGCAGATGCACAGGCAGTATTTGCTCCCTTTCAGTTTAGTTCAGGTCACTCAAAGTTGAGAAACCAACTGGGAACTAAAAAAGCTGTAACGCTCACTTCTTCATTCCAACATTGGATCTAAAACTAGGTGGGCGAGGATGAGATCTACCACTTCTAAAAATCTTGAAGGCCATTATGACCACAAACAATCCATTCAATTCCCTTCTGATAGATAATAACTTCCTTTGCTTAATAAATCATTTAGCTTCAGATGCAAAACAGCTTTTTTTTTGCTCATGAATCCAGAACGTTTAACATGGTTTTAATTTAACTACTAAAAGATTTAAAATGCCAATTTCTACATTTTAATTGAATGCAAATCTCCATCCAAAGGCAGCTGGACATGTGTCACACAAAAGAATCAATCATCTTTTTCTAATGTAGTAGAACATAGAAATGAAGTCTGACTATATGGCACAATATGCCATAAAGCCATTTAAATGTTCTATGTAACATCCTGATCAGCAAATGCAAGTACTAAATTTAGTGCACAGGCTACACTTAGCTGAAAGGAGATACCTCCAAATGATTACTAACCAGGGAGAGCCAGCATTTCTCTGGGGAATATTCTTTTAAAAGTGCAAACACAAAGAGCACAGGCTAAAGGAGATGAAAGCCAGTGATTTACATCACGATCATGATGGCTTGAAATCGAGCCATCCTACGAGCAACTTCACAAGCATCAGCCCCAGCACAAGACGAATGCTGCTCAATCCCTCAGGAGCTTTAGGAAAATCCCATCCTTTTTCCTTTGGTTCAGCTAAAAGAAGCCGAATTAGTGTACCTGTGCAGCTATTACACTGAACAGCCTTTTGGATGAGACTGAAACATCTCAGCAGCTCTAAGCAGCACCACTGACTATGGAGCAAGGAAGGGATGTGCCTGTCCTCAGAACAACAGGATTACTGGGACCCTGGTTTATGATGAGGGACTGGGATACACAGTCCCTTGTGGACAGTGGACAGAGCAGGGACAGGCAGAGCCATCTCCTGCATCCTCTGCCAAGTGCCTGCCATCACAGCCAAGCCTCAGAAAAAGGCACAAGCAGAGCAATCCCTCCCTAACATAGCATTGGGGTGAACAGGGAA
>NW_008239553.1:940080-961810 GCF_000691975.1 Corvus brachyrhynchos | reverse complement strand
CTTCCCTCTCCAGCTTTGCAGGGGCAATGTCAACAGAGAGGAGAAATGGGATGGGTGCCGGGACAGGGTCCCTGCTTTGTCACCGCTTCCCCATACATCATCTTGGGCAAATCACCTCACTGGAGCCCTGACTCCCCTTCTGCTCCATCTTGGCCCTGGCTGAAACGAAGCTCCAGTGGGACAGGACTGTCTCTCCCCACGTGTGTGCAGCTGGCAGACCACAGCCTGGTCATGACACTGGACAGCAGGGCAAGCAGCTCTCCCTGTCTCTCCCAGCCTCCTCTTCCAGCTCTGGGGCCAGCAGAAGTCGCTGAGATCGATTGCGCTAACAAAGCAATTCCACTAATTAGGGAGGGAAGGGAGGGGGTCATACAGGATCAGCTCTCCTTTAGTCACCATAAACACTTAAACATTACATTACCAGGTCCCCAAAGGCCACAAGCAATCCCTTTGGAAGGGTTTTATTGGAGTCACTGACATTAGCAGTCTGCTCTGTCTCTTCCCTGGGGAATGGCCACTTGAGCTAATTGTCTTTGCTGGCAGTCTGTTCTTCCACCATGGGGCCTGATCTAAAAGGGTGGGCAGGAGAGTGCAGCAGCAAGGCGTCCCCCTTTGCACAGAGCAAGAGGGAAAAGGCCCTTCCCAGGATACTGACCTGTACTGGTGAATATCTTCAAAGGACTTGGTGTTGTTGATGGCAAAGACACACAGGAATCCTTCCCCCGTTCTCATGTACTGGTCTCTCATGGCACTGTACTCCTCCTGCCCTGCAGTGTCCAAGATGTCTAACAAACAGGTTTCTCCATCAATGACTACTTGCTTTCTGTAGGAATCCTGCAGGCCAGGAGAGGGAAAGGGAGGAGGATACATTAAGAGGGCTTGGCTCTGGCTAAACAAAGGGATGCAGCGAGTGCATCCCTGGGAAGATGCCAGGTCATGCTCTGCCTGTGTTCATCTTCCATTACAGAGACAAATCAAATCTGCTTCAAAAATGGGAGGGAAAGAAAAAAAAGAAAAAACCAAAACCAAAAAACAAAGAAAAAAGGGAGCAGCTAAGCAGGTTTCTCCTTGTCTCTCAGAACCACAGAGAAGACAGCTCCTGGCTTGCTCTCCCCATTCCCAGCCCTGCCTCTGGCAGACCAGGTGTGGCTTCATCTCTACCACATTGCATAGCCCTTAACAACTATTTCCTAAGCATTGTTCAGCTCTAATTCCTTCTGCTGGAAGAGGAAGGATACTCAGGAAAGGAGCTCTGGCCAGCCAGGGCTTCCAGTCACTATCTGTGATCTGCAGGGCTGGAAGGTGTTTAAGATAACCTGGAAATCCAGTGCCTCCAGTGCATCTCAAATCAGGCACCAGAGGCAATATTGCCACCAGTAAGGTTTCAAACTGGGTTTGATGGTAAACCCCTTCTTTAAACATGAGAAAAAAATAAAATAAAATCACACTGTGAACAGGGTGTTTCCCACAACCAGTCTGTGCCCAGAGGGCTCCAGGAGAGCTAAGAACTATCCAGGCAGGTCCTTTGAAGTTGGGGATTTTCCCTGCAGCAAAGGCAATCACAACTTATCATAGATGTGAGAAGGTCTGGATATCACCCAGAGCATCGCTCAAAAAGTTTCATTTTCACGGGAGGCTCCTCAAAGCACTGCTCCTCCCCACTATGCTTCTCCCTGTGCTCAGTCTCATCAGTAGGGATGCTGTGGGGCAGCCCCTGCACGGAGGGCATCCCTCATCCCTCACCAACAGCCATCCCCTGTGGACAGTGCAGCATCCTCAACTCTCAGTAAGAGAAGGAAGCCAGAATGAAAGGTATGAAAAAGGTGCAAGTCAGCAGTATGACCACACAGTGCTTTGCAGCCACTCGCAGAGGCTACAGCTGCAGTTTAAAATTAATTCAAATGTCGGCTGCTCTTCCAACGACCACAACAATGTTATCAGATGAGCTCTGCAGGTCTGCAGACAAACAGCCGACACAGCAAAGGTCACCAACAGGACCGGCAGCAGCACAGAAAGGGAATGGGGCCAACACAGCCCTATCCTTTGGTTCATTACAACAACATCATTTGCTGGGGCTAATTAAAGTCTTTCCTCACCTTGCAGAGAGGGCTATGAAATCAGAGATGAGATCTGCTCTGCCACGACCTTCTCAGCTGTGCCTTCCCAAAAAGTGGACTGCTGACCCATCGAGAATAAGCATGGAGTGAAAGGTTGGCTTCCGGCCAACTGCTCTGAAGGCAACTGGCAGGCTACCCTGCAGGAATGTGCTCCTATTTCTAATCAATAATGTATCTGGAGCCTCCTTCATGCAAGGGGACCTGAGTGCTTCCTCTGCCCCACAAAGCATCCTCCCACCTCTTCACCTTGGCTTGGGACAGAGGACCAGCCTCTTGGCACACATGTTCACAGTTAACAAGTCTCCAGTTCCAGGAGGTCTCACCAGCATCCACCATGTTGATGGACAAGAGATCCCACACCTCATCTCAGGTCATCACAGACTGCCCGTAAGGCCAGCCAGCTGGCTTACAAGGCAGAGACATAAAACAATCTTGCAGAGGATGCTTTGCAAAGGAATGGGACAAGCTCTCCCCATCAATGCTTTGTGTATAGCTTCATCTGACCTCCCCCTCTGCAGGAAGTTCAGGATGGCAGCTCAGCCGTCCCTGCCACACTACCAGGTTGACACGACTGCCACTGCAGGGCTAGCTGCCACCAGCCCACACCAGCACCCTGCAGCTTCAGGGCTCCTCTGCAGCCCCCATGTCCCACCCCACCTTTGTCAGAGGGGAAAGCAGCCAGACCCAGCTGTGAAGTGCCAGGCAGCAGAAACAACACCTGTTTGGGGTTCAAACTGAAGATCCCAGGCGGATGCTGGGAGCATCCCAGCTGTGGTGGCAGACCAGGCCAAGAAGCCCATTTGCTAAACACTACAGTCAGGATATAACCAGAGGTTTGGGAAGCCCATTAAGCTGCTAAGAGCTGGAAGATGAACTGAAGAATTTCTCAACACAGTGAAACTCTTTAGTCCATCCCTGCTTACTCACCATAGGACAATGCCAGTAGCATACATTTCCTTGCTCTCCTGTTCCCAAAACAAAGGTTCTAAAGCTCCCTGGCAGCCCAAGAGCTGGCCTGTGAGAATGTGCTGTAATGGAGCAGACAGCGTTGAGTTACACAGCCAAACATTTGCACTGGTGAATCAGGAGGGAAGAAGGGGAGCAGACACCCAGTCAGGGTCTCTGCCCCAGACAGGGGACATACCTCCACCCCTCCTGCTGTGGGGAGCATCTTCTCAGTGCACCCCAATCCACCTGCACCCCCCTTTGCAGCACAGCCTGTGCTCAATCCATGTGGGTGACAGGTAACGCCTTTGCTCCATGCACGTATCCTCTTTCCCCCCCCCTTTTATCCTGCTTGTTTCAGCACTACTCTGCTGCTTGTTAGCTGGCTGAACAGTCATAGTCAGCTCCTGGGCATGATCCAAAGCAGCTTAGTCACAGGAAGGTGGTTTGTTGGTCACATTTGGATGGCTGGCAGGTAGCTCTCTGTGTCTTAAATCCCCATAAAATGAAGCATAATTAAAAGGAATCACCCTGAAATGAATCAGTACTTGGCCAGGGTAGCAGGGGAAGCAGGGTACAACCAAGGGAGCTGCAAAGGCATCAGGGCTGGTGGACCTGCAGGTGGAAAAGTACCAGGGGTGAGAGAGCTGAAGAGCAGCTTGTGGCAGCTTTTGGAAGAGGAGACAAACAGAATGGGGCTCGAGTGAACAGTGGCGTCTCCCAGGGCACTGCAGAAGTGGGTAGGGTGAGGAGGGTGTGCTGGGAAATGCCATGCAAGGTTTACATTCCCTGCTGCCTGTTTACATGGAGAAAATTCCCTGCAGGGTACGTAGAGGGAGCAGGCAGCTTGGAGACAAAAACCACAGGATGCCAAAACCCAACACATCACTGGGTGAGAGTTGCCTCTGCCCACCTAAGGTCCAAGAGAGGATGCACCCATGCAGATGTCTCCCCAGGGAGGTTTCTCTCCACGAGCAGCTCTTTTGCCAAAAACAACCTGGAGTGGGTTTCTGAGAAAAGTATACAATGCTACTGGGGACAGCCACATGAGGGGAGAGGAGCTGGGGAAGAAGGCAACTGCATCCATAAGCAAGGAGACTCAAGAGCCCTAAATTAAATTCAAGTCTCTGCCATGGACTTTCTAGGTGACCTTGGCCAAATGACGTAATAGCACGTGCTTTTTAAATGCTTTCTCTCCTTCCCGTCTGTAGGATTGTAAGACTATTTCTGCCTTTCTACCAAGCCTTGTCTTGTTTGTTTATGTAAGTTGTAAGCTCTTCAGGGTGGGGACTACACATACAACACCTACCAGAATAGATTTCTCATCCCAGCTGGGGCCTTTAGCCATTATGATAATAATAACTGCAGCAACCACAGCTGCATTTATACGCATCTGGTAGAGAATCCTGTAGGACTGCAGACAGAGAGGTTATTGTCCAAGAGGCACGACAGAGCTGCAATTTGCCTTCCCAGGGTGGACGTTACTCCTTGTGCAGAGCGGTGACTGCTGCCCACATCTCGCCCCACAAAGGTGTAAGTCATGCAGAGGCTAATTAGCACGTCGCTAACTACAGTGAAAGCAGATGGAGAATGGAATTTGTTTTTGAAAAATTAAAGAAAATAGTAATAGCACAATGGATACTGAGGACTGGATCCCCCTCCACCCCCATACAGCCTGTGAGGGCCACAGGGTCCCTGCCTGCTTCTTCAGGTCACTGCTGCCATGCACACCAACTAAGGCACACACATCACCCTTTAACCCCTTGTGAAGAAGCAGAGGCAGCACTCTGGGAGCCACAACAGTTCAGCTGCTCAGCATGTCTTACTCAAACTGCAAGACATACATACTACAACCAAGCTCTGATAAAACCCATTTCATCAGTAAAGCTCAAAACATCCTGCAGAAAAAGTCAATACATTTACTCTGATTTCACAGTAAGAGAAATGGAAGCACAGGCACAAAATGGCTCTTCAGTTCTAAACCTTTAATCCCTCCCTGTGCTGTCATCTCATCAGAAAGGAGGACTTTTGTGCTGCCTCTCAGCCCCTGCCCAGCTCTGCTGCCTCCCATGACAGCTCTCTTCAGCAGACACCACTATCCTTCTGCAGGAGATATAAGTCAGTCACCGTGACCTCTGAACACACACATAGTGACTCAGAATAGCTCTGCAAAGCAGAGGAACATCCCTGCTCAAGTTCAGACTTGAGACCAAACTGAGCATGCTCTGGGTTGGAGACAAAGTGGAGAAAAGCAAGAGGAAAACACACAGACAGAGAGACAGACCCCACGCCCAGAGCCACCTACCTCTATCGTGGGGTCATACTCATCAACAAAATGGTTCTGAATGAGCTGTATCGTCAAAGCACTCTTCCCAACACCACCTGCTCCCACCACCACCAGCTTGTATTCAGTCATCTTCCAGCTGACCCCAGCTCAGGACTTCCAGGAGCACCACCACCTGCAAGGACAAACATGGTCACTATGCTAAGAGAGGTTACTTTAAAATGGGCAAAATAATCCATCAAACCAAATACAAAAACTCTGTTTATCACATGGTCTGTTGCAATCCTTCAGCCTGACCATCTGGATGCAAACTTCACAGGTTCCTTGAGCAAACTTCAAGAGGTAGGAGAGCATTACTGATGAGAAAACAGAGGTACAAGCTGTGTACATCAACCCGTAAAGTAACCAGTTTAAGAGGTCTGGTTTTGCAGAACTGCTGAGCACTGTCCCCAGTTAACCTTATCTCAAGCTGACAATCCAAAATCTTTAGATAGATTTGAAACCCTTGGCCAACGAGGCTGGGATGTCAATTCCCATGAGAGCAAGCAAAAGGTCCAGCCCTGCCCAAATATGCTGTTACCTCCATGTCTTCACCCTCAAGGCTGCATTAAACCTCAATCCACATGGTAGGGTTGAGACAGTGCACATCCACACCCTCTGCCCGTCCTCCAGCTAACGGCGCTGCCATCATGAGAGGGGGGGACTGCAGAAGGGGCATCCCTGCTCCCTGAGCTGAATTTGGCACACCCAACAGGGGGGAAAGAGATGCTGTCACAAAAGGTGCTGACAGAATGATGATTAGGGTCAGGATGAGCAAACCACACTTCCGCAGTACTGCGTACCTCCCATGGCCCTTCAGCAGAAGATTCACATCCCCCCAGCTCCTCCCTTAAATTTCTGCTCCAAGTCTGCTGAGAAAGAGGAACTAACTCAGGAAGATTACAAAACCCCAAAGGTTTAAATAGAAATCCACCCTCATTGGACTGCAGGCCCTGCCCACTGAAAGTCACTCCAGGGTCAGCTACTCGTTCTCAGCCACCATCTGCAAGCTCTTTTGGGGAGCCACCCAAAACGCAGCAGGTAGCAGGATGGCAAGCTCACAGTTCCCCTTGTCAGACGCCCTTCTGTGTTCACAGGGATTAGAACCCCCTCCTCCACCCCCCCACCCCAGACAGTTAAATCACTCCACCCTCCTCCCCAGGCTTGGCAGCCCTGCTCCCAAACTCTGGAAGCTGGTACGAACTGTGCTGGCAAAGGCTGCTCTAGACCCAGACTGCAGCTGATGCATTTGCTAACACAGCAAAGATTTAATGGCAAGGAGGCCAGAATTTTCTGCCTTCAATCCCCACCTGACTGCAACCCTAAACCACCCAGACAGTTCCATCTCCCACTCGAGCAGGCAGCAATCAGACACAACCACCTCTTGCTGAAGCCATTTCTAAGCTGCTGCCTTGGTAGCAGAAAGGCAAACAAAGCTCATGCTCTTCTCAGCATCCAGAATCCTAAAGAAGGGCAAAGGAAGGGGTGCAAAAGAGCAACCAGGTAACAAATATGACGCCAAGCAGGACCTCTGGTTCGGTGTGCTGTCCTTCACTGCTGAAGAAGCAGTTAAGGTGGTGACGGAAAAGTGGCGATGGTGGGGGGACATGAAGTGCACATAATGTCATAGCCTAGGTGCCTACCCAGAAGTGCCTACCCAGTGCTTCCCCTGAAAGTCCAATGTGCCTCTGTTCTGACAGCCCGGGAAGAGATGCAGATTGAAAGCAAGGCTACAGGAGAGAATCTAAGTGATCTCACTAATTGACTCTGCACACACGTTGCTCTGCTCCATTAATGCACGCCCTCACGTACATGATGTTCTCACATGCACTGCTTCTCAGGGACAAGGGAGATCCCCACTCCAGGCTTCTGATCTCTCTGGGGAGAGACAGGATGAAAAGGGGACTGAGGAGCAAATGCTGACTGACCATCTCCACCAGCACAGCTGTCCAGGAGGGGATCACTCCTGCAGCAAACAGCTTCACAGCTCAACACAGAGGGGTCCTGAGGGTCTGAAGAAACACTGCAACCAGCTCACACCTTTCATTACAGAGCAGGGAGACCTGCAACCCCCAGCAAAACACATGGAAGGTGTAAATAAAGGCCTGCGAGTGGCTCCGATGGTCCTTGCTTTGCATCTGATGCTGACAATAAAGCAATTGCTACAAAGATGCTCGAGGAGAAGGGCAGAATTGCCCAGGCCTGTAGGACTTGCTAAGGCAGCGAAAAAATCTTTGACTCAATATGAGGAGGAGAAGACATGAGTTCTCAAGGAGGGGGTTCTCCCTCAAGACCACCCCAGTGGAAGGCACTGCCTATTCCTTTGGAAGACCCCCATTCCACACAGCCATAGCAGCTTTATGGTCCACAGTGCAGCAGGAGGTGGTGGACAAGGTAGTCACCCATGTCAGCTTGAGTGTCTTCCCCTGCTCCAGACCCCAGCTGAGCTCCACTCCACAGCAGAGGGGCAGCCACACACTAGCAAGCCCTGCACACCACCTTAGCGCAGAGCTTTGAGATCTGGCTCCTCCACAGAAACACAGACCCACATCTTCCTGCTCCCCACCCACCCAAGAGGCAGGGAAAATGAGGGGGGCAAAGGAGCTATTGCTACTCACTGCTCGTAGCCAGCACATGAACAATTTACATACAAGAATTCTGCAGTGTTGGTGTTTGCTCACTGACGCCATCCCTCGAAGGTGCTGTCACCTCAGCTAACTCTCCACTGCTCTGCCATCCTCACCCCTGCAGTGGCAGGAGAGATTCTGCAGCTTGCAAAGGAGGGCAGGTGCAGCCTACCTGACTGCTCCATACCATTGCTGCAAAACATGTCCTAATGCAGAGCGAGAGCGTGGGGAATGATGGACAGCTCTGGGCATGAGAGCTGCCCGAATTAATGTGTGCTAAAATCAATGCTCAGGCGAGCTCGCTTCCTTTCCCCAATGCAAGCTCCTCACGGGCAGCGTGCAGACCCAACTGCACACCAGAGCAAAGGCAAATCCCACAGAAGAAGCAGCCTGGCCAACAGCTGCAGGGAAAGCAGGGATTTCCATATGGCCAAACTTTGCCACAGAGTTGGGCAGCTGGTCCTATCCTTAAGGTGACCTTACCAGCACCATAACTCCCCCATCACACTTTTTGCTCCTGAACATGGGAAGAGCAAGGCTGCTCTTCGATGCACCCATGGTTTCAACACAGGGGTGGCTGTTCCTCAACGCCACAGGAACATCACCATCATCACCACCACAGGGTCTGGTTCAAGCAACAGCCATCCCAAAGGTAATGTTTCTGGCTTCCTATGAAACAGATGCAGGGAAGAGAGAGTGGGGTTCCCGTCAGAGAGACAGTAACAGACACCCCACAGTTTTCATGCTGGTGACACACCGGATGGAGGTTTACAGACAGTTGGTGGTTGTGAAAGCTTCTCCTGATGCGAGGATTTCCAGTTTCTATTGCTCAGCAGCCAGCACAGAGCCCACACACAGCTGACCACAAAATAACAGGGAAACACAAAAGCACAGCCTCCCAGTCCCACACAGAGCAGGAACAGTGCTTCTTCCATCTTCTGCAAGCTCTTCAAGATCTGGAAGTCTGATCCAGGTCACCATCTAGTGTTTCCCTATCTGAATTTATCACCTCTGCAGCACTCCACTACTACACCCCCCAAAAGCCACACAAGGCTGTCAAGCAACAGGTGAGAGAGACAGCAAGGAGGAGAGCAGTTTCAGGAGCACCGTCAGGAAACAGGAGGGCTGGGATCCATGTGCCAAGCCAACAGCCCCAGCGTGGAGCCAGAGCTGCCGCTGCTGTATTTCCTGACCTCGTGGATTTTCTCCTGTAGCGAGAGGGCTCCTGGCTCCCATTCAAAGCTGTCTAGGAAAGCCTCACTGAGTGCTTCCGCCTGGCAGCAGCAGCTGCTCCCAGCCCTGGAGCCAGAGCCCAAACAGGAGGGCTGGGATCCATGTGCCAAGCCAACAGCCCCAGCGTGGAGCCAGAGCTGCCGCTGCTGTATTTCCTGACCTCGTGGATTTTCTCCTGTAGCGAGAGGGCTCCTGGCTCCCATTCAAAGCTGTCTAGGAAAGCCTCACTGAGTGCTTCCGCCTGGCAGCAGCAGCTGCTCCCAGCCCAGGAGCCAGAGCCACACAGCTCCAGCAAACAGGAGCCATCTGCCAGCCTTGTGCAGGAAGTGGGGAGAGCAAGCACCCAGCCCCGGTAGACATCAACATCCTACCTTTGTCTCTCAGGGAGGGGATGGAGGTGTGCGTGAGGACAGAAGGCACCACCTCCCCTGCCTGTACATGCTGGGTGGCAGCATGCAGACCTTGCCTGCAGAAACAAGGACCAAGATGCTTGGCAGAAGCTTTCACAGGGCTAAGACCTAAAGTATGTCTTGAGAATCAAGACTACAGGTGGTGTTACCCAGAGATCCAGCTGTGTCCTGCAAAAAACAACTTGATCTTCTTCATGGCCCCTATTCTCTGGCACAGAGAGGTGGCTTGGGGGACCTGACTGTGAAGCCTCCAAAAACTCACCAGAGGTGAGAAACTCAAGGGGCTTGGCCCCATCAGTACTTCCCACATCACCAACCTCAGTTTCAACATGAGCTCAGGCATCAAGCGGAAGTGGGTTTCCAACACATTCACCACAAGGGAGCCTCTGACACCCTTCCAACAGACTAACTGAAGGAGCTCTCTCTGTGTCCTCTGTTTACTCCCATCACTTAGTTTCTCTCCCAGGACAGACACCAAGCCAACTAAACAAGTCAAGAGACGGAGTTTTGCACAACACCACTGTACTGAGGCCAGCCATGACAGAAGTTTTACAACTGTTCATTACTGCGCATTCACCATTTACCTTCCCAGTAGGAGTATCTACATTTAAACGCATCAGAAGTAAGTTTCAACTCTGCAAACCTCTTTGGACTCATCTCAGACCAGGCACCCTTTCTTCCAAAGCCCTGTCCAGAGGAGCCATATGACCACAAATGCTGCTGTGTTTGATTCTATTTCCCTTCAGCAGAGATGCCCTGCAGGCAGAAATGGTCTGCAGTCCTCTAGGAGAACAACACTCATCCCAGTCTTTTACCAGCAGTCATCCACACCCACACATCAGGAATCCTACTCAGTGATTTTTCAGCATTGACAAAGCAAACCTTGTTGGCTCATCCCAGCGACTGTCCAGGCTTCTCCATCAACATGGCAAAACACAGCCTGTGGAGGGACTGAAGGAACCTCTCCGGTGGTGTGAAATGCCACCTTTTGTCTTCACTCAAGGACCAAAATGCTGATGTACCCTGTAGCCTGTCCAGCCTTGAAGAGATTAGGGAACTGAGGCTGGCAAGCTGATGCTCTGTTATGAAGCCTATACAATGCTTCATTTTAATTTACTTGCTGCTTTTTAAATCAACAAGTGAGCTACAAATCTAACCAATTGTGCTTGTTGTTGGCTTGCTGGCTGTATAACTGCAAACTCAGACATTGCACCTCACAGATGAGAACAGAGAAAGGGATGCCAAAGAGACAATAAAAGTTACAAATACTAGCCGTGCTTTGGAAAGATGACTTGGAGATAATAAATGTCTTCTATTAGGGGGAAAAAAAGGAAAAAAAGCCAAAAAGAAGCAGAATGGCTTCTTCCATCCTCTGCTAGCTCTTCAAGGTCTGAAGGAAAAGGCAGCCTGTCCCAAGGGACTGAGCACAAAAATATTGTTGCAGAGGAAAACAAGAAAAGAGGTAAGGAATGACATAATGTAGAAGGCTCAAAATACAGATGTGCATTCAAAGAGAAACCTGTGAGGAACAGCAACAGACAGCTGCAGGCAGGTCCAAGGCATAGGCAGATCTGGAAGAGAGGGATTGCCTCTCCACAGCAGCCAGAAACATGTCCCAGCAGCAATGTGCAAGCCTCAGCTTTGCACAAGGTCTTGAACAGGCACGGACTGGTCACTGCACCAGGCCCAGCCCTCACATTTTCCAGTCGAAGCACCTCTGGCAACACAACCCCTCTGCCAGAGACTACCCAACCACAAAGGGCTTGGGAAAATATGAAAGAGCAAAGGAAAACAAGACAGTATCATTCCAAAGCTGCTACCCCTTCTCTGCTCCCTGGGTCCTGCTTCAGCTGTCAGATAGTCAAACACGAAGCTGTGCAGTCACCTGCTGTTAGCAGTAAGAGAGTGCGACTACACTGTTCTTGCTTTCCCTCTCAAATAATAAATATTCTTAATAAAGTTCTTTGTTGGCAGCTTATTCCAAGAAAAACAGCTGGTAGGTAGATATAACTACCCAAAACAGCAAACAACCTAAATAAGTCAGTAACACAATAAACCCAGAGAACAAACCAGCTACCCAAGAGCTTCCCTCTGGATGAAGGAACTGCCGCCCACCCCACTCTCCACACCCAATACAGGCCACCAAAATTACTATTTTCCAAAGAAAGATGAGCAGGCCTATTATCTCAGAAACTTACACGTCAGGACTGCTCATGCCCATGTCTCCAGCATCGTGAATGTGGCACAAGGAGCAGCATGCAGTCAGGAAACTCTGGAAGGTGCTGGGATATGCTTGAGAATCATGGTGGGACCTTCACCTCCCACCACCACTACTCTATTCGTCTCCCTGAGAGCAAGTCACTCATCCCATCACAGTCTCTGCAGAAGAACCAATCTTCCAAGCTAACTTCCACAGAAGGAAAGCACACTGCTCTGCAGGTTGATTGCTGCCAGCCCATGGAAAGGGTGAAAGAAACAGGCAAGCAAATGATACATCCCACACCACTGCTGAACATAGACCCTTAAAAAAAAAAACCATGCAGATGGGGGAGACCACCTGTGCTAGCACCCAAGTCACAGTTCTCTGCATCTGACAGGGCCAGTGATGTGAAAAAACCAAAGACAGTTTTTAAATTACGCTTGTGATTTATGATACAACATTTCAGCACTCTTTGAGACTCTACATGAGCAAGAATAACCTGTGTAAGGAAAGAGGAGACTGGTTGTGTCTGAATGGATAGCAAAGGCATGAAGAGGCCACAATGCAGGCCAGGACAATGTGGGACACTTAAATAAAACCTGAACTCTTATCTTGCAGTCAGGACTTAGGACCTAGTGTTGAATGTACCAGCATGTGTGGGAAAGCAGTGTGAGGGAGGAGAAGCTCTCACTGTTGAGATGCAGAAGCCTGCAAACTGCCAGGACTCCTCCACTTTCATCTCTACTCCAGCCTCCCAGGGCTGAGCAGGTGGTTCAGAGGCAGACATTTCCCTGCCTGGGCTGGCAGCCCTCCAGCTCACCCTGGAAAAGAGACTTCTCTCAGGCCTCCCTGCCTCTTTCAGAAAAATAAATGGTACTCTACAATAGAGCTCAAGAGAAGAGGCAACTTTTCACTTTCCTTTGCATTAAAATCCCACCCATAAGCATTAATGGGAGGGGTGAAAGGCAGTGTGATGTATCTTGAATATATAAAAAGATGGACAGGTACCCAGGAAACTTTAAAACAAGACCCACATTATAGATGATAGTAAATGTTAACTGTTAAATCACATGGTACACAACCATGAACCCAGGCTCTGAACAATCTCTTGGCTTGCCAGTCTCAGTTCCAAACTGTATTGATTTTCCCACAAGATATAAGGTGCAATGAAGTAGAAACTTGGAGCAGATGAGTATGCAGCGCCAGTGTAAGTGGATCTCTGTAATTACAGCTATTAGAGAATATTAGGCTTTGGGGAAAACACTGCCCAGTAATGGTGTGGAATTACAAGAGATGCTGTCTCCAGGCTGGTTTCCTAAGGTACCTGGTATCTTCTGCCTGGTCCTCTTGGTGATGAAAGGAGCAGCTGCAGGCAAGCTGCCGGGGAAAGGTGCAGCCTCTCCCGTGCCCAGCGGTCCTGTCATCATGCTAGGGCAGGTTGCAGCCATCTGGCTCTGCTGCAACAGCACAAGAAGGGACAAATTCAGATCTCACCACTAAGCTGCAAGCGATGGCGTGCTAGAGCTGGAGGTGGTGGTGGTGGCCATGCACGAACAGAAACACCATCCTACTCACTACAGAGACAGGCAAGGGGATGCAAACAAGCCAAGGGACTGGCCCAAAGCCATCAATGGGTGGTAAAGCTGGGAACTAAATTCAGGCAATGTGATTTCCCATCTGGGGTTTTCACCTGAGAGAAAAAGCTCCCAGCAGAAGTTCTGGATGGGAAAGCTGTTGGTCTCCTGCTGAGTCTTTGTGTTGGGCTGTCAGAGCTGGCAGCTCATCTCCAGCCCAGCTTCCCAAGGCAGAGACAATTGGGGAGGCAGGGTACATCAAGTGGGAAAGGCCAGAGTGCTGTAAGAGAGGCCCTGCTATCCAATTATCCCGATGAAATCACAACTGGGTCATGGGCACAGGCAGCCAGCAGAGAGGCAGATGCTCTGATCCACAGATAGGCACCCAGAGATGCAGGTAGGGCTGGGAGCAGAAGGGCAGGCTGAGCACGGCTGCTGTTTTCCTCACTTGAAGCCCAGCTACAAGAAAGGGGGAAATCACTGGGATAAGGTGGCCTTCTACATCACTTAAGAAAAGGGCCAATCCCAACCTCAGCACCACTGATGCACAGCAAAAAAAGTACCCCAGAGTCAAGAAATGCACTCTCCCTACAAGCTTTCTGTCCTCCTCCCCTTCCCTATCCTTCCTTATTCCTTCCAAATAACTGTTGACAAAGAAAAAATTAGGAAACTAGTTTCAGGAAATGCATACAAGCCCTTTTCACTGAGAAGAATTTACAATGGAAATAGGTATGGTTGTTCAGCTTCCTGCTTGCTTTAAATCCTAACACATGTACTTTACCAGCAAATACATGGATAAGAAAACAGGGTAGTTGCATCTGGGAAGTTTCAAGAATTGTTTTGATAATGCTTTTAGATGTTTGTTTTGGTTTTTTGTTGGTTTTTTTGTTTTAGCATTTAATAGTTAAGAGACTTTTTAAGAAGTCAGGTTTTGGAGCAAAATAGGATTTATAAGACTATTGGTGAACTCCAGTCTCCAGGAATGGAATAGTTCACACATCACATGTCCTATTGCACTACAGCTCCTGCAGCAGAAAGTTCCAGACAGCCAGTGGCATTGGGTTTGGGTGATAAAAGGTGGAAGCCGTTGGCCAGCAGCAGAAAAGCAGACAAATGAGTATCCTGGGATATCTGCCCCTGCCCATGTGGCACTCACCCTCTGGATGGCTAATGAGCTTCCACAGAGAAATAGGGTCCTCTCGTCTGGGAATGGTTCAAGTCCCCCTAGAAGAAGCAATACAGAGTAGGAATGAGAGGGATCCCTCTCTGCAGGGACAGGCAGTCCTGGCTGTGTTGGACTCTGGCAGATCTCGGGACACACTTTGGTTAGTACCCAAGTTGGCTTCCCCAGCTCCCCTGGACAGCACTTAGGATCTTGTACTGAAAGAAGAAAAGCAGAGTCAACACCCATCCATGCTCTCTCACATGTGGTATTTCACAGGCCACTAGTCATATCTTAAAAAATTTTATCTTTTCCAGGGAAAGGTGGTACAGCATTTTTCTTCTTCCTCGTTTTTCCAAGACAGAGGGTAAAGCAGCATAGGTGCAACACCATCTTCTCCACAGGTGAGTTGTGGGTGAGGAACAGTCCATTTTGGGATGAGGGACAAAAAGTGAGTTTCCTTCTCGCCCTTCCATTCCCAATGGGACACTAATAAAAGCTCATTCAAAAACAGAGCTCAAAGGAACAGCCAAGACCAGATACTTCCAGAGTGTCTTTTTATTAGTAAGCCTTTTAATTTACATACTCAAATATAACAATCATCCTCCCGTGTTCATTTAGTCCTTGCAGGGCCTTTGCAAGCACACACCCTGATTTATTAGCAGAGCAGGGATGAAGGGGAAGGAGGCACCACAGCAAAAAGCAAACCTGCAGGGCTTGCTTTAGCACATCTGGGAGAAGCAGGTGAGGAAAATACATTAGAAAAGCAAGAGAGAGAGGGTATCTTAGGGAGCCAAAGACAAGGTGGTAGCAGAAAGAGGAGATAAAACAAAGCAAGGAGGCACCAGCTGCTGGGACCCTGTCCCTGCTCTCCTTCTCACCAGGATACTTTATTAGCAGGGTGACACAATGTTGTAGCAAACATGAATATGCATCAGTTATTATGCAGGAGATATTCAGGGGCACATTGCTGATTTATGGACCCGGCAGCTGCAGCACCAGCCAGCTGCAACCTAGACGGATGGGGACAGTGAGCACGGCTGGCAGAGAGGTCCACAAAGGACCTCCAAACCCAGCCCTTCAAGAGCCATGGCGAATGAATTCATCACGACCAAGTCTGTAGCCATGCAGAGCCAACCAATGCATTCTGTGCACAATGCTGGGAAACCATCACACAACCCAACAGAAACAGAGACATCCAAAGGTTACGGTGCAAGTTTTAAGTTTGGATCAGCAGAACTTTAAGTTAGGGTCCTGAATTACCCAAACCTCACTTTGCTGCTCACAGTAAATCTCGTCAGACTTGTTAACGTGATGCTCATATCCCCTCTCTCTCTGCAGCAGTCTGGATTTAAAAAAAATCCAAGCAATGTTGCTGTGGGTGAGTTAAGTGCATCACTGTCACACCACAGACCTGCTACAAGGAAGACTGAAAATGTGAGGATTGCAGCTCTCCATACTGAAAAGGAAGTAGTTTCCCTTTTGGTTCTGGAGCAACAAAGGGACACTGCCCAAGGACTCATCCTGCCTGTCTTGCAAGCATCACAGAACAGACACAGGAGACATGCTCCTTCAGCTCTAAATGGCTTCCACATGGGTTCATATATCCCACTCCTCAACAACACATGACTGGCAGAGCAGATCAAGGAACAAGAAACTCCACCCTGCAATGAAGAACCCACAACAATTAAGTGACTTCCTGATGGTCACACAGGAAACGTATGGTGAAGCTGGGGATTTCTGTTCCCCCACATTCGAGCTTTTGTCGTAAGACATGTGTTCATCAATGGCTGCGTTTGAGTGTGCAGGGGACAGGAGCACAACGCCTTCTCCACCACCTCTGTCACAGCCTCCAGCATCTGCTGGCAGACCTGCACAATCAGCAAAAGCCGGGGGGGGGGTTTCCTTCCAGAGCTTCCTTGGGAGTCCACAGCAATGATGACAAGCAGGATTTGGGTGGGCTCGTAGCCAGCATCTGCAGGCCAAGTAAGGCTGGAAAGAAACCACAGAAATGCAGGACACCAAGCCTGTGTCAGATGTGGCTCCTCAACACTGGAGCGCAACTAGCTGATTCACAAATAAGCAAAGCCCCTGAGAGCAGAAGGGTGGTTGAGGTCCCTCTGATAATGCCTAAAGGTTAGGTGTACCTACATCTTCATAGAAACCCTCAACTCCAGTCCCTCAGACAACCCTGGTAGAGGCAACAAGTCGATCCAGATCTGGCTTTGGCAGTGCACTTGACATGGCCATAAAGCTCCAAAGACCCTGCCCTACCTCTTTGACTCAACACAGGTGTTCCTCTACACAGATCAACAACTGATGGAGAAAAGAGCAACACTGGGGTCTTGCACCAGGCACAAGATAGTGGGCACACTCACTCCAGTCACATGAACCAGATTTGCTTGTTTGAAAGAGGTACAGATAGGAAGCACACCATGCCCTGAGCTTCAGGGATGACATCTTGCAGTGGAGAAGAGTGTCAGAAAGTCCATGAAGTGAATGGACAAAGAGATGCAAGGGAGCCTGGACACAATCCCCTAACTGCAAACAGAAAGAAGAAAACCTTAAAGTCTTTAGACCAAGGACATCTTCAGTAGGAGATGCCAGCCAGAGACCAGCACCTGCATGCAGTTGGTGGTCGTGAAAATGCCCTGGTAAGCACCTGGTGACCAGACACAGCTGACACAACACTCTGTCCTTAACACCTGATTTATCCTGAGAGCACAAAAAGAGACCACGCAAAGTACAACCCAAAATAGCTGCAACATGAGCTGGAAGAGTCACATCTTGGGAAAAGTAAAACCGGGCATCATGATTCTGCAGGTGCCCTTCCAGCTGAAGCATCCTTTTGTCAGGAGTGACAATGCAACCTCCATCACAGATCAACCTCTGCATGGCAAAGTCCCCAAGTAAACCCCATGCAGCAGCAGGCAAAGGTCATCCACATTGGAAAAAAAACCCAAACCAAACCAAAATCAAACAAAAAACCAAACCAAAACAAAAAAAACCCAAGCCCCAAAACAACCAACCAACCAACCAGGAAAGAAAAAAGGGATTTCTGAACTTTGAACTGTAATGCACTACAATTACTGCAATGTAACTTCATTAGGGCAGTGCAAGCGATGGCTCAACATCAAATCCCCAACACTGTTGGGGATTCTCACACAGCCCAAAACCTTCTTCTAACTCTTTTCAGTGGAAACCATCTCAGGTCCCAGAACACGGTCCCATCCTGCCAGATTATCTGAAAACCAAAAAGAGGCCCCTACAGCAGTCTTCTCTTTAAAAAATGTCTAACTCTGGTTGTGCCTGCTGTCCATACAACACTCAAATCTTTATCCTCTGAAGCCACTGACTTCCCTAAACCTTGCAGCAATGAGATGCCAAAACTATAAACATCACTTCTTTTTATATGCATATACATGGCTTCCCATCTTCTTTCCTGGTGCCCAGCCATCTCCCCCACAGCCTGTCAGATTTTCTGGTCCTGCTGCTCAGGGAAGCACACATTGCAGAGACATTTAGAAAAGAAACACAGCAGCCTTCATTGGATTTATTCTTGGACTTTATAAGGCTCATGCAAACAGTTCTGTATTTGACCTGAAAAAATAATAATCACAAAAGGCAAACTTATAACTTCAAAGATGACTTCTCCTGGCAGCCCTAAGCCATTATCTGCATGTAGTATGGACAAGGTGCAAGTTTTATAGCTTCCCAAAGAAGGGACAGGACAGCCCAAGCCAAGGAGTAAAAACCAAACAAGTGAGTCCCACAATTGTGATCTCACCTTGAAGGTTTACCCTAAGGAAAGGGCAAAAATAGAGTCCTTGCACTGACGCCACTAAAGCCAAGACAGTCAACACTGGTTGAGGATCTCACTTGTCTATTTTTATTTTCAACCTTAGCCCATTTGGAGCACTTATCCCTCTCTGCATCTTGAGACAGCAGTGAGGCAGACTGACATTACCTTTGAAAGCACAAATACACCTTTGTTCAGCCAGAGGGGCACACAGAGTGCCTATAGAACAGCTAAAAAACTCAGCCACCATAAAGCAGAAGAAGGAAGGAGGTGGCAGAGTTGTTTCCTCCTCCCTGGAGATCTGACTGCCATGAAGAATTGTATATGGTGCTGGCACAGAGAACTTGCTCTTGGGATCAGCAGCTGAGTGTTTTCCCAGGACCCTCTGCTAAGAGGCTTTCCCATACTGCTGGCTCCTAAGCATACATGGAGCCTCCCTAAGGCGTTTCTGCAACAGGGTGACAAAAATAAGCCTGCAGTCTCCAGGTTCATCCAGCCTCATGTGGGTACAGGCATCTGTTAGACAATGGCCTGGGGACCACAGCACACGAACTGAAGCAGTGAAGATCAAGCTGACTCATAGTTCTCTGGCTTTGGTTTAACATATAATTAATAAATAAATAAATAAAATGAAACCTGAACCTCCCTTCAGCCCACTGGGAAAAATCCAAGCATCTGCCTTCAATTCCCTGGCGCATAATAATACAACTTTATTACTACAAGTAAAATTACTGTATTTTCTATGTGCTGTTAGAGCGTGTGTGTGAAGATCTGTTACACAACCTACATCACTCTGCAAATCACTGACTGCTGGGAGTATTTAACGCTATCACCCTTTGCCATCAGCCCCCAGCAAATGAGTCCTGACCTTTTATTCAATTGGTCATCCCTGCCCTCACAAGCAACAGCAAAGACACAAGAACTGAAGTTCTGATACTTAAGCAATGAACTCAGGAAAGAGGGTTGAAAACTGGACCTCAGGGTACCAAAAAGCTTATACAACTATCTCCTGGGCTACAGCAAATACCACTAAAAGCAGCTCCAGGCAGGGCTGGGGGGACATAGAGATGGGATGTGCACCAGAAGACCAAAGTTTGCTCATACTGGTGGCTCCATCATCCCTTTTCACACCTTCAGGCTTTTTTTGGTCTACTACTATAGACTGTAACAGCTAAGAAGGCACTGTTCAAGTAGTGGGAGCCTGGTCCTACGCATGGTCTGAGGTTCCTCTCCAATTCTGCTCACCCACACCCACAAAATTTGCTCTTTGCTGACCATTTGAGACTGCAAGAGTGTTTGAGTAATGCTAAATGTCACAAGGCTGCTAGGAGTTTTATTTCTTCCCCCAGTGTTTGGAAAAAGCAAGAAATGGACAGGTGATGTGAACTGGCACTGTTAAAGATGATCCAGTCTAATAAGATCATGCAAACTTCCTGGCTCTTGTCACGACCCCATCTGTCTTGTGGGCTTCGAGCTGGATTAAAGAATTACGCATAAGCTATGAAAATGATCCTCCTGAGGAAACAGTCATTTGGAATAACTACAGAAAATCTTCACTTTTGGACAAGAACCTCTTTCAGAGTTCTGGTGGTTTGGGGTTTGGGTTTTTTTTCTTAAGGGAGCAGAAAACCACAATAGTATCTGCAGTCAGAGGCTCCACTTCGTGGATCCGTATCTCCTCAGATCCTTGGTATGACAAAATCCTCTTTCCTTAGAAAAATAACTTCAGACCTTAAACCTGAACTCTGAATTTTTACAGTCTTGTCAATATTGTGAGGACTCAAACATGATCATGTGCCTTCACAGGTGCCTGGCAGAGACAAGCCACCAATTAGATTTTGAACTACAGTGATGTGCTGATAAAGCTCCCTCTTCATTCAAGGGCAGTGGAGCTCACCAGTGTTGTTTTTCAGGGTTCCTAAGGCACAGGCAGCAGTTTCTCACTCTTGTACATCATTCACACCTAGCTAGAAATACACTGCTGCTTGATTTCTCCCTTAAAATCCTCTTATTTTCAGAAGGCAGCTCCCCAAGGACCATGTGTGTCCCTACAATGAACCTTGAAGGCCACAGTGTGGTGTAATGGGTACAGCTCCTACACAGCTCTCATTGTTCCCACACAGGAACTTCAACTGAAGAAATAAAATGAAATTACAAGAAATGAATCAAGTGTTTGCAAAAAGCTTTTTCTAAAAATGGAAAAATCCCACAGAAAACCACCATCTCACATGCCAAACCAGCCAACTTTTACCTGAAGCACTACTCAAGCAAAAAGACAAGCTGCAGTGTTTTGTAATGTGAGTATATTAACACAACATGAAAATTCCTATTCTAACAGCAAGGAAAAAATAGAGCTCAGAAGACTGAAAGTTTATCAACTATCCATCCTTAAAAACTTACACTAGAGGTTGCCTTGCTCTGAATCAATTCCCTCCATCAAAGGCTGATTAGGCTCTAGGATCTACCATTATAGCCTTTCACCTGTAGACCTAAGACAGGACAGAGAGGGTGAAGACCTGCATTGAAGGAAAGTATATCTGAGGTTAGTATTTCTTGCCCAAATGGAGATCTTCCATTAAGAAGCTGTTCCAAGTGGTGGCTGCCATTCCACAGGCTTCATTCTTCCCTTACTTCCTCAATTTTGATCAAACTCAGGACATATTATGTCAACTCCAACAGGAAATCTGACTTAAGCTAACAGTCAAAACCCTGATCAGATACAAAAGTTCATGTCGTTGGTCTTTTTTTCCTCCCTTTCAAGTGGCTGCATGGTCTTAAGACAACACCAGTGTGATTGGCCAAGGTCATTGTGAAACACACAACCGAAGGCCCAGGCTGAGTTTTATAGGCTAACAACTCCCCCACACCACTTTAAGCAAGTGTTTCCTTTATTCTACAGCCCCAAAGGAATTGTTGCTTTTGCAGAGCACAAAACAAAAATGCAAGTTCAGAGAGTATTCTGAAAAACACAATGAACACAGACTTCATAAAGTTCACTCAAAGGTTTTGAAGTATGCTCTCTAGGTCTAAATTAGATACCTTTTTTTGAACATGGGGAGGCAATTTACCCTCTAAAGTAGCCGCTTTTCATCCAGTAGCTCAGAAGAGAACATGCAAGATATCTCTGTGAGCTGTGTGGGTGCCTGACACAGCTGTGACAAGCACACTTCATACAGCCCTCTTAAGATAAGGCTGCCATACTAAACGAGGCAGAGTAAAGATATTACTTGCAACAGGTTCTTATTCCTTTGACAACATCCCATGGTGTTAACTTCACTGCTCTTGCACAGTCTGGAGCAAGGCAAGGACTCACATCTCCCAGCCACCACCAAGTGAGTGC
>NW_008239553.1:927504-940050 GCF_000691975.1 Corvus brachyrhynchos | reverse complement strand
TGGGGGGGGAGGGAGGCACCCTGCCGCTCGGCTGGGCTGGCATCCCCTCCAGCCAGATCAGGCTCGCAGGCTGCGTACCCACAGCACCACGTATTGTCTGTGCCTTGCCCACAGCAGCTGCAGCGCCAGAGGACAAAAGCTACCACAACCTCTCCAAAGCTGAATTTGCAGCAACACGTTGCTTCTTAAGGAAAAAACCACAACATACTCATTTCAAAGTAGCCAGCTGGTGAGGAACAACAACAGGGAGAAAGGAAAAAAAACACAAACCACTTAGCACCACTTCCCTTTCTTTCTCTCACATGGAGTTGAGAAGCTTATATTAATTGCAAAGCATGAGAATCTGAACAAACACTCTCCTTGGGCAACCAGGGCCAACCCCAGGAAAATATTTGCATCTATGGGATGTGCAAGTTGTGTAACCAGCAAAATACCAAGACAGATAAGGCAGGGACCTTTCATTAGGATCTACAGAAATTTGCAACTCTGCAGTGCTGACTCAGGCTAAGACAAGCTGCTTTAGTTTTCTCTCCCTCGCTCTAGCCTTCACGGGGGAAATAATACCAGCCAAATTCATATCCAGTCTGAAGCCACCAGGTAGTATTTGCAGAGCTGAATCAGAAACCAAAGCAGCCTTTGATGGACTACAGGAGGGAACTGGGTTTCCTGCGATGGGAGTTCTCTTCCCACCCTAAATGTAAAATCTTAAGGAAGTTATTGGTGCAATAAGGTTGGTCTGCCCTGGACACAAAAGGCAACTTGACTGCATTACACGATTTCCCAAGCCCAAGGCTTGATACAGCCTTGTCTTCCTAGATTTAATTACATATATATGTTATTAGGGAGTTAGGAAAATTAGTTAGAAGGTCATATAGTTACAAAACCTTTGTGAAAGGGATGGATGGATCCTAGTTTCTCCTGCCAGCTTTCAAAGACCCATATGCGTGCACGTTCAACCAGGAGAGCAAACAGCCAAGTGACACAGCTGCAAATCTTCCAGAAACCTATAAACCATCTCCTGTTGACAAGGCAACTAGCATGCTGTCGGTCGCAAAAATTAACAAGTAAAAAGTACTGTTTTGTCACAGTGCATCCAGCCAGCAGCAGGTTGATGCCAGCAAAAGGCCAGTCCTAAGCACGTACCTAGGAGCGCACAGGAGCTGCCAGGACCCGATGCTGTGCCAGGTGCCTCCCTTTCAGGACACTCTTCAAACACAGACCCTGTTTACTGTACTGAAGGTCAGAGGGAAAGGACAACAAGGAAAGTATCAGAGCAAAAACATATGGTAACTGCAAGCCCTGATATACTGTCCTTACTGAATTAAAAACCTCCTGAGGGTTTTCATACTTGCCCTCTCTGTTCCTGAGAAGCATGAGATAAAAAGTACAAAAGTTTGTGGTGGGCATATGTAGCCAGGAAAGAGAGCAGGGAGAGATCAGATGCATTGTGAAGAAAATACACCATATAATGGAATAGAAGGTATTTTTTTGCCTTTTTCTGTAGCACAGTATGTGTGTTTCCCACCTAGGATGAGCCAGAAATTTCACCTCCAATAGACTACCTGCTATTGTAAAGTTTGAAGCGACTGCAGTGCACACACTAGACTTCTACAGACTCTCCAGAGCACCATTTAATGGATGTCTGAAGGGATGGGAATTATAGCATGAGTATCAACAACAAAATTGGGGTATAAAACTGACTCTTTTTTTCTTCAGGGTTGTAGCAGTGAATCATGCTGACACTACAGGCGTGAGATGGAGGGTAAAGACTCTGGCATGGCACCATCCCATACCAAGCAGGCTTGCAACCAGCTGTCAGCACAGGGACTCAGAGGCTGAGTTCAAGCTCTGTGGGCTCTTGCTGCAGACAGGTTTCTCGCTCCCAAAACGCCCAGTGTACCGCACTTCTGCCACCGGGCTAATTATTCCCCAGCAAAGGCATGATGGAACAAGTGCTCCAAATCAAAGGGGAAACTCAGCCAGTCAAGAAAATCCTCCCCAGGCTATCAGGCTTTATTCCTTTCAGTTGGCTCAGCTTCATTTTTCTAGTTCCGTCAAGAGCAGCTCTAGGTCTCCTCCAACCTGCTCCCAGCAGACCATACCAGGGTCTTCCAAGAAACCATGAAGGTTCAAGTCAAATGGAAAAAAAATCTACAGAAACTGGCTCCATCATCCTCAAAGCCCCAGTATGCCATTTAGCAGTGCTTCAGTGTTAGTAAAAAGGCTCTTTTTCCCCTAACAGAAAGAGTTTGACCCACCAAGTCTGGAACACCCAGACATGCAGCACTTTTTGAGGCACTGGAGAGCTCCTGCTATCACCTGCTGGTTTGCAATCTGAAGTCTCCATGCCATTGTTTCAGCTCTAGATTTAGAGGTCTCATGTCTTTCCCCACTGCAATACAATACCTGTTTGGGCACATGCAGGAGGAGGTCAGGAGCTCCTGAGAAGTATATGAATAACACCTGACCTATGTTAGCAGCTACTTGGCCTCTGTATGGAAGTTTGAACCAAGGACAAAACTGTTCCATTTGTACCTACACTCTCTGCCTTCACTTGGTTAAAACATCCCTTGTTCTAGAGCTGGGACAGGCTTGGAGCTCTGTCCTAGGAGCACCTCTGAGAGGTGTTTAACTCTGTCTTCCAGTTGCTGGCTGGATGACATCCCTCTCCTCCACTCTTGGCCAGCAAGGAATCAAAATGAAGGGTAGCTTCTTGACCAAAGGAAGATGAACATGCTTACCAGATGAGACAGCCAAGGACAGACCACATTCAACAGTCTTGTCTCCTTTTTGTGCTACCCCAGCGTGCCCAATGCAGCTAGTTAAGGTGGGGCTCATCTCACCTACAGCACAGACCTCTCCACAAGAGCCCATCATCCAGAGCCTCTATCATCAATGAGCAGAGGCAGGCACAGTGTGTCTGACCTGTTTCAGTTATCCACCTGCATTACAATGAGATGGAAGTGCTCATTTCCTCTGCTGCCTGTAAAGGGGGACTGAGGGGCTGGGATATTAGATGCCGACATCTGGACAGGGGAATTGCACCCTGATATTCCCCATCTTGCACTTTGCTGGTAAGCTTTTCAGAGAGAGACTATCTCACCCTGCCCCTAACATGAAAGCACTTCACCCCCTAAGGCCTGAAGGTAACACTACACTTCAAGTGGGAGATGAGAGGCCCATGCCCTTAAGTGTTTGCCATCAAGAAAACTTCACAACACCTTCCCTGTAATGATGTTCCAAGTGGATCCAAATAATTTTGGGGGATGGCTGAAGAGAAGGCAGAGCTGCAGGTCTCAGCCTGCCTCTGTGTTAGCAGGTGAAGAAAGGAGAACATCCCAGGCACCAAACACTTTGTGCCACAAGAATGGCATTGCCCAGATAGCCCGCAATGCTCCCTTTGTGCCCATCAAGAGATGCACTGTTACTGCAACCCTAGGGTATTTTACCATGTCCTGCAGCCATAGGGAGGAGGAGAGAAGATCCAGCAGGCAGGAACTGTGCAGCAAGATTGATTTATTTAATTATTTTACAAACTCTTTTATAGACTTTTTTCTTCATAGTCTAATTGGACAAAGGATCAGCCACCCCTTGGGGTGATTGGCTAAAATCCTAAAACACCCATTGTCAAAATATTTTTCTACTGTACTATAAACAAGACTTTTCAAGGCTGCAGGTGTTTGGTTGTTTACAGAACTCTGCTACCTCTTCTGTGTGAGAGAAAAGTCTCTCACAGACTTAGAAAATAGCAAGAAAATCCTTGCTAGCAGCATTTTTGTATCTACAATGCACCATGACAGGCAGGGAAGGATGAACACATGCAGCAGGGCTGGGTCAAGGACATGGGAGAGGAAAGGATAGAGAACAAGACTGTAATTTCTTCTAGTATAGAGACCTGGGATTTACAGGCCAACCTTGAGGACTCTTCTCCTTTTCATGACTTCTGATATACAATCCTTTGGGGCAGGCAACATGGGAGCTTGATGCAGACAACTGCAAAATAATGAGTCTAGGGGCAGGAAGCCAAAGCAGACGGCGCATGTTAAATGGAGCTGTCACGCTACTGGGCTGGCCAGGGGAGAGATGGAGGAGCTATTCTGAGATTTGTGAAGCCATCAGCCCTCGTGCTGCAGAAAACAACAAAATTAAGCTCAGAAAGGGACTGCAGGCAGAATAACTCCCATGATAACAGGATGCATGGGGAGTAAGTTGTTACAAAGGGCCCTCAAATCAAATAGGGGGGAAAAAGCAAGCATGGAAGAGACTGCACAAAATTCACCCACAGTGGGACTGAAGAGTTCAGAAGAAAATGAGACGTTTCATTCAGCTCCCTGAAAGGGTGACTTACTGTTGGCAGAGCTTTTTCTCCCACCCCAGCATTCAGTTGTCACCAAGCTCACAGGCTCCTACCTAAGATTTTAAACATTATCTCTTTGCATTCTAATCCCAACAGTTCTTGCTCCCAATGCCCCAGCAGAGCAAGCCACGATGAGAAAGTGTGACTGCTGGTTGTCCACCTCCATGCAGCAGCTGCCAGTCAATCCCACTTCCACAACACAACCCATTTGATTATTTTGATCTGTTCAGGTGGTAGTGTTCCTTTTTTTTCCTCCTCCTCTGGGATTTCTTCTGAAATTGCTCTAAGCTGCGAATTGAATAAACTAATTCCAGGTGCAGAGACTTTGAAACAAAGGAGATGAGAACCTGAACTGACCTGAGAGATGCTGCATTGCCCATCAGCCCAGTCACTGCAGTCAATATAGTTCAACCAGCTTCAGTGGAATTTGAACAAGATTTCACAACCCTGTTGCAATGCAACTGCAGGCCTTGCCAAAAAAACATGTACTTAGTAGCATGCTCTGAGAGAGCCCAGGCCTCTCCTAGGCACTCAGCTTCCCACCTCTTCACAAGGAGCACACTTCAGGTAAGCAACTCTATACATCTTTCTTTTTAAACTGTACATCTTCCACTAAAACGCAGGAGGGCTTTCCTTAGCCTTCTCAACAGCATCCTGCAATTGCCTTGTTTTTCCTTTAAAACAGTAGAAATTTCAAGCCAGCTTCCGCAGCTCAATGTTTGCACCCGTGGATTGGTGACTACAAAATCCAACTAGCTGCCCTGGGCCTTTACAAATCCCCAGCCAGGGACCTGTACATTATGTGCTGTAATCCTCCCCCATTTCATCTCTAAAGCTGGCTAGTACCAGAGGCTCTTCCCTATCACCTCCCTCAGAGAATCACCACCAAAACCTCCCATGTTGCCACAGCAAAGACTCAGCAACAACTGCCCTGTTTAGAATATCTTAACAGGCTACAGCCCCATTAGAATCAAAGAAGGAAGACAAACCTAAATCCCAGGAATTACACCTCTGCATGGGTGGTTTCATCTCAGCAGCCTCCCTTTGCTCACCTCCCATCCTGAACAGGTTTATAATCCACTCCATGGTTGCCCTGAATTACCCCAGAGGTGACCATATTTCAGCAACAAATTAAACTGTCATGATACATTCCTTTCTACACTGTTTTTTAAAACATGTGAGCTCTGACTGCCAGAGAATTGTTTTGGAAAGATTAGATTAGGTGCCTCGGAAACTGCTTTGGATAAAAAAGTAAGGGGTTTTCGCTTCTTGAAGAAACCCACCATTTTTTGGTTTTTTTTTTTCCCTGTGAAGTTTGTTTTATTTTTTAACCTCAAAGATTTGGTCAATGAACTGCATCTTGTTTTTTAGATCTTTCCACAAAAGGTGCCTCGATGCAGATGACCAATAGGGAGACTGCTCATTTTGCAATCATCCGCCACCGACACAAATTAAAATTCTAAAGCACTCTGATTTTTAAAACAATCCCCATCCAAAGGCCTCCAACATCTCTATTCAATTGACCAAATCTTCTTACTGTTTTTCCAACTCACAACAAGACACTCAGTTTTATCATGGGATGTCTATCCATTTCTTCAGACACAAATCCCATTTACAGCCTGGAAGACTGACATGCAAAGGACTGCCATCCCAGCCCTCCACTCACATCACTTCTAAGACCAGACACCTAAAGTATTAAAATAACAGCCAAGACAGCCTTGCTTGAAAGGATAAAAGGAAACAAACCCCCACCTTCTCAGGGCTCATTGTGATAAGAAAGCATTTCTCTCATCAGAAAAATCAGACTAGCAACACGTCAACAGCTGGGTGCTGAATCTTTTGACGCTCATCAGTTACCAAAGGAAATGAGAAGCTGATCTTGCAGTCAAAGTGCCAGACTAGGACAACAATTTCTGTTCTAAGCTCTGCTCTGTTCTAAGCTCTCTCCTCCTGTTAATGTGAATTTCCATTCCCCAGTTCCCAGCTGTAAAACAAGGGGTTGTAATGTCTCTCCTCTCCCTGCCCAGTGTGTGCCCCAGCTATAGGCACCGGTAGGTATTTGGCAATTTTTCACTTTCTAGCAGATATGAGGAGCAGCCAAGCCTGGACACTTCATAGACTGGAAAAGGGTGGCTACTTGAGATATACACCACGGAGGAAGAGGAACGGCAAAGGTATAAACTGATGTCTGCTGAACACAGATTAATGTGTTCATCATAGAAGTAACGCGAAGCAGAGGACATCTTGTCAGGCCCCTGATAATCAGGTGCAGTAATTGTGGGGATCAAATGACTATAATTTGCTATGAATCGGAGATTTCCACCCTCATCCATCTACCTCTCTGCTTTGCCACAGACCTGGTGAGACCCTGCACACGTCCCTGTGACTATGAGCCACACCAGCACACAGCCTCCTTGTTTCTGTGGAAAAGCAGGAGCTGAAGCACTTTTCCAGGTCCGGGTCTGACTCTCTCACACCTCTGTCTCCCACCTCCACCATGGTCATGGTAGTCATTTCTTTCCAGTGCATATGTTTTGAGAATCAATACCTTGATATTTGGAAATTATAGGGGCCACCAGAATAGCTACAGAGCCATCAGCTGCAACTGAGTACAGCAGAACGGAGGACATACAGTTGCACTCTTAGGAGAGAGCAGATCTGACCCTAAAAGACTTCAGTACAGCCACCACACACCGCAGGAGAACAATGAGGCAGAAAGTGAAGCAGGGATTTGTGCATACCTCCTCATCCATCAGCAACTATGCTGACTGCCAGATGGGAGGTGACACCACCAAGCAGCACAGCAATGTCCTCCCCCTGCCTAGCCCCCAGCACTTATCCTCATCCTGCCTCCCACTCTTGCTCCCAGCAGAGCAAGAAGCCAACACATGCTTGTCGAAGCAGGTCAGGGAGCAGACCACTCGCCCAAGGCTGCCTGTGTGGAAAGTGGGACAAGCCCTCCAGAAAAAGACAACTGGCCTCTTACAATATCATGCAAATCAGGAAAAGGCCAGGAGAAACAAGATTGGGAGAAACCTTGTATGACCAAGGTTATATTGCAAGGTTATGTATTCATCCTCTGCACACAAGGGGGGAAAGCAAGGGGTGTGCATGCACACACACACCGGAGGTACCTCCTGCTTTCACCAGCATTTGCTAGGTCTGCATTCTACAAAGGAGAGTTGTGCTGTTCACAGCAGGAGCCTAAGAGAGTGGGACCCAAAAGGAGCCATTGCATCTACAGACAGAGATACAAGGGGAGACAATGAAAAAAATTAATCACAGAATTAGCATACATACAAGCCAGGATCAGTCCCATATTTACCTATAACAAACAGTGATGTTTTATTTACTTAACATAATCAACTATTGTTTTATCTACTTATCATACGAACCAAAGCCTGGTTTCAGAAGCCCAGCTGTGTCCTTTTCCTGGAAGGTGAATTTCAGTCCCTCACATAACATTAAGCCCCCTGACATCCAATGTAAAGCCATCAGCAGGGAAGGAGCATGGCTGCTACAATCGCTACAGAAACAGAGGACCTAGTGCCACACCAGGAATACTGCTCTGGCTGCTGCTGTGGCTGTCTGAGGTAGGATGAAATCCATCATTTTCAGGCTCCAAATTTATACATTCAAGCTTATTCTATACACATGGTTTGAAGCAGGGTGAATAGAGCTGGATGTAAGCCACAGAATTGCTGAAGATAGCACAGAGTGTCAGAGCACTCAATGTGATCCTGGAGCAGGCCAACAGGATGGCTGCCTGTTACCCCAACAAACTGCTGATGAGCAGAGCTCACTTCTCAGCAAGCCTCTAAACAAGATCCCAACTTGCCTCAGGCACAAGCACTTGCTGACCAGACTCTTGTTTGGAGATTTTTCACTGGTTTGCCTTTCTCAAGGAATATGGCCCCATGCACTTACACTGCCAGCCAGCCATGCCTCAGTTCAGCCCTGACCAGCAGGAGAGCCAACGCACCACCCTGCAAAACAGCAGCCTCCACAATGCCTTTTTCCACTGATCTCCTCCTCGCTTCTCTCTCTGCAGAGCCTTACCCAGGGAGAACAGGGCAGCCTGGAGCAGCCCCTGCTGTGCACACCTGCATCCCTCATTTCACTCCTACTCCCTGGCTTTTTAGATCTTGCTCCTCTTCTCCCAGTAAGAGCATGACATCCTCTTCATTTCACAGGCCACAGCTTCTCCCTCACGTCTGCTGTTCTCTCAAGGATGCTAAACAAGCAGAAGACGTACAGGCATCTTCCCAGAGACATTGCAGCAATGTCTCTTTTTTGTATTCGTCAAGTTATTGCTCCCACACACACACATTTAAACTCAGCTCCACCAGCTCTTGAATTTAACTTGCATACAAGCAGTCTGATCTAGAATGGATTTAGCTATGCAAAAGGAAAAATCCTCTTAAAGTTTGGTCCACAGCACAGCAGTATACAAGTACCTGGGCTGCCACTGCCTCTGCATTATTAGAGTGCCCCTCACCCAGGGCATCCTATCCTTTTAGCAGATAGGCTAGGTATTTGCTGGTTATCTACTAGGTCAGTATCCCTCCTAAAGAAAAGTCCAGTGAGATATGCAACCAGCTTAGCCAAGGCCAGATGGGGGGTCAGGACTCCCCAGTTCACAATCCTGTGGCTTTAACCATGAAGTCATCTTTCAGCACAGAGATCAGCTGTTCCAAGAGGCCACACTGCTGTCAGATGGGCACCACAGGGAGGTCAGGCATTAAGACAGTGAAAGACTATTCCCTCCATAGGCATTTGGGTCAGTTAGCACCACACACAGGAAGCTGTAGAACCATACTGCACTGGTGAGAAGTTGGTAACAGGGTTTTGGTTTTACTGAGCCGGTCATTAAACAGCGCTGGTCCCACTTTATAGAGATATAGGTAGCAACACCCAGAATAAAACAGATCATCTAGAAGTATTTACCTCTGGATATCTGTAATTATAAACCAAACATCATCAGCTTCTCTCTCTCCCTGCAGTAAATAATTAACTGCGAAAGAATATTCCTCTTGGCTCCATCCTCCCCAATCAATTCTGCTTTGCAACAACGTGCCTGGATTGCTCGCTGTATCAGTGCACCCAAGTGTTACCCAAACCCCCTCGAAGACAGAGGAGAGGTGGAACTGTTCACTTCAGTACAGCAGAGACCTTTCCTTCAGGGTACAAGGGGGCATCGTGGCATAACTCCCAGTACTTCAAGCAAACAGCTATGACATACACAGCTTAGCTCATGCACTGCTGCAACATCACTGCAACCATCAGCGGAGGCGAATCACGCACTCTGAGCACTCCAATCACACCCCTCTGGACTGCCTGAGCCTTATTGCCAAGGCAGAGCAAATCTCCTCCCCTGAAATGCAAGGTTTTATATTCCTTTCATTGTTTCTGAAATATCCTCCCCACCCCTAGAATTCATCCAGGGGTAAAAAAAAAACCAAACCACAAAACAAATCAAGTCTTCTTTATAACAGAAACTTCATTTTTTAAGAGACTTTAGTTTTTGAATACTAGATCGAAGTTCAGTATTGTGACTGCTCGGTCATGCACTATAACCTGCACAGTGACCTGTTCACCTCTTGCCACCTCCCCTCAGCAACCTGAATTTCATACAGACTCTGCAAGTAATAGGTAAACCAGAAAATTTTCTGAGCACTCATTCCTTTTGCCCTACTGAAAGACACCTCCTGGCTGTAAACCCCATCAGGGAGGAAGGATGATGCCAGGAGGAAAGAAAACTGCCTGGCAGGAAGGCTGGGTTGGTCAGACAGCAGATGGAAGCAGGTTGCATGCAGATACACAGCCAGGGAACAACACAAGGGCTGCCATTTGATCCTGGTTGCTTTCTTAAGATACAAAGTCAAATTCGGTTTTGAAAGAGGCATAAGGAGAACACAAGCAAAAACAAGAGCTGGGGAAAACCTCCAGAATTGCAGGAACACCCTTCCTAAAACAGCCAGAAAAAACAGGGAGAGACAGAGAAGCATTACCACCAAGCAAACATCTTCATACTTACACACAGTCTGGGTTCAGTTTTACATTTTTACAGGTTTAAACACATACCAGATTTAGTTGAGCTGACTATGAAGTGCTCAATAAAGAACTCCACCAGGAAGGTAGAGAAAAAGAGGAGAAAAGGCTAATTTAGACTCAAAAAGCATGGAAAGAGAGGTTCAAGAAAGAGGCAGAAGAAAGAATAGAAGGAAAACCATGACACATAAGAGATAAATGAAACAGATACCAGGGACAGTTCAGGAAAAGATAAACCATGCAAAAATGGAATGAAAACTGGAAGGGAAAGATAAGAGAATGAGGAACATGCCATGGCAGATCAGTTGAACAGCAGTTGGCAAATAGATAATTTATTTAATCTCATCTGTATTTGTCAAATAATTTGTTTGATTAACACTCTTTTGTGGTCTTCAGCCAGGTATGGAGCTGATCAAATATCATGTCATAAATATATTATTAGATTAATACAAGTAAAATTCAAATACATTCAACATTTTTATCTGCTGCTTAATAAGCTCTGCTTCTAAGTTTACAGTTCAAAAATGTTAAAATAGAAAGCTGGGAATAAATTACAATTAGATAAAAATTACTTGAAGGACGACCATTTTGCTTTTCCTAGACTGACAAAAATACAGTATACTGTATAACTCATCTTGAGAGACAGAAGAGGCGACATTCCTACTTTAACCACCCTCCCACAAGGAACTCCTCTCTACAGGCAGTACTTTTTGTCTTGATTTTATTTTGTTGAATGTTTCCCCAATACTCAACTTTTCTACTCCATGAAGGTTTTTACCCCAAAAAAATCTGGTGAGCTCCAAGGGCAGCCTAAGAGAAAGGTAAATTTCAGGTGCACTGGTAGCAGGAGGGAAGGCAGTGAGAGCCATATCCAGCCTGGAAGCAAATGTTTATGTTTAAGCTGAGCTTTGCTCCTCTTAAAGGGAAGGGAAATCAGGTGAAAGATGGACAAGGATGCCTCAGGATCTCTACTCTGACAAGGAAATTTTCCCACACTGCCAGCAGCCTTTTCCAAACCTCCCTCAGAGAACCAGGGAGGAAACTAGGAGGGAAAAAAAAAAGACCAACTGGCAATTTTTCAGCCTGTTTTTATCCCCCCTCCCCCAAGACAACAGCAAGGTCCCCTTGAGAATCCTCAGACCATGGGGTGAAAGCCACCAAGGTAAACCATCTCCACGTGCGTGGTGGCAGGGCTGCCACGGAGCCCTGGGAAGCAGAATCAGGCTCAAGAAGGAACCTGTGGCCATGGCTTTCTAGGCCAACATCAGAGGAACACGAGGCTACTCCCACTGCTGCTCTACCTTCACCACTGGCAGCAGCCAAGAATCAAACTCACCACAGGAGAGAACCACACCAAGGGCAACTCCCTGGGGCCGGAAAAGTGTCCCTTGGGTCACAAGTCCTGTTTAAATATCTCAGCAATATCCCAAACTGAGATAATTATTGCTAATTACAAGATCATTTTTATGTAAACATGAAGGGTATTACCACGCATACTTCATCTCTTTTTAATTAAAAGAAGTAAGAGGTTTGCTGAGATAAAAAAAATAGACACGCTGACAGCTCCCACCCAAAAGCAGACTTTTCTGCAGTGATAACACCCATCAGCCTCCAGACCCACCAAGAAGACTGAACAGAGAAATCAATCAGCATCAGCCTCCCCAGTGCTGAAATGAAACAGTTGGCACGTTATTAATCACACAGGAAAAACGTTTTACGAGGACAAGGAAAGGACCAGACACACAGAGGGGGGATACACATGGATTCAGTCATGGCTGTCTTAAAAACACTTGGGAAAATCACACAAATCTCCAGCTGTAGAATTAAAATATTTCAGAGCTGTGAAGGATAAACACATCAGCAATTCTGACTACAGCAACTCTTTAGCTAAGCCCACACCAAACCTCATGTACTTTCCTCCATTCAAAACCAGTTCCTGCTCCAAGCTGCACATCCTACCCATGCCAACCAGACTAAAATACATTGTGACACAGCCTCACCACGAGTTCGTATCCTTTCTGCATTTCAAAGACCTACCCAGGAGCAACCTGCACGTCACAGGCTACAAGAGATATGACCATCCAGCTTAGACACTGAAATAGTCAACGGCTTGACTTGCCATGCAATGGCTTAACAAG
>NW_008239553.1:926601-927444 GCF_000691975.1 Corvus brachyrhynchos | reverse complement strand
CGGTCGTTTTTCCGTCTGCCCTAAGCTTTCCCCCAGCCGCTCCAGAGTTCACCAGTCCACTCTGACTTCTCATAGTCTCTTTTGTCTCCAGGCACGCTCCACTGCTTGAGACAATTTAAATACACCCCCAGCCAGGACCTGTATGGGCCAAGCGAGCCATCAGATGCACCTTCACCTGGGGTGAAGATGCTGCAGCCCCGGACGCCGTGACACCCTTTGCAGGGCAGCAGGGCGCAGGCAGCCTCGGCACGCCGCAGAGCCCCGGCGGCGAGCTTCCCTAGGACGGAGGGAGGGAGGGAGGTGTCACCAGCTCCGCAGAGCCGCATGCTCGCAGAACGGGGGACCTCGCTCACTTGCTCACAGATGCACACAAATACCTGCGCCTCCGCCACCTGCCTGTCCCCTCCGCGCCTCGCCCCGGGCCTGGCGGCGCCTGGCACCGCCGTGGAGCTCGTCTCTCCTGGAGGGTGCCAGCCCAGCAGGCACCTGCTTTAGCAAAGCGTGGCGAGTCTGGTGCTCCCCCTTTGAAGCATCACAGGAGCAGTGTGAGGGATGCAAGGGGATGAGGGAAGACGGGTGCAGCGGGCTGCAAACTAGGGGTGCGAAGAAGAGGAGGTGAACAGGGCTGCAGCTAAGGGATATGGAGGGGAGCGGGAGGGCAAGGGAGGGGAAGGAAACAGGGCTGCAGCTTGGGAGAGGGAGGACAGGAGGAGGGCACAGTGGGTGCACAAGGAGGGCAGGGGATGGAGGGCAGAGAGAATGGAGGGCAAAGAGGGTGCAGAGGCTGTGGCTCGGTGGTACCCCACCACCCTCCCACCCCAGCAGCCTGCGTGGGCTAGGGTC